>NC_077233.1:19776513-20084013 GCF_027887165.1 Monodelphis domestica
GTTTGTTCCATTTTTAGATAACTCTAATTGACCTGAAAATTTTGTTTCCATCTAGATGTAATCTTCCTCCCTGTAACTTATGCCCATTTCTCTAATTCTACCCACTGGGGCCAAGTAGAACAAGAAAAATGCCTTTCATATGACAGACTTAAAAATATTGAAGATGGCTATCATTGTCCCCCTAACACATCTCATTTCCAATCTAAACATTACCACATTCTTGTGCCATGATGTCTAGTTCAGTGGCCATCATCTTCAGCTCTTTCCATCTAATCTATGTGCTTAAATTTAATTCATCAAACATTAAACACCTCATATGTACAAGTTAGCTAGGGGTAGCTAGGTGGGTCATTGGATAGAGTGCAGGGCTGGAATCAGGAAGACTTCAGACTTTTATCAGTTGTATGCCCCTAGGCAAGTCACCTAACCTTGTTTGTCTCAGTTTCCTCATTGGAAAGTGGTCATTCCAGCAGGAATTAAATTTGCAAAGAAATTTGTTGTAATTATAAAAATATCTCCATCTTTCCCCAGTGGCCAAGTGGATGAATGAATGGATTAAAAAGTATTTATTAGTCACTCCCTATGTTCTAGAAACTATGCTAAAGTCTGAGGATAAAAATACAAAAACTACTTGACCAATATAGACATCTTGTCAGAAAATGAAGCAAGTTTAATGTGGTATGATTTTTTTTATAAAGTCATGTGAGAGTTGACGTGATTATTATCTCCTTTGACATGCCTACAAACCATCCTTTAATGACATGTTCTAAAATTAGATTCTTGTCCTATACCAGGAATAGGCATCGAGTTCACTGACCAGTAGTTTGCAGGCTCTATTCTTTTCTTGGTGTATCTTATCTGCACTTCTCAGATTCTTCCCAATGCTCAAGCTATGTAGTCTGACTAATGTGGAATAAAACCAGGCCATAGTTCTCCTTGCATGGAATGCCTTTGTCCACTTTTTGTGCCAAGTAACTTGGTTAAAGTAAAACGGGGATATTTATTGATATGTGGCACATTGTTAAACGTTTAAATATCTTAAAAAAACCATAATATTCAGTTTAGATTACTCTGGCTACAATCCCTTGTTTTACATGATTTCATCTGGCATTCATAAGATTTAGACACATCCTTTAGTTCTTCATCATGAAATCACACTTTATTACATTGGATATTAAGCACGACTTTGATGTGGGGTCTCTTTTTCAAGCCTATCCTGACTTCATTGGAGTTTAAATCAGGTGAATTCCTATAGAATCAAAACACGTTTATCTCCATTACTTGCATCTGTGAAAATAGAAATTTTATACCCCTGAACTACATTACCCAGCATCCCTTTCCTTACATCCTGACTTTGCATCATTATGTTTGGGAAATAAATTTGCTGGAAACACCATCCTTGAGGTTTCTCTGGTGGCTCTGAGCTCTCTGCAGAGTTTATGGTCTGAGAAGCTTTCTCTTTACTGATGCTATTCTTTCCTTTGCTTCAAGTTATTATTAAATCTTATAAAAATAATTCTTGGAGTATTTGGATATTAATTTTTAATCTTACAGATCTATTTCTTAAACTTTAGATAGCATGTGGCCAAGGTGAGAGGTCACATTGTAGTATTCCATTTCCATTTGAGAATTTACTCAATTCCTGAATGATTCTACTTCTCATGATATTGATAGATTGATCAGTGCTCATGAGTTCCTCATTATGGATAGGACTTTCAGGTCTACTACAAATTAAAAAAAATTCTGAAAATATTGTTTTGAGGTAGTTATTTTACAATCTAGTGAAAATGTTCACAACTTAGAGGCTCATCTAGATCTTTTCTCACTGTAGTTCTTATATAACCTTGAATGAGAAAGTGAGACATGTTCAACTCATCTTGTTCCAATCTTCAGTATTCTAGTCTTTGAATTGTCTTGCTAATAAGAAATACTTTTTCCCTAATAGAAAATTTTCCAACTTAGAAATGATTGCATTGAACTTTAGAGGAATCAAAACGAACCCTGGCATTTTCCAAGTGCCTCTGAAGATTTTCATTTTAGGGGGATTCATTAGGGTGTTTTACAGCAATAACAAGACAGTCCTTGGCTGCTTTTCTTTAAGATTAGTTTCTTTTGTGCCTTCAAATAACTAGTCCTAGGTTATTGTGGGCTTGAATGATCCTTAAAATACTTGACTCCCCCACACCAAAGACACTGTAATAGTTCTAATAGTCCCTGAAGTATGTTCTTTAGGAGATACAAGATGCTCATATATCTTTGAAGTAATATCCACAGAATTAAAAACTCAACAAAAGAGAGCAATGAAATATGGATGTGGAGTGACATATGACTCAAATGACAGAGGAATAGCTTGAGGTGGAAAAATAAGCTCAATCCCATTTCATTTGGTCAAGGTCAGAAATTTTGATTCAATATAGAGTTAGTAAAATAAGAGTTTGTATCCCTTTTTGTGTCCTGTACTTCTCTGACAGCCTTGTCAAGTCTATGTACCCCTCAGAATAATGTTTTTAAATGTGTAAAATAAAATACACAGAATTGTAAAAGAAACCGGTTCTATTGAAAGTCATCAAAATATTTTAAAATGAAGCAAGCTCACCATCACTAGGTTGAGATCCTCAGAAAAAGCAGCACATATTCATGATTATTTTTGAGAAAATGTAAAATCTCCTTAAAATTAGTGCATCAGCTCATTAGTATTCATCCCAAGAAACTCACATATCACCATAGGTCCAACTTTCCTACCCTTAATTCTCACAAGTTTTCTACATATAACATACATCAGAGTCATGGACTCCTTAAACTTTCCTGAACATGGACCATGTCATGGATCATGTCTTTTCTGCTTCTGAGCCTTCACCCACACCATTTTCTCATACTGAAATGCTTACTAACTCCCTCCCCAATCTCTTGCCATTGAAATCCTTCCCATTCTCCAAGGCTACCTCTTCCTTGTAACTTTCCTTGTATCCTCAAAGGATAGTGGCTTCAAATTTATGCCATACTAATCTAGTTTGAAGAAACTGGCAACTTTTAGCCAGGAGAAGAGAAGATTGAGAGGGAACAAGACAGTTATCTTCAAAGACTTGAAATGATGCCACATGGAAGATGAATTAGATTTGTTCTGTTTGGTATCAAAGGATAGAACCAGTAACAGGGTGTAGACATTGCCGACTCAAATTTAGTCTTGACATCAGGAAAAACTTCCAAACCATTAGAGCTACTCAGAGATCAAAAGGGAAACCTCAGAAGATAGTGGGCTCCCTTTTCCTGGACACCTTTAGGAAGACTGGATGGTCACTGGTTATGCATGATGTACAATAATCATGTCCAACTCAAATGAAGATGGAAGCCACTATTCCACTCTTCCATTATTCCAAACATAAGGATTTCTAAGGGCCACAGAGTGGCTTAGTAAACTATACATTATCATTATCGATGAATGACTGTATTTTTATTTAGTTTGCTAAATATTCCCCAAGTATATTTGATTTGATTCCAGCTTGTAGTCTTCAGTACAGGGAATCTGTATATATGGTACCTCTGATGTAGAAAACTCTCTCTCTCTCTCTCTCTCTCTCTCTCTCTCTCTCTCTCTCTCTCTCACTCTCACTCTCTCTCTCTTGCTCTCTCCCTCCCTGTCTGTCTGTCTCTCTCTCCCTCTCTTTCTCTCTCTCTCTCTCTCTCTCTCTCTCTCTCTCTCTCTCTCTCTCTCTCTCTCTCTCTGTCTGTCTCTCACTCAAATCTATGACCTATGAGTTTTAAGGTCATTTTTAGCTATGAATCTATGATTTTATAGTTAATGACATCTTTCAAATAAAATGTTTTTGCAACTAGTACAATATAGAAGAAAGGTAGAAAGAGTATAGGAACAAGTCATTTTGAATGGGGCAGACTGAGTCAACCTGACAACATTTTATATTCAAGGCAAGTTTAATAAGCACTGGGGATACAAAGGTATCCTTTGGAGGGCTTTGAGGAGTAATGTATAATGTTATGGGTAGGGGGAGAACAGGGAGGAAAAGTATACAAATTGAGGAGGAAGGGGAGAAAGACAGACAGACAGAGAGACAGAGAGAAATGGTAGGAGAAACTATAGGAAATATTTCTGGGAAAGGTGGCCAGTGACTTGAGTATTGAAGTAGAACAGAATGAACATACAGGTAGAGATGAGAGTCAAGTGTAGGGTTCAGATTCTATCACCATTGCCTTTTGTTTTCTCCAAAAATGCAGTATGTTATTTATGAATAGAAGAAAACAGAAACAAGCTAGTCAACTAGAAACAAAATGAGATCAGAGTTCAAATTCTAGCTCTGCTACAGTGTGCAGATATGAATTTGGTTCCTTCCCTTCTTCTGACTGGGTCTCAACTTCATCATTTGTAACACAAAGGCATTGGATTACAGGAACTCTATAGTCTCTTCTAGCTCTAAATTCCAAAGATGACATTGGACTCCCCACAATTAGTTAGAAATTGTTTGGAATTATAATCCAGTTGAATCTAATTCAAGAAGACATGAAAACTAGGATGTATTAACAGTCTTCCAAGAATGAGAAACAAAATAAAAGAAAGCAGAGACCCCTCCAGAACTCCAGTCATATATTGTCTTTCCTGCGATGAGGCTCAGTGCTGAATATAGAAAGACCAAGATACAAAAACACACCTACCCTCAAGGAATACACTCATGGAATGGGAATGTGAGTAGAGGGGGTATAAGAAATTTACAGGCAAAGAAATAGGAAACGTATATAAAATTAAAAACAGTTGGGGCACAAGGGAGTGAAAGCCCCAACTACTAGGAAGATTAGGAAAGGTGTCTTGTAGGAGATGAGACTTCATCTGAGTCTTTAATGGAATTAGGAATTCCTAAGAGTGGGTATGAGGAGAAAGAGAAATTAAGGCATGGGAATTCAGCCTGTGCAAGGGCTTGTAGAAGGATGAGCTGTCTGTCCTGAGAATTGAAAGCAAGGCAGTTGGACTGGAATAAAGAGACAAAGGATGTTAGATGGAATTGTGCATTTAGAGCTAGAGAGAATGATGGAGTCTGTCTAATCAAACCCCCTCATTTTGCAGATAAGGAAACTGAGAGCCAGGAATGGTAAAGTCCAAGAACACACAAATAATATTAGAGCCAGAGGTCAGATTCAAACCCAAATTATCTGACTCCAGGGTCAGGCCTTTTTCAATGAAAGAAATCAATATAGAAAGAAGTTGGGCACAAAGACTTTGAATATCAAAAGGAGGATTTTGCATTTTATCCTGAAGGAAAGGGGGAGCCACTGAAACTTTAATTTTTTTTTTACCTTGGAGTTATATAAGGAGCTCCCATACCTATGGAAATACCTATCTGGCGGGCTCATATATTGAGCTCAGCCGTAGGAAAGATTAGGGCTAAACTTTGAGGTCTATTACCCCTAAATTCAGTAATTTTATCTTGTTTCTGCAAGAATTTAAAGGTAAACTTGAAAGAAAAAATTACCAAGAGAATTCTGTTGAAGACTCCTGCCTTGTACCCCCACCTGTCAAATCTCAAGTCCATTATCGACTCTGGTTTTGGGAAAAAGAGGACAGTCATCCTAATGGAGAGAATCATGGTATTAAATGTTAAATAACCTCTAACAGCCCCAAATATTTAATGGTAAAAAATGAAATTGACAGGAGTGCAGTTCACATAGTATCCCCTCAAAAGCCCGACAGCCTCATTTCTCATCGATATTGATAAGCACAAGACATCCATAAAATCATACACTCTGTAGTCTTCTATTTACGAGTGGCGATCTCCAGCTCATTCATTGCGGGTAATATCAGTAAGTCAATTCAGCTGAGGTTGATAGCTCATAACTTTGCCGACTGTTGTATTTACCCAGCCATAGACTCTCCTCTCTTCAAGAGTGCTCAAGAAAATGACTTGTAAGATGATTTCCTTTCAAGGTATAATCAAGTGCTCTAGAATCTGCTTAAAAGGAAATCCAAAATAGCATTAGGCCTTGGTAATAATATAGAACAAAATATCGCTTTAATAAAGCCTAGAAAGTTGCCTAGGATGCCTCCACTTTCCTTATTGGAAGATCTTAGCCATGCTGGCTCTTCAGGGTTCTGATCCTGGTAGCGGGTGCTGACAGGTATCTACTTCATGGGACTCTTGTGAAGAAAATGCACTGGGCTACTCCAGTTGGTCTCCCCACTCTTGCCTGGGCAGCTAGGTGGCACAGTGGAGAGAGAGTCCAGTCTGGAATCAGGAAGATTCATCTTTGTGAGTTCATTCTGGTCTCAAGCACTTTCTGGCTGTGGGACTCTGGGCAAGTCACTTCATCCTGTTGCCTCAGTTTTCTCCTCTTTCAATATAAACTGAATAAAGAAATAGCAAACCACTCCAGTATTTTTTCCTGAGAAAAATGCCAAATGGGGTTGCAAAGAATGAAATGTCTGAATGACAGTAACACCAGTGAGGAGTTCTCCCTTCTCTTTCAGAAGCTCCAGTCTCTCTCTTTTCTTCAAATTCGGGAAAATTAGGATTCCTAAAGCACATCACTCTGTTGCTCTAAAGTTTTAAATAACATTTATCATTTATATATATATATATATATCATTTATAATATTAAATAATTAATATTAAAATTTTTTCTTCTAGGATATGTAAGAAACGGCTCTTTGGGAGTACTTAAGGCTCTTCTCACTTTGGCTGTAGGATAATCGCCTCTTATTCTCCTCCCTCCATTCTATGTACCAGGCTGCCTAGACTACTTGTTGCTTCCCTTGTGTAGCCCTCTGTCTTCCACTACAAACTATCTCTTGCTGCCCTTAGCTGGCAATCCCTCATTGCTTCCTCCTTTTAGGATCTTTAACTCCTTTCAAGATACAGTTCAAGGACTGTGCATGGTATGAGGCTTTCCCCCATTCCCCTAATTCTTAGTGCTTTCACCCTCCAAATTACATATTTTCTATTGATTGATTTGTGTATGCAGTGTTTCTGGGTATAATGTTTCCCTGGTTCTGCTCACATCGCTTTGCATTGGTTCATAAAAGTCTTTTCAGAATTTTTTGGTGATCATTCTATTTGCCATTTATTATGGCACAATTGTATTCCATTTCATTCATATGCCACATCTTCAGTCATTCTCCAATTGTTGGACATCCTTCCAGTTACCACTTCTTTGCCACAACAAAAAGATCTGCTATAAATATTTTTGTATAAGTAAGTAAGTCCTTTCCCCCACTCTGATCTTTTTAGGACACAATTTGCTCTTGCAACATGGGTAATATGGAAATACTTTGCATGACTACTCATATATAGTCCATACCAATTTCCTTGCCTTCTTAGGGAAGGGGGAGGGAGGGAGGAAAGGAGAGATTTAAGAAATCAGAATTTTAGAGAATAAATGTGCTTGTGTGCAATTGAGAAAAAAATAAACATATGAGGAATAAAAATGATTGTAAAACCTCTAAAATTCAAAAAGGAAACCAAGTCCTATGACTGCAAGTCCAATTTTTCATTCCACAAAGAGGCCTCTTTGAGGTAACAGAAGATATAAAACTAAGACAGGAAATAAGGGAATGGAAAATTGGACTTGCAGTCATAGGACTTGGGTTCCTTTAGAGGTTTTACAATCATATATGTGCATAATAGGTTTTTTTTGTTAAATAACCAATGAATGGAATCATCTCTAATCACTACAGTGTTATCTTCCTGCCTTTTCCTACTTGAAAGGAAAGTAATGAATCCAAAGTCAGGGGGATCAGAGATCAAATTTAGCTTTTGACATTTAATAACTGAGAATACAGGCAAATCATCTAAACTCTCTGAGACTCAGTTTTCACATCTGTAATAAAAGTACCTGAAGTTCATATCATGTGGGATTGTTTTGAGACTCAAATGCCATGATTTCGATGGACCATCATCATCAGTCTTTTGGAGAAGGATCTTTCGAGTCAGCAGATGTCTTCCTGGATTAGCTTCATGGACCTCTGGGAAATAAGTCTAGTGCTGTTTCCTCCTATTCTAAGAGAATCTGAGAGTGTTGTGAGCCTGGAAGGGACCATGAGGTAGCAGGAAGAGCTTCTCTTATGGTTTGAGAAGTAAATCAAGGAGAGATGAATGCAAATGAGGAGCTAGAACAGCCCACATTCCAGAGGATCAAAGGAGGGAGCGGTATTGGCTTACCTCCAAATCCATCTGCAAACAGGTACTAAGGCTGCCTATATCAAATACCATATACACAGGCAATATCTCCTCTGATAATAGGGTAAAGACAATATTAGTCTAAATGTGTATATTCAGTGAAAGATAATAATTTGATATCTTATGAATCTGTGGTTTAAATAATGTGGCTTCTCTCTACAAAGACTCGATAAAGAACAACTAGGGGGAACAGTGCATAAGGTGCCAAGTCTGAAATCAGGAAGACATGAGTTTGACTGTAGTTTCAGATGCTTACTAGATATGTGAGCCTGGATAAGTTACTTAGCCTCACTAAATTTCCTTCTCTGTAAAATGGAGATAATAACAGAACCTCTACCTCTTCAGGTTGTTGCAAAAATCAAATGAGATAACTGAATCAATGAGTGCAGTGACTAGCACATAGCAAGTGTATATGGATGTTATTATTATTATCATCATCATCATCATCATCATTATTATTACTACTTGAAATAGCTCCCATTACATGCTTCCTCCGTACCCCACAAGGCTAAGTCTATCTGGAATTCAGATGAGTATAAACCTTTAGAAATAGTCACAAGGAGGAAGAAATGATGAGAATAATCACAGAATCATAGATTTAGGACTGGAATGAAATTCATAGGTCATCCCATCCAGTACTTATTCATGCAAACCTTAAAGTGCTTTAAACATGCTAGCTGTCACCATCCTCATCTTCATCTTCATCATAGAAACAAAGAAAAAGTTCAATGACTTGCCCAGGGTCACATATGTAGTATCAGTCAGAGGAAGGACTTGAACTCAGGTTTCTCTAAGCCTAGCATTCCAGCCACCAGTAAGGGGAACAATCACCCTGGAGAAGAAGATCCTCACCATAGTGAACCAATCAAGAAACAATTAATGAAGCCAAATGGAGTACTAGACTTTGGGTATAAACAGACAAATGAAAACAGTCTCAGCTCTCAAAGGGGCAGCCAGTTAACATTTCTGAGTCTCAATTTCCTCATCTGTAGTATGGGAATGAAAATATCTTTAGTCCTTTATCAGCTTATTCTGAAGCTTAAAGGAGATGATTTATTGATGTCAGCTGTTACTATTATAACAAACCTTGAAAAAAATCTGGCTCAGGGAAAGGACAGTAGGAGAGCCTTTTTCCTGTTTTAATTTTTATTGTCCCTTCTGTGAAAGATCTATAACTTGCTCTTGGAAACCTTGGCTGCTGTCTAACTAACTAGCAAATGGGCCTGCAAGCCAGGGAGTATCTGAACACTGTGTCTTTAGAATACCATCTGCTGAATGTGGCCTGGTATGTGCCAACTGCTTGACTTTTAGTGATGTGGAAGTTATTTATGTTTCAGATTACAATTCAAGTCTCCCAGAGCAGTCTTGTTACTAGGAAGCCCTTCCTTTTATCTCCCTATCTTCTCCTTCCTTCCTTCCTTCCTTCCTTCCTTCCTTCCTTCCTTCCTTCCTTCCTTCCTTCCTTCCTTCCTTCCTTCCTCCCTTCCTCCCTTCCTCCCTTCCTCCCTTCTTCCCTTCCTCCCTTCCTTCCTCCCTTCCTCCCTCCCTCCCTCCCTCCCTCCCTTCCTTCCTTCCTTCCTTCCTTCCTTCCTTCCTTCCTTCCTTCCTTCCTTCCTTCCTTCCTTCCTTCCTTCCTTCCTTCCTTCCTTCCTTCCTTCCTTCCTTCCTTCCTTCCTTCCTTCCTTCCTTCCTTCCTTCCGCATTTAGGATGCTCTAGTGGGAAAAACTGTCATGACAATTCATCTGAAAGTCTTTGCTAAGATGAGGAAAACAAAAGTAAGTAGAGCTGAGGAATGACTATAATAATACCTGACTCTGGCATCTGGAAACATAGCCATTCATCCCAAATTGATTCAAGCAGGTGGGCAGGTTTCCAAGTAATAGATACAGTCTTTAAAAAAAGAGGCAACAATCATGATGAAATTTGGCTACTTCTGGGGTGGAACCAAATGGCTGCCAAGTTCACTGTCTGCTAAATCAAGGTGGCAGAAAGAGTGAAGAAGAAGTAGAATACATGCCTCGGAGTTAGAGCTAGAAGGGCCCTTAGAGGTCATTGAATACATCTCCTTCATCTGCAAGATAGTGAAACTGAGGCCCAGAGGAAGAAATTGGACTGCCTAAAGTGACATGGCTAATGAGAGGGAAGAACCAGGATTGGAAACCACAATCCTGGGCTTGAATGTTCAAGGTGGTATCTAGCCACTGAATCTCTATTTCTTGCCATTGGTCCCATGAGATGCTTAATTAAAGACAGAGATAAGGTCTCAGGTTTTAGAGATGCCTTCTTATCCGTGACACCCCACCTTGATTGTCTCCCTCTTACCAATCCATCTCTACACAGCTGACAGATTATTTTTCCTGCACATCTTATCATGCTGCTGTCTTACTCAATAAACTTCAATGACTATTATAGCAAGGAGTAAATATAATGTTCTTTGACATTTAAAATTCTTTATAACCTGTTCCCTTCCTACCTTTCTATTCCCTTCCAACCATTTAGGGATCCAAATATCCTGCTGTACCTGCTGTTCCTTGTAAATGACACTCCATCTCTACTCCTTATGACTTTGTCCTGACTGTTCCCCATTTCTATACTATTCTCCCCTTTCACATTTGTCTCTTAGCATCTTCTACTCCATCCAAGGCTTGGGTTAATGACTTCCTTCTGCAGAAGATTATTCCCAGTGTTCTCAGCTGCTAGGATCCTTTCCTCTAAAGTTTCCAGGTTTTTTCCAATCTATATACATGCTGTCTCCCCTATTCACATGAAATGAGGGGACTGCTTTTGCCTTTGACTTTCTCAGCAACACCAGTGCTTCACACTATTCCTGGAACATAGGAGGCACTTAATAAATGCTTTGACATTTGTTTATATCTTCATTATGAATTTTACAACTTCAAAGACTTGGAGAAGTCTCTTCATCTTTCCATTTTTAAGATAGGGATTAAAAAAATTTCATGTCAATTGTATGTAGTAGGTACCAATTAAACATTTATCTATTTGGATTGAAAAATAATGAGCACCAACTATGTACTATGAACTGAATTATATTCAACAATACAAATATGAAATATAAATATGAATACAAATATGAAAACAAATTAGTCTCTTCCTCCAAGGGGCTTACATTCTATCATTATAAAACATATAAACAAATAGTTATTGATTGGTGAATTTTTTCAGAAATCCAGAGCCATATATGTTGAAATTCATCACTTGATCCACAATATCATATAGTATTGCTAATATAATGTGTTTTATTAAATTTCTGGTTGGCTATTAAAACATATTAATTACAACTAAACATTTATTTAACATAAAAATTTTTGCAAATAAGTGAGTATGGCCTAGATCATGATAAATAGTTATATAGATAAGCCTTGGATGTTATCTATAAATATTCATATTAATACTGAATAGAAAAGGTACTGCAGAGGAACAATGAACTGGATGGGAACTAAACAGGAGGAGAGTAGGCTTTGGGGATTGCTTGGATTTGATTTGGATTTCTTTGGGGAGAGAACATTAAGACTTCAAGTTTCTTTCTGGAACAAAGGCTCACCCTCTGACATCAATAATTCTTTGGGGGAATGCTATGTGTTTAAAAGTCATAGAACACCACAAAGTTATATGAGTTAACTCTTTAGGATCTCCACAAGGGCAATGGGGAAGCATTTTATGGATTTCTATAGGCTGCAAGGTAACCAATGAGGAATTGCAGAAAGGGAAGTTCCATAAAGATGTCATAGATATACGTGAGGCAGTGTTGCACAGTGGATTGAGTCCTAGATTAGAATTAGGAACACTTGAGTTTGAATTCTGTATCTTATTAGCTATGTGACCCTGGGAAAATTGCTTACTATCTCTGGATCTTGGTGATCTCCTCTCTACAATGATGGCATTGGATTAGATGAGGTCCAAGTTTCTTTCTTAAGGTCCAGGTCTAAATTTATAACCCTATGATATGTGTGTGAGAAGGATGACAGGAAAATGAGAGCTAACCAATGAAGGGACCATGTGCTACATTGGTACCCCCATAATCTTAAGGGATTAAGAAGCTTCAACACTGGTGAGTTGTCTTTTCAAAGAATTACCAGAGGACTTGAGCAAGTGCCCCTTAGGCTCTTGGGATGGCATAGATAGTCAATAATTCTTATTATGGCAGGGAGTGATTATAAAGTCATTTCACACAAAACTATAGTAACTATTGTTATTATTCCTATAGATATCAAGAACCCTCATCAGAGGCAGGGCAGAGTATGATTTCAGAATCATAAAACATTAAGCTTGGAAGAGACAGCAGATTGTCCCACCCCCTAACATTTTTGCTATAATTTGACTTGGGTCAGGAATGAATGGACTTCTCAGAGATTATGCTTCTTATAAAGAATAAAACTACAACCAAGTCTTTCAATTTGAATTTTAGTAGTAGGATACAATTCTTATTTAAGAGGTTTACTTCCCTTCCATTTTCTTATTTCTAAACAAATGTACAGTTCATGAAAACAACCTCAAACTCTCTCCTCTTTTTCTTCTCTTTTCTTCTACCCTTCATCTCTTTTCTTGAGTCTTCCTCCTATTCAAAATAGGAGATAGGCAATAGAGTAGAAGTCAGGGTTAGAGATAGGAACAATCAGAAGCATACTTGCATCTTAGGAAGAGAAAGGGAATAATATGGTTCCTTTGCTTACTCCCAAATCATACTTGAGTGTTCTGAAGCCATGGGTTGGAAAGAAAAGTCATTGTAAGTTAAAAGACTGACATGGCATTGAGCCTATAATTGGCATTGAGTATTTTCTTAAAACCAGCTTCCTCTTATGACTGGACAAATCAGTCACCTTCTCTGGGACTCAGCTGGTCCCTCCTTAAAATGAAGAGGTTGAGATAGATAATAATAGCTCATATTTGTGGTAAGGCATATTCATAATAATGCTGGGGGCTGTCAAACCACAATGTTTTGACACAGTCACTTGTGGAAACCAGGAGATCACAAAGTGGCTCCTTATAAGGATGGAGACATCCACTTAGCCCCCTTCTGTGTGACTTCTCTCACTAACATCCCCTTATTATTGGAATTGCTCTTCCTTAGGCCAGGAAGTAACATGCTTTCAGGGTTAATACAGATGTTCTACTCTGTTCCCTCATAATACTGCCAAGAGATTTTACTTACAAAATTAAACCTAAAGATTCTTATGTACCCACTTAGATAAGACCCTCTTTTCTAGGCATAAAACTTCCAGCAAATCTGTGCTCAGAATTCCCTAACCTAAAACTGGGCCATGTTGATTCTACCCTCTGTCCCCACACTTAGCAACAGTGTTTTGTTGACTATCTCCTTAGGCTTCACGTCTGTTGTTAGGATCTATGGAAATATGTATGTTGAAAATGAAACTGTGTGCCAAGTAGATATGTGACCATGAGGGTATAAAATAAAGTCAAGCCTCAGCCAGGGCAGAGCAGTTTTTCCTGTGAAACCTGTACTCTGGGTTGAATATGGAAGCCCCATTCATCATTATCTGTCTTTGCTGCCACATCTAGTTGAAGACTCCTGAAGCCATGGACAGGGCAAATCCTGGGAACCCCAGCATAATAATAACAATAATAATTGACATTTATATAGTGCTTTAAAGTTTTCAAGGCACTGTTCAAATAATATCTCATTTGATCCTCAGAAAAACTGTAGGAGGCATTGCTATTATCATCTCCATTTTATAGATGATGAAATTGAGGCTTGGGGATGATAAGTAATTTTCCCAGGCTTGCAGAGCTTTTAAATGTATTAGGCAGAATCTGAATCTTGGTCTTCCTGATTTTATATCCAGTTATCTTATCCACTGTGTAAAAGCTGCCTTCATAAAATCACAAGAAATAGTATACTCAACTCAAAACTACAACAGCTATTACATCCCTGGTTACAAAGACAATATAGTCCTTGATTTTATTTTTCCATCATGTAAGGGGATGAGACATCTATCTATCTATCTATCTATCTATCTATCTATCTATCTATCTATCTATCTATATGTGTGTGTTTGTGTGCGTGTGTGCATACACACTCATGAGAAACATTCATTGTATAGGATAGATCAAATTGTTTGATTCAAATAGGGATCGCTTTAGTTGGAGGAATCATGGAATACTTCTTAGAAAAAAATATCAACCAAGAGTTGGACCTTGGTAGATGGGGAAAAAACAATGAGTAGACAAAAATATCAGTGAGAATAAGAGAATTATGGAAGGTCTTGTAGAATCTCTTGGCCCACTGAGGGAATTTAGGTTAGGAGAATTCTTGGAGTCTTTCCTATGATTAGTACATAAAGGCCAGGCAGGTGGAAGAGAATTCAAATAGCTGTAGGTTAAGTAGATAGATAGATAGATGAATAGATAGATAGATAGATGAATAGATAGATAGATAGATGAATAGATAGATTAAATAAATATATGAATGGATAAATGAATAGATAGAAAGATGAATGAATGAATGAAAATTGAATAAGCTTGAATCAACTTGGTGCTAACACTGGCAGATTTCTTTGCTGTATGAAAGGTTGCCCAGTTGAGGGCTCCAGAGACCACCCTAACAATGCCAGGTGAATTCTATAAGCCCTAGAAGTCTGGAATTGGCCAACATTTGGAGTCAGTAGTTATGACCATGCATCTCCCACACACTTTCTTTGGTCAGGCAGAGTTTCTTGCCCAGTAGTGTTTTTTGTTTCTTTGTTGAGTTCTGCCTTTAAGTAGCCCACCCAGAATAGGTCAAGGTGACTATCATGGCCCCTTTCAGTAGGGTAGCTTCCCCAATGGATCACACTGCTCCATCACTGATAATAGCCTTTCAATAAAGAAGAACATTTTCCTAGATACTCCTCATATTTTTTTAGCCCTCCCTTGTAATAAAGAAGCAGAATCAGGCCAAAAAAAATCCACATAGTGGCCATTTCTGAAAACTTGTGCCTCCTTCTGCACCTTAGTCCATTGCTTCTCTGGGAAGGAGAAGCATGTTTTACCAATAGTCCTCTGGAGTCATTGTTAGTGATTACATTGATCCGAGTTCTTAAGTTAGGGTCAGAGGTTCATAGGTTTAAAGCTGGAAAGTGTCATAGAGATTATCTAGTCCAGTCACCCAATTTTATAGATGAATAAACTGAGGCCTAGAGAGTTAAAGTGACTTAGGAATAAAGGTTCTATTTCACTGATTAGAAAATTGAGGACAAGGAGATTAGATGACTTACCAAGATCATATAGGTAGTCAGTCTCATGACTTAAAAACCAGTATTATTTCCATTGTACCATGTTACCTCTCCAAGTCTTTTTCTTTAATTGTTCTGGTTCTGTTCACTTCAGTCTAGAATAGTTCAGATGCCTTCGTAGATTTCTCTGATAGAATACAATCTTATAAATAAAGTCCCTTTGATTTTTTTCCTTGTATACTTAAACCCAACATGGTACTTAATGGAGACATTTTTGTTGATTGGCTGTGTCACAGGCAGAAGTGTGAAGAGAAGGCAGGGGGCAATTGGTAGAGACTTTCTATCAATAACCTTCCAGAGTGATGCTGTTGAGGAAAGAATGATAGATGAGCCCATTTATGGATGTTCTTGAGTTAAAAGGAGGCAGAACACTCCCTACCTTTGACCTTGTTGATATCTAAGTACCATTTTGGGGTGGGGAGGAGGGAGAAAGATTCAGCAAATATAAGTAGATGCAATATATAATACCAAAGATTTAGGGAATCAGATTCAACCAGACAATCACCTTTTTGGTAGTCTCTCCATCCTAATTTCCCAAGTCTGAATGGCTTTTCAGCAAAAGATTTTCCAACACATTTTCAGCATTTGACTTGGAATCAGAAAAAATGAGATTGAGTTCTGAATTTGTCTTTACTAGTTTGTGATTTTTGATGTTGAGGCTTTGTAGGATTACTGGAAGGGGCCTTAGAAACCATCTAGTCTAATAAGCCTCATTTAATTGAGGAAAAAAGGAAAGCTCAGGAAAAAGAAGGAACTTACCCAGCTTATATGAACAGCAAATTTTAGGGAAAAAAGTCAGAATCAAGATTTGAACTCAGATCCTCTGACTCCAGATTTGGCTATTTTTCCATTGTATTACATTGTTTCCAGTTTCCTCATTGGTAAAACGAGGACAGTTGGGCTAGGTCAGGAATACTTAATTTCCAAAAGGTTCTGTAGATGGATTTTAGGAGGTCTATGAATTTTAATTGGAAAAGAGATGCATCTTCATTTTCACTAACCTCTAAGATATAGGACCTCCTTCAATTAGGAGTGTAGACACCAGAATCTTCACAGAAGGGATCCATGGGCTTCACCAGACTGTAAAACAAGTCCAGGACACAGACGAGGTTCAGGACTTCTTAAGCAGATAATATCCATGGTCTTTTCTAGCTTTATAGCGCTTAGATATGGAAAAGATCATGCAGACAGCTCAGAGCCAAAGTTTTGTTTTACAAATGGGGGACCTGAGGCTTACTAAGGTTTTTCAGTTAGTAAGTAGCAGAGGTTACATTTGAATTCAGACCTTTGCACTTTTTCCAATGTTCTTGCCACTCCTGTCAATCAATCAACACTCACTGATTAAATGCTTGCCAGACATGGTGCTGGATGTCCCAATAGAAAGATAGGGGACCTTGGGCAAGTCTCTTAAGCTCTTTATCCTCAGTTTTCTCATCTTTAAAATGAAGGAGCTAGACTAAATGGCTCCCAAGGTCTTTTCCAGCTTTAGATCAATGATCCTTTGAACCAAAGTTGCTTAAATTCTTTGGGCTTCAGTTTCTTCATCTATAAAATTGGGTGGGCTCAAGGTATAGAAAGGAACACAAAAGAAAAGGAAAAGCCATCTTCTGGCAAAATGGTTTGTTAGGCAGCATGGCAAGATGATCTGAATTTTGTGCTTGGCTTCTGCTCAAAGAAACTCCAGAAATGTCCATTTTCCAATGCCCATTTTTAATCAGTTTCTAAAGGATATAAAGGGAAAAAAACCAATTCTTGCCTTCAAGGAGCCAAGTCAGGAAGACAATGAACATACACAGGTATATGTGGAATAGACAGAAAGAAGCGAAATAATTTTTTAAAATACTCCCTGTATTTGTGTGATGGTTAGATCTCTGCATTTTAGACTTTGGAGACTGTTCTCCAGGGGTCCCTCTCTTTGCCCATGGACCCATGCATTCTTGCAGTGAGCATTAAGATTTTATTCTTGTTGGTATAGCTCATTTGGAGTATGGGCATGGAATACAGGCATGGGGAGAGGAAAGGAGCACCAGGGCTTCTGCAGATGCCTTTCCTGACTGCGCAAGGGCAGGGATTCCGCTCCACTTACTTAACCTGGGCAACTGGAAAACACAATGAAGGAGTGCCTGCTGTTGTCTGGATGGAGGCAGAAAGGAGATGTCTAGGTAAAAGGTAGGCTCTGGAAGTCTGGAAAAAAACTTAAAGGGAAGAGAAAAGGCTGGTGCTTGGTGGTGAAAAGCAGCCACTGGAACAGACAGGATTGACTTGTTCCTTTAACCCTGGGCTTCATTGCTTTCTGGAAGGAACACGGTTTAAGGGAACTAACTATACAATGTCAGATCAATACAGAGAAGAAGAAAAAATTATTAAGATATGGTAAATGCAGGAGGGACTGCTGCCTTTGACTTAGCCCTCCCCCTCCTGTCTCCATATTGATGACTGCCTTTGTTTAAATGGGGGGACAGCTGAACTCTCTCCTTTTATCTGCCCTCCATTGTTCAGGCATTGTTCAGGTTGCTTTGGTCTGCCCTCTGTTGTCCTGCCCCATTCATCTTCTTCCTTTTCTTTATTTTTCTCCATTTCTTCCTCCTTCTCAACTTTCCTTTTCTCCTTACTCTCCTTTCCTCTTTTTCCATTTCTCTTCTTCTCCTCCTTTGTCATTCTGTTTCTATTCTTTCTCTTTGTCATTTTTCTATGCTTTGTCCTTTATGTCTTTTCCCCTCTTCCTTCTTATTTCCTTGCCTTTTCTTTTCTTCTTTCTCCTCCTCCTTTTCCTATTCTTTCTCCTTTTGTTTATCTTTCTCCTTTTTTTATCCTCTCCTGCTATTCCTCCTCTTCTTCCTCCTAAACTTCTGCCTCTTCATTCAGGAGACAGATAATATGAGCTCCTGCTCATGGGAGACAATAAAGCTTGTGATATATTTCTCTTTGTCCCCAGAAGTAGCTGGATTTTGTGTTCCCAGTTTTTCATGACCAGTCATATTTTATCATCTCTTAAGTGACAGCCAAATGCCTTCAGGGTCAGGGGCAGCTTGTACTGAACCAGCAGAGATGTGAGCAGACACTCCAGCTGGCCAGAGGTATTTCTTTTCTCCTGTGGAAACATTGGGGCTCAAACTGGGAGACTGGGAGTTTGCCTTCCCTGTGAGATCTGTCCTAGGCAGTTGAGCTACAGAGGAAGATACTGTTGGTATGCTGTAGTGTGTATAGGATAGATTAAGGACTAAACAGATGCTAATAGAGCAAGTACCAAAAACATTGATAACAGCTTTTGTGTGTGTGTCTTTGAGGTGGCAAAATTTCTCAAAATGGAGGGATGCCCATCAATTAAGGAAATGGATGAACAAGTTATTGTCTAGAAATGTAATGGAATATTGTGTTATAAGAAATGACGAAAGAGACAGTTTCAAAGAAATCTAGGAAAATTTATATGACCTCATACAATAAAGTGAGCCCAAACTGGAGAATCGTTTCTACAATAACAACTACATGGTAGTAAGGATTAACAACCTTAAAAGAGAAGCACTTTGATCAATATAATAACCAATGGTAAATTCAGAATGCCAGTGACGAAGAGAGCGATTTCCTCTGATAGACAAATGAAGCATATATTTTCTGCATGTTGCCAATAAAGGACTTTGTTTTGCTTAATTATGCATATTTATTACAAAGATTTTCCTTCCTTCCTCTCTCCCTTCCCTCCTTCCTTCCTTCCTTCCTTCCTTCCTTCCTTCCTTCCTTCCTTCCTTCCTTCCTTCCTTCCTTCCTTCCTTCCTTCCTTCCTTCCTTCCTTCCTTCCTTCCTTCCTTCCTTCCTCTCTCATTTCAGCTTCATCTCAGGATCAGGAACTGGTGAAGCAGAGATTTGTTCTCTGTGTTTGTTCCCCACCTGATGCCAGTCTCACTCTTCTCCTATAAAGGTATTTCAGCCAATTATCCCAAGATGAGTGTGTGTGGAGGTCTCCTCCCTCACGTGCTTCATTCCCTCTTTTTAAAGGCCCCTGCTTCTAATCTACCTCCCCAACCCCAAGGTCTTCTCAGATATCTTAAGAATGCAATAGTTATTTATTTACCTTTCTCATGAGCTTGAAGCTATATATATTTTTTTTCTGGAATGCTTTTTTTCTCTTTTTACAAGATTGGTAGACATCTTTTTTTTTTTAAAGCTTCTTTGGTATAATCCAAATCACAGTAAAGTTTTAAAACAATGAATAATCTAACCCATGAAACATTTGTTTCATGGATCATCATGGCCAAATCATTCATGATCTAGCATCTGGCCTCCTGGTGATGAGCCCCTGTGTTTTTAGGCAGGCCCGGCCTCTGACAGAAGGCACTGACCAGTGTTGGAACCATATTCAAAGCCTTTCTAGCTATGTGTAGAGTTTGCTTTATAATCTGTCTCTTTGCCCAAGTACTTCCTGTTAAGTTCTGGTTGCTGGAGAAACTACAGAGAGATAAAAGGGACCCTGTCCAGCTGCTTCATCTTATTTATTACTCCTTCTTTTTAGGCCCAAAAAATGAGGGCTCTATTGACTTTTTTAATTATTCAGCCCTTCTTATTGAGCTGACTCCAGCTGCTTCCCTTTAAGTGAAAGTCAAAACTCTGAAGATGAAAATATGGATCTAAAGCCAATATAATTGCTCTTGAGTGGCCAAAAGGGTGGACAAGTATATATTGAGCTCTCATTAGGAAGACCCAGTTGGGCTTTCAAGGCCTGATCTATGAAATCATTCCAGTGCTTTGTGGCTGATGCTGAAACAGCATCTTTCTGCCAGGAAAGAAAGTTTAATTCTGAAGATGAAAGTTCATTGAAGCTTCCCTTGCTACTCTTTCAGGACCAAAGGGGAGAAGAAAAGAAGAAAAGAACATAATTTTCTTGGTTCTACTTTTTGCATTCTAATGAAAAATCAAGGCTGTTAAATCAAGTAGGTTTGGTTCATTGTCAAGATTTTCAGAAACACCAACAACTCACATTTATAGGTGAAAGATCATTTAGAAAAGCAACTGAAGGTCTTAGTAGCATCCAAGCTTAACATGAGTCAATAATGAGTTATAGCAACTGAAATAATAAGTGCCTTTTTTCATATTTCATTATGATTGGTATGTTGCTTAAGTAAATGGAAGTTCTTTTAGATGGAACTCAGAGCATTGTGTCCAGTTCTGAACCCTGCAATTTAAGGAGGATGCTGAATGCTATAGATCTTCCAGAGATAGGCAACCAAAATGGCAGAGGGCTTCATAATCATGTCATATGAGAAGAGGTTAAACAAACTGGAGGTACTGAGCCCTGAGAAGAGGAAGCTTAGTGGGGACATGACAGCTGTCCTCTTCAAGTACTAGAAAGGATATGTTCAAGTACCATTGTGTGGAAAATGGATTCAATTACTTTTATTGTCCTTTCCCATCACCCTTCTCCTCTCCTCTTGTACTCAAACAGAACTAAAGGCAATGAATGGAAGTTGCAGAGACATATTTGTATGAGGACATGTTGCCTAACCATTGAAGGTTATTGAGAAGTGGAATGGGTGGCCCTGGGAAGTTGTGAGTTTCTTTATGTTGCTCAAGAAAAACTTGGATGACCATTGTTGGCAATCTTGGAGAAGGCATTCTTGTTCAGTTAAGTGTTAGCCACCTTTAATCTCTGGGCTCTCTATCGATTCTGATATTCTGTGAGCTGTGATAATTGTCAGTGTTCAATCATTTTAGTCATGTCTTATTCTTTGTGACCACATTTGGAATTTTTTGGCAAAAATACTAATTTATCATTTTCTTCTCTAGTTCATTTTACAGATAAAAAACTGAGGCAAACAGGGTTAAATGACTTGCCCAGGGTCACACTACTTATAAATGTCTAAGGCTAAATTTGAACTGGGGTCATCCTGACTCCAGGTCTATAGTCTCTACTGCACCCCCTGAACCTGTGACTAAGCAGGACATAATGTTTATAGTGCCTTCTTCTCAACAGTTCTTAGAGGTGCAAAGCTTGGGTTTATGAGCCCCATGTTCTACAAGTTTTGGGTTTTCCATCGTTACGAGTTAGCAAGTGTCACAGCCATGTTATTTTCCCCAGATCTGACTTCAAATCTGGCTGCTATGTCCAAGGAAATGTGGCTGTTTAAAATGGCTGTTTAAAGGCTGGCCCATATTTCTCAGC
This sequence comes from Monodelphis domestica, assembly GCF_027887165.1. Lineage (NCBI taxonomy): Eukaryota > Metazoa > Chordata > Mammalia > Didelphimorphia > Didelphidae > Monodelphis > Monodelphis domestica. The sequence goes on from NC_077233.1 coordinate 19,798,096, forward strand.
CGTGCAGAGCTTGAGTTGGCCAGCTGCTTCATGTACAGCAGAGACAGAAACCTGTACGGTTTCTCTTAGGCACTCATCATCAGGAGATGATGGACTATTGAGTGGTTTAAAAGCATCATTTGACTGGTTGCCTTAACGATTACAATATTGACTTGTTCTGCATGCCACATTGCCTGGGCTGATCCCTTGAAGAACAATGGGGATTATGACTTGCTGCCCCTTTGTCATAATAAAAATGAGATAGTTTTATGCATTTTCTTAAACCAGTCAGAGCTATTATCCCCTCATTAGCTGCACATTGGATTTAGGTGGGAAACTAAACACTCTATTGTCTTCTTATGTCATAATTTAAAACCTGTAAGCCCCATAAACATCACAGAATCCAATAATTGCATACATTAGGAAAATAAGGCATAACATTTCATATCAATCAACCAATAAGAATTTAGTAATCATCTCTTCTGTTCCAGACACCAACTAGGTGCTTTATTATTTAACAAACTAGGAAATAAAGGAATTAGCAGGCAACAAGAAAACACAAAAATAGGTTTTCTCTGTTCCCTTTCCAAGTCCACCTGAAATAAAATTCCTCCAATAAGCATTTATTATGGGACATCTTCCAGGCATTTGTAATAATTGAAAGGGTGTGCCAAATGTAACAGTTAAAAGTTTCGTTTGACAAATATAAGAATTTTTCAAAAAGAATTGTTGTGGTCGCCATTTATAAAAATTAAAAATTAAACTATGAATAGGTTAGTAGCTTTATTATAGCAGGGTAGAGATAGTGAAGAGGGAAATGTAAGAAGGAGGTAGAAAATATTGCCTAGCTAAATATCCTATAATTGCCTATCCAAAGAAATTCAACTTGACTCTGACAAAGGCTCCCTCAAGTCCCAATCTCCAACCAGGAGTCAGGGTAGTCTCTTCAAAAGTCTTACCAGTGAATAACCAATCTCCAAATGTAGTTCAACACAGAGGACCCTCCAGTGCTGAGACTCTAGCCTAGAACTGCCTGGGAGGGAGGGTGTGGGTGTGTGCAGTGCTTATAATCTTTTAGGACTAATTGTTAATGCCTAAGTAAGTGTGAACTCTCTTGGTTAGTGACTTATTAAGTGTTAAATAGAAGTACTTCAAATTCCTCATTGATTAATTTAAAATAGTCAAAGGGAATAAAAAAATCCCTTTCACAAATTGGGAAAGGTAATAGGGTCAATGAGACAAAAGTGAAACAGTTCCTACTTTCAAATGAATTTTATATATAATAAAAATCAACATAATAATATGAAATATAATATTAATAACATTGTATAATCAATATATTGTGTTATATTAATAATAAAGGAAACATAAGGTTATAAATCATGAATAATATATGAAGTATGTTTTACATCATAGTTTCTATTGTATCAATACACACCATATATACACACAGATATGTACAAATAATATATATATTTATATGATATGCAGACACACATATATACAAAGTAATTTTAGGAAGTAGGGTAAAGAATAAACATTACGAGGAAAATTCAAGGTTCTCCTACTTGTCACTTTTATTCTCTTTTTCCACATTTTTTTTCATTTCCTGGTACCAATGAACCTTTCCAGCCTCATTACATATTGTTCCCTTCCAGACTCTGTGGAGAAAGAGGAACATGGATTTTGTGCCTACCATGTGGCAGGTATGGTGCAAAGTTCTTCACCAATATCGTCTCCATCAAAGGGATCATACATGACTCCATATTCTCTCTCTGCAATTTTGTCCCGTTTGTTGCCCATGCCTGAAACACAGTCTTTTCTCTCTATTAGCTCTTAGAATCTTTATTTTCCATTAAAGTTCAGTTTACCACCTTCTACCTGAAGTCTTGCCTGATATAATCCTTCCATGTACCAGTAGCCTCCCTTTTCCTTTATTGATTTTGGATGTCTTCTGCTTACATTATGTTGTCTCTTCCATTAGAATGCAAGATCCTTGAGCACAGAGACTTTAATTTTTGTCTTTTTATCCCCAGATTTAGTGTAGGTGCCTGCTTGTTGATTTTGTTGTTGTCATCAGTGTACACTTAGATCAGATCTACTCATCTCACTTTGTTTTCTTAAACAAGCTGTCACTATACATATATGTATATATATATATATAATATTCATATATATATTAGATTGTTATATATTATATTGGGTTGGGTTGTATATATTATGTATATTTATTAGATTTTGTATATTATATTAATTGGATTGTATATATTACATATATTAATTGGATTGTTTAATACATTCACTTTTTTATAATCCCTCACCTTCCATCTTGGAGTCAATATTGTGTATTGGCTCCAAGGCAGAAGAGTGGTAAGGGCTAGGCCATGGGGGTCAAGTGACTTGCCCAGGGTCACACAGCTGGGAAGTGTCTGAGGTCATATTTGAACCTAGGACCTCCCATCTCTAGGCCTGACTCTCAGTCTACGGAGTCACCCAGCTGCCCCCAATACATTCGTGTTTAACATTATGAGAGTTGGATTTATATTTTCCTCCATTTGTCTCTAATATTATCATTTACAAGTTATGATTTTTCCTTTATTCCACAAACACAGTACTATGTCTCTTATGTTACTTTATTTTAATCTTTTTTAAGGTGTCTCTATTCTCACTGACTCTCTTTCCTTCAATTGGATCCACTTTTCGCATTTGTTAATTCTTAGAGTTTTGCTTATTTATTCCTTTTTCTTTCCTGCTATTATATAGTTAATTTTTCTCCCCTTTTTTGCTCCTTTCAGTCAAATAGAATTTTACTTCCTTTCCTTCCTATTCATGTTCTCTTCGCCTTCCTTCTGCTTCCCTAGTCCTGTTCATTAGTTTTATTTTTAATTTCATTTTTGTGTTCCTTTCTGTCCAAAGATGATTTCGCTTGCTCATTCTCTTCATTCTCATCCATCCTCTGTCTTCTCTGATTCATGACTCCTATATCTATATAGTCTCTTTTTATTCTCTGTATTCCTCATGGAATCAAAACGTCTGAAGTATCCATTCTGGATTCTCCTCTAAGCAGTTTCTGCCTCTGCTTTGTAGACTTTGCTCAACAGATTTCCCTTTTTTGCTGTGCTTCACTCTCAGAAAAAAGAAAAAAAATACTAATTCCTGCAGGTGACAGAAAAGACTGAAAATGCCAAGATTCACTCTTACTTCCCCAGATATTCCGTCTACCAATGATCTATGCTCTTCACCTGGTCACCTTACTTCCTTTTATGTCTCAAAAATTTCCCGGGGTCCACGCTCTGCCATTTACTCAGGCTGGAGCCCCAAGAGTTCCAATTGTCTCCCTACTAAGGCAGGATAAGTGATCTTTTCAAGCTCCAAACTCTTGTACACAATATCTAGCACAATGTCCTCATCTCCTTCCACAAAATATCTCTCTTAACCCATAATAGCATTCATCAGTAGAACCCTCTTTCAAACCCAAAATAAAGGCTTCCCCCTCCTCACCATCTCAATCCTTCCTCCAGTCTCCTTACCTATTCTGCAACAGGCTTTTCTCTTCCTAAGAGACCATATCTGTCACCTTCCCCCCATTGCTGGCCCTCAACCAGGGCACATAACCCATTCTCCTTCATCCTTCTCCCTTCTCTGCTTCCATATGGCCTCACACTTTTGTAATACCGTCCCTCCCCCCCCCAAAACCCACAGTAATTCACTTGTAAGCAATGTGCTTTGAGGTTCTGTTCACAGTGCTCCAAGAGTGTCTCTGTTATTACCTCTATCTAACATCCCCTTTCATTTATCTCCTTGTGTATATTTACAAAGAATTCTTTTGTCTCTCCTTTATCACTTTATTTCTGTTGCTGTCCTTGGCTGCTACACTCATTCACTCCTGCATTTTTGTTGTCTGAAATATCCAAGAAGCAAATAATCTCTTCAGGTCTGCTTTTCTTTCTGAGAATGTTTTGAATGCCTCTTTATTATTGAACATTTGTCTTTTTTCATTTCTTCATTTTCAGGGCTGTATCTTGACCTCCATTGCTCTCCTGTACACATTATTCCATTTCCTCCTCAGCTTTCTTGTGGGTGCAAAATAGTCTTGTTTTATTTCAATTTCTTTTCCTTTGTATTTGAAGGTCCTCCTGGTTGCCCTCAGAATTGGCTGTTTCTCAATGGAGTTGCCAAATTTAACCACATATATCTTTATGTTTGTGGCCTTGTTTGCTTGTTTTTCCTCAAGTGAATCTATGTATTATTCTAATCAGCATTATGTTTTCTGGGTTCAGAAGTCCTGGGTAGTTTTCTTGTATTCTTTCTTGTATGGTAGTGTCCAGACTTTTTTTTAACTCATCATGTTTTTCTGGGAGACCTGTAACCCCTAGGTTATCTCTATGCATCCTGTCTTTGAGATTGACATGTTTTGCTTGACTACTGGGCATATTTTCTTTTAATGTTGTTGCTTTGTGCTTCTCTTCTTCCAGATAATCCTTCACTTTTGTGTATTTATATTCCCTGTTGTCTTCCCTTTTGTTTAGTGATACTTAATATTGCAGATTCAAATTTTTCTATTCTGCTTTCGATTTTGTTGTGTTGGCCATAAATTCTGTTCTCGCAATTCTCATTTTTCTTTTAAACCATACAGTAATAGTGTGCTATAGGTCTACATTCTCTACAAATTCTCCAGGGTCCTCTGTCTCATCATGAGTCACTTTCCTTTATTTAAACACATTTATTCTTAGATGACTGAACTCATTTTCTTGATCTAGAGGCCATATTTCCTTCTCTTGTTAATGTGTTCCATCTTGATTTATTTACTTACTCTTAAGGACTTCAGATTTTCTTCCCCCTAAGATCTTAAGTAATTTCAGTCTTCCCTACCTTGTTTTTCCCTATTACTCACTTTTTTACTTCTTCCCCATTGATGGTTATTTCTATGGGGCCAAGATCTGAAAAAAAGTCTTATCTTCTTCCCACAGTGGTCAATTAATGGTTCACCAGTCTAGGACTCAGCTCCAGTAGTATGGAGAAGGAGCTTTATTTCTGGCTTAGTGAAGTGTCACAGAGTCCTGCACAGTCCATTACACATGGTATTCTAGCTTGTTCTTCAATTCTTTGGCCCAAAATACTGGGTACTGCCAAGCTAGTGCTATCAAAAAACTGAGGTTATTTCTTTCATTTATATCTCTAAAGCTCTGGGAAAAGAGAAGAGGAGTTAGGACAGTGATGGTGAACATCTCAAACTGCAACCCTCATGATACCTGTAAGCCCCTCACATTAACCCAGACAGGGGAGGGAGGAAATGCTCCCATTAGACTGCTGGGCAGAGGGGTAGGTGATATGAGCAATGTCCTCAGGCCCCCCTCAGAGGGTGAAGGGAACAGTCCCTTCTGGCATACTCTGGCACATGTGCCATAGGTTCACCAACAGTGTCAGATTTAGCTATCTATTTCAAGCCTGGACACATATCCTGTACCATTCTCTCTTCTGCTCTCCTGCAAAGATCTTTTGTAGCTCAGAATGCTACTGCCATACTGACTATGGCGAGAGAGAGAGAGAGAGAGAGAGAGAGAGAGAGAGAGAGAGAGAGAGAGAGAGAGAGAGAGAGAGAGAGAGAGAGAAGAGAAGAGAGCTGGCAAGCTCAGACCAGCTGTGATATTCATATATTCATAGGGATAGAACAACTGAATTAAATACTATGATTCATGATATTGTAAATAAGCCCAGGTCAAACCAAAGCATTTATACTAGACTTTCATATCACCAATAGAATCTGAAAGCCTACTTCTTCACAGCCAATAATATTGAATTTTTATCATTTTGGTACTATTTTTGCCATTTTAGCAATTTCAGATGATATCATAAGGCTGTCTTAATCTGTTTTCTCTCATTACTAGAATTTCAGAACATTTATTCTTGTCATTTCTTATTTGCATTTCCTCCTTTGTTAGTTAAATTCATAAAAATAAGACCATTCCTCAGTAGACAAATGGTCAAAGGATATGAACTGTCAGTTTTCAGAAGAAGAAATTAAAGCTATCTATTGTCATATTAAAAAAGCCCTAAACTGGGGGCAGCTGGGTGGCTCAGTGGATTGAGAGTCAGGCCTAGAGATGGGAGGTCCTAGGTTCAAATCTGACCTCAGACTTCCCAGCTGTGTGACTCTGGACAAGTCACTTAACCCCCATTGTCTAGCCCTTACTACTCTTCTGCCTTGGAGCCAATACACAGTATTGACTCCAAGACGAAAGGTAAGGGTTTTTAAAAAAAAGTCCTAAACTACTATTGGTTATTGAAATGTGAATTGAAACAACTCTGAGGTACAGCTTCATGCATATAAGAAATAACAAATGCTGGAGGGTATGTGGAAAAATGGGTACATTAATAAATGATTCCATTTATCCTGACACTAATTTGGAACTACCCAAAGGGGTAAATGCTGTGCATACTCTTCAATTGAGCAATGCCACTGCAAGGTTTATATCCCAAAGAGAGAGAAAAAATGGAAAAGGACCTATATGTACAAAATTATTAATAGTGTTCATTTTTGTAATGTAAAATAATTGGAAATTAAGGAGGTATCCATCAACTGGGTAATGGCTGACCAAGTTGTGGCATATAATTGTGATGGAATACCATTATGGTATGAAGGATGGTAAAGGGGATGATTTCAGACCAACCTGGGAAGAATTACACAAACTATTTGAAAGGGAAGAGATGAGAATCAGAAGAACATTGTACACAGTAAGAGAAATATTGTAATTATGATCAACTGTGAAACATTTAGCTATTATAATCAAAATAGTGATCCAAGATAATTCAAAAGGACTCATGATGAAAAATGTTCTCTACCTCCAGAGAGAAAATTGATTAACTCTAAGTGCAAAAAAAATCTAATTTTTGTACTTTGTTTTTCTTGCTATTTTTTTGTGAAAAAAAACAACCCAACTAATATTGAAATATGTTTTGCATGTTTTCACATGTATAATTGATATATTGCATGCTTCTAAGTTAGTGTGAAGTGGGGAAGTAGAGAACTTGGAATTCAAAATTTATGAAAAAATGTAAAATAGATAAATATGTTTTTAAAAATAAAAATAATGTAAATTCAGGACTTTATTATTTATGTGTATATACATATGTAGAGTTTGAGGATGGAGAAAAGTCAGTGAAATGATGGTTTGTATTCCTGTCCAATGAAAGAAATATTCCACAAAAAAATCTGCTTGTTCATGTTCTTGGTTCACTAATCTATTTGGTAGTATCCATTGGTCTTACAGAGATGTCAATTTCATATAGATTTTGGATGTTGAGCCCTCATGTTTTTTATTTTTTTCATTTTTACTTCCATGTTACTTACAAGGTCTCTGGGAGAGTCTGAAAAGAAAGTATATTAAAGGATTTGCTAAACATAGTAGGGAAGAAATTTTCCTGTAGTTTTAAAATGGTAAGAGAATAATTAGATGAAAATCACCTGACTCCAGTGGGAAATATGACATTCCCAAGAGCTAAGAATGGCCTCTCCATTATTCTCAGACATATTTGGCATTTTTTTTGTTTTCTCTTCTGTTTCACACAATGGGGTTCTGGCCTGGCCCCAGGTCTAGAGAGCTGCACAACTGTGAGAAAGGCTGCCCATGTGGGGTTGGTTCTGGAGGCCAATAGAAATGCCAGAAGCCCTCTAAGGCTTGTCATCTCTCTTTCTGTTTCGGATTTCCAGGGGTGCTGTGCTTCAGAACTGGAACCCTCAGATTCAATGCTTTTAGCAAACCGTTTTTTCCCCTCACTTTCAGACCACCCACTATGGAATTGAAGTGGGGAAAGAAGGGATGGAAAGGAGAAAGAGAAAAGGCTTCCATTTCAACCTTCAATGCTGAAAATCTGCACAGCATGAAAAATAGAGAAATATTGTCCAGAGGAGACAGGTCTTCATTAGTCTTAACTAAAATATTGACATATTCTATTGAATTCTTGGTGGTAATTACTTTGTGGCCCTCATACGAAACGCTCAGTCAGGGTAACCCACACACTACCTGTCCTACATACTTCAAAATAATTAGCAAAAAATAGATGACTTTAGATATAGATGAAAATTGAAAGTATAGACACAAAGGAGCCCTATGGCTCCTATGAACAGGGAGATTCAATTTTTTGGTACTAAGCATCTATGACTTAAAAGGGGGAAGGCAGTGTGGAATAGTGGCTAGAGAGCTGGCCTAGGAGTCTTAAAGCTCTGGGTTTGAATCCAGCCCCTGAAACATGGGATCCTATATTTGGAGCTAGAAGGTATTTTACTTTATTTTAAAATTTTATTTTTCTCCAAGTACAGGTAAAAGCAGTTTCCACCTATTTATAGAAACAATTTTGATCCCTGAGCTCTCTCCCTCCTTCCTTTCTTCAGAATTCACTACTGAGATAGTAAACAATCTGATATAAATTTTACATGTGCCATCACGTAAAGCATTTTCCCATATGGATCCTTTGGTAAACTTGAACAAAAATTAATGTAAAAAAATTAAGAAAGTGAAAAAAGCTTGCTTTAGTCTGGATTCAGACTATCAGTTATTTCTCTGGAAGCAGATGGCATTTTCTTATCCTGGGCCCTTTGGAATTGTTTTGGATCATTTTTTTTTTCTGAGAATAAGCTGAGTTATTACAGATGCTCATTGTACAGTATTCCTTTCACTGTGTACAATGTGCTCCGGTTCTGCTTATTTCACTCTGTTTCAGTTTTACAAGTCTACCAGGTTTTTCTGAGCTCCCTCTGATCATATTTCTTAAAACCCAATAATATTTCATTAATTTAATATATCATAATTTATCTTGCCATTCCCCAGTTGATGGGTATCCCCTCACTTCCAATTATTTGTCCCCTCAAAAGGGGCTTCTTTAAATATTTTTGTACATACAGGTACTTTCCCTTTTTTATCTCTTTGAGATACAAACCATCTATGGAATTGTTGGGTCATGATTGGGTCATGTTGGAGAATGGTTAAATCATTTTACCATACCCCAAACAGACCTTAGTATTTTAATTTTCCTACATCCTCTCCCAGTTTTGTAATTTCCTTTTCTTTCATAATAGCCAATCTGATAGGTGTGTAATGGCACCCCAGAGTTGTTTTAATTTGCATTTCTTCCTATGCCCAAATGGCGCTAAAAGACTGTCTGCCTTTTGATCCAGCCATACTACTGCTGGGTTTGTTCCCCAAAGAGATAATAAGGAAAAAGACGTGTACAAGAATATTCATAGCTGCCCTCTTTGTGCTTTTTGTGGCAAAAAAGTGGGAAATGAAGGTATGCCCTTCAGTTGGGGAATGGCTGAACAAATTGTGGTATATGTTGGTGATGGAATACTATTGTGCTAAAAGGAATAATAAAGTGGAGGAATTCCACGGGGACTGGAACAACCTCCAGGAAGTGATGCAGAGTGAGAGGAGCAGAACCAGGAGAACATTGTGCACAGAGACTGATACATTGTGGTACAATCGAAGGTAATAAACTTCTTTACTAGCAGCAATGCAATTCTGAGGGACTTATGTGAAAGAACACTATCCATATTCATAGGAAGAATTGTGGGAGCAGAAACACAGAAGAAAAACAACTGCTTGATCACATGGGTCAATGGGGATGGGATTGGGGATGTAGACTCTAAGCGATCACTCTAATGCAAATATTAATAATATAGAAATAGGTCTTGATCAATGACACATGTAAAACCCAGTGGAATTGTTTGTTGGCTATGGGATTGGGGAGGAAAAGAACATGAATCCTGTAACCATGGAAAAATATTCTAAATTAAATTTTTTTTCAAATAAAACAAAAGATATAATTTGAATTTCTTTACAAATAGTAGTTTAAATCATTTTTGTATGAGTACAGAGAGCTTTAATTACTCTGACAAATATCTGTTAATATCCTTTAACCATTTCTTAATTGGGGAATGACTTGTATTCTTATACATTCTACTCATTTCTCCAGTATTTAAGAAATAAGGCCTTTAGAGAGGTTGTAAATGTTTTTTAACACATGATTACTGTGTATTGCTCTACTTCCTATTTCCCTGTTTAGTTTCTGACCACCTCATGCCCCCAAATGTTCTCTTTTCTATCTGCCCCACCACCTTCTCTTATCCCTTTCCCCTCCTACTTTCCTATGAGGTAAGACAAATTTCTATACCCAATGGATTGTGTATGTTCGTCCTTTACTTAGTCAGTTCTAATGAGAGTAAGGTTCATGCTCTTCCCTCCTCAGCTTCTTTATCTTCCCCTCCACTGTAAAGTCTCTTTCATGATTCTTATGTGAGGTAATTTACTCAATTTTATTTTCCCCTCCTCTTCTCCCAATGCATTCCTCTTTCTTGTGCCTTAATTTATTTTTTAGATATTATCCTATCATTTTCAACTCACACCCTTGCCCTTTGTCTATTTATACTACTTTGAATGCCCCAATAATGATGAAGTTCTTTGTAGTTATATGAATCATCTCCCCTATCAAGGCTGACCTCAAGGATTATATAGTGGAACCTGAAAGGGACATTAGAGGTCTTTTAGACTAACTTTTTTTCTTACAAATGAGAAAACAGAGGCTCAGATATGTTGAAGAACTTGTCAAAGTATTTGAACTCAGGGGGCAGCTGATAGCTCAATGGATTGAGAGCCAGGCCTAGAGACAGGAGGTCCTAGGTTCAAATCTAGCCTCATACACTTCCCCAGCTGTGTGACCCTGGGCAAGTCACTTAACCTCCATTGTCTAGTCCTTACTGCTCCTCTGCCTTGGAGTCAATACTTAGTATATTATATACTTAGATACTTAGATAGTATTGATTCCAAGACAGAAGGTAAAGCTTTAAAAAAAAGTATTTGAACTCAGATCTTCCCATCTCCAAGTCCTTGGTTTCCACCTAGTTGTCTGACAGAATTTCACTGGGATTTGACCCACCTGGAATAGTGAATATCAACAATAGCTGCAATTTTTATACAGGAATGTTGCACAATTGCTTTAAAGTGTTATCATTCGATCCTCACAATTGTCAAGGGACGTAGGTTGCATTAAATGAGGGACTTGCCCAGGGTCACACAGCATTTGAATGCTGGTAGTGAGAAGGATAGTAACAATGTTCTGATTTGTCCCAGGCTCAGCATGCCCCAGGAAAGCACAGTCGTGCTGCAGGGTATCAGGATAGGACATCTTTTACTGTCCCCTGGATCTTTTGTCCTTCAACCAGCTGCATCCAATTACCTGCTGCCACATGGAGGCTCTAGCCTGGGCTTCCCAGGAGAGACTCCTAGCTGGATCTGAGCCTTGCCTCTGCAATTCAATGACACCTCATGGTCTCTTGGTCTTTGGTACCTGGTATCTCATTTCTTGCCTGTCTTCCTGGATTTCAGGCTCACAATTTCATGATGACCCATATTAACTGTAACTTGTGTTTTGTCTCTCTGGATTCCTGGAACTACTTTTGTCCTGCCTAGATGTACTGATATTTTCTTTTTAGAAAAATTTCTTGATCTCCTTCATTTTTTCATCACCATCACTCCTTGCCCATCCTTCTCTGGTGACCCATTTTTTATAATGAAGAATTACAAAGAGGAGGTTTGTGTGTGTATGTGTGTGTGTGTGTGTGTAAGAGAGGGAGAGAGAGAGAGAGACAGAGAGAGAGAGAGAGAGAGAGAGAGAGAGAGAGAGACAGAGACAGAGAGAGAGAGACAGAGAGAGAGAGAGAGAGAGAGAGAGAGAGAGAGAGAGAGAGAGAGAGAGAGAGAGAGAGAGGGAGGGAGGGAGGAAGAGAGACAGACACAGAGAGAGAGAGACACACACACACAGAGGGAGAGAAGAGAGAGAGAGAGAGAGAGAGAGAGAGAGAGAGAGAGAGAGAGAGAGAGAGAGAGAGAGAGAGAGAGAGAGAGAGAGAGAGAGAGAGTTATCCCAATCAATATATCAGCCAAACTGGACAGGAAGTATAATAGTCTCTATCCACCTATCCACATGGTACATTTCTTACTTCTGTTTACCTACCTGGTTCTCTGGTGACTGATTCTATTTTCCCTGCCCCAACTGTTCTTTTATTCTGTTCTTGATCCCTATGATACTTACTTAGAGCACTGTTTCTTTTATGTGTAGATATGTAAAGGCTTCTTTTTGCTTTTGTTTCTAGTATTGGTAGCTCTCTAACTAACATCTCTGGTTTCAATCACATCTTCTCCCTCTTTATACCTTTCCTTTGTCCAAACTCTCTTCTTTTTTCTGCTAAAAAGTATACAAATCTATATCTATATTTATATCTATATCTATCTATCTATCTATATATGTATATCTAAAATTTTTCTAGGGGGTTTAAAACTTCAGAAGAATCCTTGCCTCTTCCCATTCTGTCACCTCCCCTACCCAAGCAATTGCCCAATCTTGTCAGTTCCACCTCTGTGACAAGTCTATTGCCTTTCTGCCATTCACACTGCTACCACCTTAGTTCAAGTTCTCATCACCTCTCACCTTGGTTATTTTAATAGCATCCTAATTGGCCTCCCTTTATCCAATCTCTCCCCTCTCCAGTCCTCCACCCAGCTACCCAAATAATCTTCCTAAGGCACAAGTCTCAACATGCCACTCTTGTTCAAAAATCTCTAGTAGCTCCCTGTGGCCTCTAGGGAAAAAAGAAAAACAACTAAAAATAAATCCCTCAGCCTGATGGCCTCTACTATCTGGCTCTAAGAACCCTTTCCAGCCATATTTCTCTATTTACACATCATATTGAACATCCTGCATCATCTCCATTTTCGGCTAAACTAACATGCACTCTTTGCCCTGAATTTGCCATCCGTCCTCTCATGGTTAAACTTTCCCACAGGCTGTTCATGCCTAAAGTACATTCCTTCATCATTTCTGCCTCTTTGCTTCCTTCAAGGCTCATCAAAGGTGCCAACTGCTACAGAGAAGCTTCCCTTATTCCTCCTTTTAGTTCATGCATTCTCCCTCCTCATATATTACCCTATACTGATATATCTCTGTGAACATAGTGTCCTTCCAGTAGAATGTATTATTTGTTAAATCAAGGCAATCCTCCCTGCCTTTATGTCCCTTATGCCCCAGCTATTATTCTGGATATAGTGGAAATGAATAGGTATAGTTTTGAATGAAACTGACCTTATTCTTCCAATTTCTCCTCCTTGCCTGGCTTTCATCATCTGCTAATATGCAGGGTACCTGCATATGGCACAGCCTAAGACCTATGTGGAGAGGTACCAGAAGTATCTGGAAGATCATTTGTTCCATTAAATCTTATTTTTATGGATTGGAATTTTGATCTTGTAATCTCCATTTTTGGAAAGATGTGGGTATGACATTTGGGCAAAGTGCTAGAGGGTGGGTAACTGCATTGACACTTGGCACAGTGTGAGTATAAATTCAAAATTTGGCTTTAAGAATGAAATACAAATTGGGCTGACTGTCATGTTGACTGGGTGGAACTGAGAATATGAATTCAATTTCAGGGTAGGCAAAGATTCTCAGATTATCACATGAATAAGATTATCATGTTGTTCCCTAGGTGGCACAGTAGGTTGAGCTCTAGGGCTTGAGTCAGGAATGCCTGAGTTCAAATCTGACCCAGATACTAGCTGTGTGACTGAGCAAAAACTTAGTTGACTCAGTTTCTTCATCTGTAAAATGAACTGGAGGAGGAAATGGCAAACCACTCCAGTATCTTTGCCAAGAAAACCTCAGATGAGGTCACAGAGAGTTGGGTAGAACTGAATTGACTTAACAACAAGGAATAATTTGGTGAATCCCAAATCTCAATAAGGTGGGCATTTTTTCTCTTGGTCCAGATTGCTAGCCATTCATGTCTTCTTTTTTTAATGTGATTTTTGCCTCCATATCCTATCCCTGATCATTTCTCAACAAAACCTTCACTGGAGATCTAGTCAAATCATTAGAGACCTTCTTGTGAACATTTAATAACATATGGACACCAGTGCAGCTCACAGACTATTTCTCTTGTTTCACGATCCACCCACCTCTTTTTCTGTTTGCAAATGCCATTTACAATACTATACAGTGGAACCTTGGCACTTGTCATTAATTCATTCCAGAAGGCAAGTTGAGTACCAAATGGAATTTTCCCATAAGGAATAATGTCAATTGAATTAATCCTTTCCAGACACCCAGAAAATCCAGATTTTATAAGGCATTATATGCATTAGTAAACATTAATAATGCATAGACAAACAAAAATAATAATTAGATTAAAATAATTTTACCCACTTTACCTGTATTGAGAGGAGTTCATGGCCTAAGGGCACAATGGAGAGGAGAAATGTTATTTTCTGGGAATCCCCTTCCATAATATCAGAGGGTAATTTTCCTTCTGGAGTTCTTTCTCTTCCTCTCTTCTGTCCCTTCTCCCCACTGAACTCTACTTGAGATTCCCCAGGTGTACCCTTTACAAGCAACCTATAAATGATGCTTGCATTTCAAAATTTCTCTGAAGTGGAAAATGGTCTGGTCATTTAACAAATTTACAATTATGCTTGTTATAGCTTTGTCAGGGTGATATTTTCAACAAAGTCTTGCACTTCCATCCATTCTGCACACATTTCTTTGATTAATGAAATCGAGACATCCTTCTTTGCCTCTTCTTCACCTGAAGAAAACTCCTCCTCACTAGCTGTTGCTACTCCCTTGGAAATTTCTGCAATAATTCAAGGTTAAGCTCCTCTTTATGCTCCTGAACTAATAAGTGGTCCTCTGTTTTGGCTAGAGTGGTATATACTTCCTGAGATCTCGACACCAACAAGTTCGAGCACGTGTGTTGAGTGCCAAGCAAAAATCAAATACCTCAACAATATTTTGTCAAAATGTTTTGAATACCAAATTTGATGAGTTCAGAAACTGTCAAGTACCAACATTTGATTGTATCTCAATCTATTATTAACATACTATTGCCAACTTCCATCTACTATGTAGCTTTTCATTACCTTGTGGATTCCCACTTTTAGTTCTTCTGAGTTCTTCTTCTTATTATCTCCAGGATCAAATACAAAATGCTCTTTTTGGAATTCAAAGACCTTCATAACCTAAGCCCCTTCTAAACTTTACCAATCCTTTTACACCTTGCTCCCTGACACGTATCCTTCTAGCCAGTGATACTGGCCTCCTGGCTGTTCAATTAACAAGATTCTCCATTTCTCAGCTCTGGGCATTTTCTGTTTCCCCTGCCTGGTATGCTCTTCCTCTTCTGCTCTCATCTAGATTCCTGGTTTCCATGAAGTCCCAATCAAAAGCCCATCTTCTTCAGGAAGCCTTTCCCAACCTCACTTAAATCCAGTGCCTTCCCTCTTTAATTATCTCTAATTTATCCTTTATATAGTATTTTAATATATTTGTTTGCATATTGTCTTCTCTATTAGATTTTAAGTTCCTTGAGATCAAGGACTCTCCTTTGCCTCTTTTCCTCAGTATTTAGCACAGCGTCTGGGATGTAGTAGACTCTTAATAATTATTGATTGATTGATCTGATTTACATAAGAGCATTGCAGAAAGAATACTGTTATTAAAAAAGGGGTGCTTTGGGAGCAAGACGTTACTTAGTGCCTCTGAAAGCTTGGCCCAGTTTCTAAGGTACAATCCAACCTGCTATCAGCTTTCTAGATTGCATAGAAGAGAGAATGTCAGACTTGGAAACAGGAAGGCTTCAGTTCAAATCTTGCCAAATATATTGACAATATGGGCAGGTCATTTAACATCTCTGTGCCTCAGGCTTTTCATCTGTTAAGTCAATCAAACAATTGGTCAACACTTGTTAAGTGCCCCCTATGTGCAAGACACTGTACCAAGCATGGGAATATTAAAAGGAGAAAATATAATTTCTTCTTCAAGGAGTTTACAGTCTAATAGGGTAGACAACATGCAAACAAATAATAGAAAACAAGCTATATAGAGGGAATTAGCCTCTTAAGGAACCTTCTAGCTCTAACCCTAAAAGTTCTGTGATTCTATTCAGTTCTGGGTTCATTTCATCACTTATCTGCAAAGATCTATGAAATGGCATGTC
Organism: Monodelphis domestica; assembly: GCF_027887165.1. NCBI lineage: Eukaryota > Metazoa > Chordata > Mammalia > Didelphimorphia > Didelphidae > Monodelphis > Monodelphis domestica. The sequence continues at coordinate 19,814,117 of NC_077233.1, forward strand.
ATAATCTGAGCAACATATATTGCTTATCCAGTTAGGGTTTTGCATGTAGATTGTTAGGTCTAGTTCTTGTGTAACCATCAATATTATTGAAGAAACTACATAATGTTTGGGAACTCAATACAATTAGCAGTGTCTACTGATAGGAATACTTGAAGGATTCTCTCCATCTACAAGGAAACCTTGTTTCATTTATACTTTGTATAGAGCATATATTAACCAACACCTATGTCTTCTGATTGTATGACTCAGTTGAGATGGAGAATCAAAAGATTGTTGAACCAAGTTACCCCTGGATCATATCTATAAGATATGTTGTGTATGACCTTAATATGTAAATGAGAATTGGCTTCTTGGGAGAGACTTCCTTAAAGTCATTTTTTTCATGATCCCAAATGATTTTGGAGAGATAATCAACAAACAATAAACATGTTACAATCTCATATTTTTCATACTCAGTCAATCGTGTGACTGTGGAATTGTTGTTTTTCATAGAAAATTAGCAGCTACTCTCTGAAGATGCAGAGTATTCTCATGAAGATTTTAATAGTAAAAAAAAGTAAACCTTAGGTTTGTCCTCTTCAGTGGTGCAGGGGAATGATATTACCATTTATAATATTCTCCTTTCTCTATTTTTATCACTTCAAGATATTTTTATATTTATTTATTCATTTATTTTTAGCAGTAGCTGAGTATTTCATTTATTTTTAAAAAAATTTAAAATTTTATTTGGAAATAATAATATGGAAATACATTTTGAACAACACATGCAAAACCCAGTGGAATTTCTTATTAGCTTCTGGAGGAGGGGAGGGAAAAAAAGTGAATCACCTAACCATGGAAAAATATTCTAAATCAATCAAATAAATAAATAGTTTTAAAAATTATTTGGACCACATGATTTCCTTAAGGCATTCTCTCTCTTTTTTTTTTTTTGAAATTTTTATTTATTTTTTCCTTGGTTAAAGAATCGTGTCCCACCCTCCCCTCCCTCACCCCCTCCTTTAGCCAACGTGCAATTCCACTGGCTTTTACATGTGCCCCTGATAAAAATCCATCTCTATATTGGTGATGTGTGCACTAGGGTGATCTTTTAGAGTCTATATTCCCCAATCATATCCCCATGGACCCATGTGATCAAGCAGTTGTTTTTCTTCTATGTTTCTACTCCCACAGTTCTTCCTCTGAATGTGGATAGTTTTCTTTCTCATAAATCTCTTCAAATTGTTCTGGATCTTTGTATTGCTACTAATGGAGAAGTCCCTTTCATTCGATTGTACCACAGTGTATCAGTCTCTGTGTACAATGTTTTCCTGGTTCTGCTCCTCTCACTCTGCATCAATTCCTGGAGGTTGTTCCAGTTCACCTGGAATTCCTCCATTTCATTATTCCTTTGAGTACAACAGTATTCCATCACCAACATATACCACAATTTGTTTAACCATTCCCCAATTGAAGGACATCCCCTCATTTTCCATTTTTTTGCCACCACGAAGAGTGCAGCTATGAATTTTCTTGGACAAATCTTTTTCCTTATTATCTCTTTGGGGTACAAACCTAGCAATGGTATGGCTGGATCAAAGGGCAGACAGTTTTTAGTGCCCTTTGGGCAGAGTTCCAAATAGCCCTCTAGAATGGTTGGGCTTGTTTTGATTTGCATTTCTCTGATTATAAGAGATTTAGAACACTTTTTCATGTGCTTCTTAATAGTTTTGATTTCTTTATCTGAAAATTGTCTATTCATGTCCCTTGCCTATTTATGAATTGGGGAATGGATTGTTTTTTTGTACAATAAATTTAGCTCTTTATAAATTTGAGCAATGAGATCTTTGTCAGAGGCTTTTGTTGTGAAGAATCTCCCCCCAATTTGTGGCTTCCCTTCTCATTTTGGTTGCATTAGTTTTGTTTGTACAAAACCTTTTTAATTTAATGTAATCAAAATTATTTATTTTACATTTTGTAATTATTTTTACTCTTGCTTGGCCTTAAAAATCTTTCCTTTCCCCAAAATCTAACAAATATACTATTCTCTGTTCACCTAATTTACTTATAGTTTCCTTCTTTATATTCAAGCATTCACCCATTCTGAGATTATCTTGGTGTAGGGTGTGAGATGTTGATCCAAACTCCATCTCTCCCATACTTTCTTCTAATTTTCCCAGCAGTTTTTGTCAAATAGTGGACTTTTTGTCCCAAAAGCTGGGATCTTTGGGCTTATCATAGATTGTCTTGCTAAGGTCACTTATCCCAAGTCTATTCTACTGATCCCCCTCTCTGTCTCTTAGCCAGTACCATGTTGTTTTGATGACCACTGCTTTATAGTATACATTTTGAGATCTGGTACTGCTAGGCCACCTTCTTCACATTTTTTTCATTATTTCCATGGATATCCTTGATCTTTTGTTCTACCAAATGAACTTTGTTGTGTTTTTGTTCTAATTCCGTAAAAAAAAAGTTTCTTGGTATTTTGCTGGGTATGACACTAAATAAGTAAATAAGTTTGGATATTATTGTCATTTTTATTATGTTAGTTCATCCTATCCATGAGCAATTAATGTTTTTCCAATTATTTAGATCTAGTTTTAAAGGCTTTTTCTGCATCAATTGAGATAATCATGTGATTTTTGTTGGTTTGTTTGTTGATATGGTCAATTATGTGGATGGTTTTCCTAATATTGAAACATCCTTGTATTCCTGGTATAAATTTGGCCTGATCATAATGAATAAACCTTGTGATCACTTGCTGGACTCTTTTTGCTAGTATTATATTAAGATTTTTGCATCTATATTCATTAAGGAGATTGGTCTATAGTTTTATTTTTCTGTTTTTGGCCTACCTGGCTGTTGAATCAGTACCATATTTGTGGGTAACAATGGGAATTTAGTAGAGCTCCTTCTTTGCTTATTCTGTCAAATAGTTTGTATAATATTGGGATTAGTTGTTCTCTGAATGTTTAATAGAATTCATTTGTGAATCCATCTGGTCCTGGGGATTTTTTCTTAGGGAGTTCTTTGATGGCTTGTTCAATTGCTTTTTCTGATATGGGGTTGTTTAAGTATTCTATTTCTTCCTCTGTTAGTCTAGGCAATTTATATTTTAGTAAATATTCATCTGTATCACCTAGTGGTAGTCTCTCGGTGACTGAGAATGACAATTGTCTTTGTGCATTATCACCTATTGATGTACCCTCATGTGGCTTTGAAGTCCACAGACTGAGGCGTAGAGTTTGTGGCACATGGGGCATGGGACGCCAGTTGTTACGGGAGGTGTGGTTGCGGCCTGGTATCGGCAGCTGCAAGACATCGACGTCGTTCATCTTCAAAGGTGGTAGTGGCTTGGTTAATGTGGGTTCACCAGTTGCTTCTGTCAGAGGCAGCAAGTTCTAGTTGCTTTGCTGTCATGTCAACCCACTTCAAGTTGGACTTTCGCTGATCCTTGTATCTTTTCTTTGGTTGGCCTTGTTTCCTGAGTCCATCTGACAGTCACCATAGAATACCTGTCTTGGTATTCGCTGTGGGTCCATGTGGATGACGTGTCTAGACCATCGTCGCTGGGTTTTGAGGACCAGGACTTCGATGCTGGTGGAGTTGGCTCTGTCGAGAACTTCCTGATTGGTGATTCGGTCCTGCCATTGGATCCTCATGATTGACCAGAGAGAGCGTTGGTGGAATTGCTCCAGCTGCTTCATGTGCTTCCGGTACAGTGTCCATGTCTCGCAACCGTACAGGAGCGAGCTGAGGACCACCGCGTTGTACACTTTGAGCTTCGTCGCAGTACTTACACCGCTGTGTTGGAGGACTTTGGATCACAGCCGCCCAAGTGCCTGACTGGCCTTTTAGATCCTGGCATTGATCTCATGGTCTAGGGACCCGTTGTTAGTGATGGTGCTGCCCAGGTACTTGAAAGTGTTGATGTTAGAAAGCTGCGTGCTGTCGATTGTAATGCACGGCTGGTTCGTTGGCCTCCCTGGTGCAGGTTGGAACAGCACCTCTGTTTTGCTGAGGCTGATAGTCAGGCCAAACAGTTTTGTTGCTGTAGAGAACCTGTCCACAATGGTTTGGAGATGATTTTCTTGGTGGGCCATGAGAGCACAGTCATCTGAGAAGAGAGCTTCCAGGATGAGTCTCTCTGTTGTCTTTGTTTTTGCAATCAGGCGGCGAAGGTCGAATAGTGAGCCATCCAGTCAGTATTTGATGTAGACGCCCAGGTATAGATCCATCACAGTTAGATCTATCACCTAGATTACCATATTTATTGCAATATAATTGGACATAATAGTTTTTAATGATTGCCTTAATTTCCTCTTCATTAGAGGTAAGGTCTCCCTTTTCATCTTTGGTACTGTTAATTCAGTTTTCTTCTTTGCTTTTTAAAATTAGATTTACCAGTACTTTGTCACTTTGTCTAATTTGTTTTTTCAAAGTACCAGCTTCTAGTCTTATTTATTAATTCAAAAGTTCTTTGACTTTCAATTTTATTAATTTCTCCTTTAATTTTTAGGTTCTGTAATTTAGTTTTTATCTGAGGATTTTTAATTTGCTCACTTTCTAGTTTTTTTAATTTACATGCCCAATTCCTTGATCTCTGCCCTCCCATATTTGTTAATATATGAACTCAAGGATATAAATTTCTCCCTGAGTACTATTGCTTTGACTGCATACCATAGATTTTGAAAGTATGTCTCATCATTGTCATTTTCATCAATGAAATTATTACTTCTATGATTTGTTCTTTAAGTGACCTATTTTGTAGAATAATATTATTTACTTTCCAATTAATTTTTGATTTGCTTCTTGTTAGATTTAAAATAGTGAAGCCCATAAACTGTAGTGTGTTAAAATGGTGGAAGATATAAATTGTGATATAAGAGAGGGTGAGTAAATTTGACCTCAGAAAGTATGTTTCACTACAATGTCTTGGTTTTGAAATCAAATATAAGGTGGTCGCCAGGGAAATATTCCCAATTATGCAAATACCCAAGTCAACTGGGTTTATAGAGATTTTAATTAATACAAATGTGGAATTAAAGAAAAGAGAGAAAGAGAGAAAAAGGAAATAAGTATGAAGGGCCTTAAGCCAACATGGCCTAGACCTGAGTCTTAAGAGAGAGAGATCAGTCAGTCAGTCTTTTAACACTCACCACAAGGTCTGTTTAAGCAAGGATTCTAGTGACACCAGGCCAGCTCCATCTCAGCTGACTTCACCAGAGAGAGTTCCAAAGGGCCTCTCTCCAGAGCCTCCAGAGGGACAGAGTGCCCTCAGAGGAGCTCCAGCGAGATCTCCTTAGAGATTGTCCTCCGAGAGCTTCCCTTCTCCAAAGCCTCTCTCAAGAGATTCTTCCCAAGCGATCCTCATCAGAGATCCTTCAAAAGGATTTTTCTCAAGAGATTCTGCTTTTTCTTATATAGGGGTTTTTCTCCTATGTCACCTCCCCTAAGTCCTTACATCTACCAATCACTGTAGATGTTTTCCAAAGGACTGACCATCTGAATTCTTGCTAAGTCAACAAATCTCCTCAGTAAGTCTGAACCAGTGAAAACACAGCTGAGTCAACTAATCTCATTAAGAGAAAACTTGCCCGACCCTTTTAGGTACCTAGCATCTCATTGTATTAATTAAAAAAAAAACAGGCATGGCTCAAAGAATTCCTTGCCTTATTATAAGCATGGGTCCAAGTACTTTCTTTGTTTAGCAAGGAGTTTTCTCCCCTAAAGCAGTCTTAAGTATGGGTAGATTAGAGGTCCTCCCATAGCAAGGATTTTTCTCCCCTAAAGCAGTCTTAAGTACGGGTGGAGTAGAGGTCCTTCCTATAGCAAGGAGTTTTCTCATCAAAATGTGGAATGTTCCCAGTCCAATGGGGAAATTTTTAACATTCACAAGTCTGAGAAATTTCAAGGTTTACATTCTCCATGTACCCTTAGTAATTATTATGTTTATTGCATTATGATCTAAAATGGTTGCGTTTATTATTTCTGCTCCTTTGCCCTTGTTTACAATGTTTTTATGCCCTAGTACATGGTCGATCTTTGTGAATGTTCCATGTGCTGCTGGAAAGAAGGTGTGTTCCTTTTTGTCCCTATTTATTTTTCTCCATGTATCTACTAACTCTAATTTTTCTAAGATCTCATTCATGTTTCTTACCTCATTTTCATTAATTTTTTGTTTTGATTTATTTAGATCTTATAGAGGAAAGTTAAGGTCTCCCACTAGTATAGTTTTACTATCTATTCATCCTTGAGCTCCACTAGTTTCTCCTTTAGAAACTTGGATACTATACTGTTTGGTGCATACATGTTTAGTACTGACATTTCCTCATTGTCTATACTGCCTTTTATCAGGATGTAATTAGCTTCCCTATCTCTTTTAACTAGATTTAATTTTGCTTTGGCTTTCTCAGATATCATGATTGTGACTCCTGAGTTCTTTTTCTCATTTGATGCCAGATAGATTTTGGTACATCCTTTAACCTTTACCCTGTGTGTGTCTACCTCTCTCATGTGTATTTCTTGTAGACAACATATGTTAGGATTTTGGTTTTTAATACACTATGCTATTTGCCTGCATTTTATGGGTGAGTTCATCCCATTCAGGTTCAGAGTTATAATTACCCCTGTGCATTCCCCAACATTCTTATTTCCTCTCCTAGTCCTACCCTTTTTTCTTTCACTATTTCCTTCTATACTTGTGTTATTGCTTTTGATCAGTTCCCCTAATTCCCACCCTTATTTTACTTCCCTTTCTCCCCACCCTTCCCTTCTTATTCCCCTCTTATTTTCTTTATAGTCTTTTTAAACTATCCCCAACCCTTTCCATCCCTTTTATTTTTTCCCTCCCCACCAGTCCATTTGTTACCCTTCTATTTCTCTATAGGGCATAAATCAATTCTCTGCCCCAATGAATCTGATTGTTCTTCCCTCTCAGAGTCAATTTCAAAGCATGTTAGAATTAAGTATTTCCTCTCTCCAACCTCTTTAACCTTCCAGTGTATTGGTGTTCTCCCCCACTCCTGCCTTGCACTTTTTTATGAAATATAAAGTTACCCCATTTTGACTCTTTTCCCATTTATTTTAGCATTAACCTCTTTTTTTACCTCTGGTTTTATATATATTTATACATACATACATACATATCTATCTTTATATGCATCTATATCTATATCTCTATATATCTTGATAGTTTGTCCTATACAGTTTGTCACTGTTCCCTCTAAGTGTAATTCTTATAGCTATCCAGGTGACGATAACAACTTTAAAAGTTACCAGCATCATTTTTTCTTAAAGGAGTACAAATAATTTGAACTTATTAGATCCCTTAAAAAAAGCATTTCCCCCTCCCCCTTTCTTAATTACCTTTTGGTGATTGTCTGGAGTTCTGTGTTTGGGCATCAAACTTTCTGTTTAAGTCTAGTCTTTTCTTTATGAATGCTTGGAAGGCTTCTATTTTATTAAATGGCCATAATTTCCCCTGCACAAGTATAGTACATTTTGCTGGGTACTTGATTCTTGGTTATAGACCCAGTTCCCTTGCTTTTTGTTATATCATATTCCATGCCTTCCAGTCCTTCAGTTTAGATGCATCCAGATCCTGTGTTAGTCTAACTGTGGTTCCATGGTATCTGAATGACTTCTTCTTAGCAGCTTGTAATATTTTTTCCTTGGTCTGGTAGTTCTTGAATTTGGCTATAACATTACTGGGAGTTGTCAATTCAGAATTAAATATATGAGGTGATCTGTGGATTCTTTCAATCTCCACTTTTCCCTTTTGCTCAAGAATGTTGGGGCAATTTTCTTGGATAATTTCCTATAGAATGATGTCTAGACTTTTCCTTTTGCTATGCTCTTCCAGTAATTGAATAATTCTTAAATTATCTCTCCTGGCTCTGTTTTCCAGGTCTGTTTTTGTGAATGAGATGTTTCATATTTTCCTCAATTTTTTCATTCTTTTGATTTTGTTGCATAGATTCTTGCTGCCTTATGAATTTATTTGCTTCTAGTTGTTGGATTCTAGTTTTTAAAGACTGAATTGCATCCCTGGTTTTTTGGTCATCCTTCTCCTTATGATCTTTCAACTTCTTTGCCTCATTTTCAAGCTGGTTAATTTTGGCTTTCCAGACCCTGTTTTCTTGTTTTAGTTCAAGTGCCTCTGTTTCCAGATGACTTCTCTTGCTTTTTAAGTTCTTTTCCCAGTTGTCTTCAGCCTCTCTTAATTGTGTTTTGCATTGTATTTTGAGTTATTCCAAAGCCTATCTCCTATTTGTTGCAGTTTCTGTGTTTTTGCTTGGTGCTCCTTGCTTCTCCTCTGCTCTTTGTTCATTGCCTGGATAGAAGCTACCAATTGTAATTTCTTTTTCCTTTTTCTGTTGTTCCCTCATTTTTCCCTCTCCCCACCCCCATAATTGCCTGTAATCTTGATAACAGGGTGGGAAGCCCAGCTCATTTTCAGTTTCTCCTGCCAGCTGGGGAAGATCTGAAATCAGGGCTTATCAGTACCATCAATGTAACCAAAAACATGTCCAATCAGCAGAGCAGAGAAGAAGCCCCTTCAGTACAGAATAGCCCAAACCCACAGATCCAGCACATAATCAAAGTCGTATCCTGTATTGGTTGCAACTTTTCCCCTTGGAGCTTAGTTAGCAAAGTTCTCAGAGCAGTCTGGGGGTGGGGTGTTGGACTTGAGCTTCTCTGACCTCTGAAGGCTTCTTATCTGCCCTATTGATAAGCTTGATCCAGGACAGAGTTGATCTGCAAAGCTGGCTGTGCTCTGAGGCCAAAATCTCGCAAGAAGAGGGGGCAGATAAGATGAAGTATCTTCTCTGCAACTAGTCTGCATTCTCTGCTGCCTTCTCTGCACTTTTTCTCCAACTGCCTCCCCTGAGCCTGGTACAACTGTGCCATCAAGGTATTCCCTCAGGACTAGTGCCCTTGCTGGCCCAAAGATTCCAGCTACTGCTGAAGGCTCAGCACTGTACTTGGGGGAGGGGTCAAGGGACCTTCCTTATTATTTCCCCTTAAACCTAAGTGTTCTAGAATTCAGACTTTTTTGAGGGATGTACCTTTTAAGTTGAGTCCAGCAGGAGACCTTGAAGCATTGTGTTTTTGATCAATGAGGAAGGGATTTGCTGAGGTCCTAAGTTTTGCTGCCTCTAATCCACCATCTTGACTCTTCCTCCTCAAGATATTTTTAAATGGTTCTTCCAAGTACTTTTGAAATGTATCATAGATAGTAGGGTTTTCCTCTATTATACATTTGATGATATCAACTAGTCTTCATGACTTAATCTACTTTAATACAATTTTTCTTCCTCATATGACACATTGGGAACTGAGGCAGGAGAGTTCAAATGTAGTAGTTTCATTTTTCTCAACAATGACAACAGATTGCTTTGGAAATGCTGGCATTTCATTTCATATCTGCATTTTGACCTTCTTGTTGTATCTATAGATTTGCTGAAGGTGACTGGGCTTAGCTTAATCTCCTGCTATGCTTTATATAGGCTTGTTTTCTCCTTCATTGCATTTTATAGTTGTGTGAATAGACACTACTCATAGTCTCCCATCCTCCACTTCTAGAATGATTTTTTTCCCTAGGAAGTGGGGGGCAAATGAAATGATACACTGTCACCCTTGCCTTTGGCTACTAATCTTTACACTTTGTCAAGCCTCTCAAGTGGGAAATTTCTAGGTGAAATGTTTTCAGAGTTTTTACGACCTCGTCATTGATGATTTTGCATTCATTAGATTTCCCTAGAAATGATAATAATCAGATTCAATACCTTTATTTTATTTGCTTTCTCTCCACCAAAGCCCTATTCCAATGGGGAAATGACACATGGATTAGCTTGTTGTTTGAAGGATAAGCCAGCACAATGTATCCTCATACCTGTACAAGAATATTCATAGCTGTGCTCTTTGTGGTGGCAAAAAATTGGAAAAGGAGAGGATGCCCATCAATTGGGGAATGGCTGAACAAATTGTGGTATCTCTTGGTGATATAATACTATTGTTCTAAAAGGAATAATGAACTGGAGGAATTCCATGTGAACTGGAATGACCTTCAGGAATTGATGCAGAATGAAAGGAGCAAAACCAGGAGAACATTGTACACAGAGATTCATAAACTGTGGTACAATTGAATGTAATGGACTTTTCTACCAGCAGCAATGCAATGATCCAGGTCAATTCTGAGGGACTTATGAGAAAAAATGTTATCTACATCCAGAGGAAGAACCGTGGGAGTAGAAATATAGAGAAAAACAACAACTGCTTGATCACATCAATGGGTTTATGATTGAGGAATGTAGACTCTAAGTGATCACCCTAGTACAATTATCAATAATAAGGAAATAGGTCTTGATCAATGATACATGTAAAATCGAGTGGAATTATACATCAGTTATAGGGAGAGGGAGGAGGGGAGAGTAAGAACATTAATCATGTAACTATGGAAAAATATTCTAAATTAATAAATTAAATAAAAATTTTCAATTAAAAAATTGAAATGCTTGGAGAATGGGTTTGAGACCAACTTTGACTGTCCAAAGGACAAGTTTAGTAATGCAGAGGGTTCATCATCAGAAGTTTAGTCATAGCAACCCTTGGAACAGATACAACTAGATGGACCTCCATTCTCTTTCTGCAATGATGATGGCACCGTGACTGAAAAGAGGGCAAAGGGTACCAAGAATCTATTTTTTTGGATATACAGACATTAATTCAATCAATCTATAAATATTTATTAAGCACTTGATGGATGGAGGGGATGGTACCCTAAATATGAGTTCATTGTTCCAAGACCAGTGAATTGTTATGCCACTGAAGAAACAGCAACCCCTTGATTGATTGATATTTTTGCTACAACTGAAATAAGAAAAAGATAAAGAAAGTTCAGACAGATGGGAAAATGGCTTATAGGCTCTGCTTAGAGAAAATAAAAAAAATTAGAAGAGTGTTTTTAACATCCATCTAATAGTAGCAAGAAACAATTTAGGAGATCATCAACTTGATGAATTTGGATTTAGGAAAACCTGAGTTTGAATCTTTCCTGACACTCAATAGTTGTTTGACCTTCAGCAAGTCACTTAAATTCTTCCAGCCTTAGTTTCATCACTTATAAATGGACATTATTATGATGCCTATGTTATAGGGCTTGAATCTCAAATGTGACAACATGTGTAAAGCTCTTTGTAAAATCTGGAGGACTGCATAAATTCCAAGTATATATTGTTGTAACTGTTGTCATTGTTAATTAAAGTTTACATGATGAGCTAAGCAAATAGACTTCCCTGAAGATAACTGCCTTTAATGCATTCACTTCTGGTGTAAAAGATGAATGATGACAGTTCAGAAAATCTTGCTAATCTATACTCTGATGTTTGGTGACTTTTACAGAAAGGATCAAGCAATGATCAATGATTTATAAAGTGCTTACAGTGTTCTAGGCACTTCTGGGCACTATGGATACAAACACAGAGAAGGAAACAATCACTGGTCACAAGGTACTTTTAGGCAATGGCGAAGACAACTACAAATACTGCATTGTGGTTGGGGAGATGAGTGAAACTAGGCAAGATATCAAAACAATACCCATTTAAATATGGTTTTAAATACCATTTAAATATGGTTTAACATGAAGGACAGGAAGAGTTAGAAGACAATTAGTTGATTACTCAAAAGCTTAAATATAGTAGGTAGTGAATATTCTACTCAAGAAGAGTCAAAAGCCACTGAATACGGCAAGCCCTAAAGAACACCTTGAAAATAAATTTGACTGTACTTAGTGGATGGGAAATAGTTACCAACATGGCTGTCCTTTTAGAATTTGCTATTTGCCTCTTTTTGGATCATTGAATGATTAGGGCATACTCCATATAAGAAGAAAGGGCATCTCTGAGAAATCTTTGCACACATTTCCAAGAACTCCAATCCAACCCAGTTAGACAAGCTGTTGACTGTATAAAATTGAAAATAGATTAATGAAAATCAGCCTTTGCTAATTTGCATGTCATATCCCTTAAAATATAGCTGCTGTAAGTGATTTGTACCATAAGTACTATCCTTGACATTTTCCAAAGTTGTATAATTTGAAAAGTGATGCCAGATTATCAAAATTTAACATTTATATAAAACACAAACCATTCTTCTACCTTGATGGACTGTGATCTTACCATAGGGGATCCCTATACAGGTACAGATTATTGACCTTTGGTGCCTTATTATATATGTTATTCTTTTTTTTTTAAACACTTACCTTCTGTCTTGGAGTCAATACTGTGTATTAGCTTCAAGGCAGAAGAGTGGTAAGGGCTAGGCAATGGGGGTCAAGTGACTTGCCCAGGGTCACACAGCGAGGAAGTGGCTGAGGCCAGATTTGAACCTAGGACCTCCCATCTCTAGGCCTGGATCTCAATCCCGCTGAGCTACCCAGCTGCCCCCTATATATATTCTTGTCCATGTCTTCAACCCTGTTTTCTTCTAATTTGTTTAGTAAATACAGATGACAGTACAAAAGGCAATGTGTGATATAATAGATAAAGCCTCTAAGCCAGTAAGACCTGAATTCATATCTTACCTCTGACACAAACTGGCTATGCGATCCTGAGGAAATCATTTAACCCCTTGCTGCCCCCCAACAATCTTCTAAGGCAGAGATTCTCAAGGGTCTATTAATTGGGGGTTTTATTAAATATTTTGACAACCACTTCATGATGTCTTTTCCTTTGTAATCATGGATATTTTTTGCTTTTAAAAACATTAGCACCACCAGAATTCAAACCCTGATTCTTATACCCCAATCTAGCATACTTTTCATGGCTTTACAGTCTTTATTCATTCTCCTTTCATTTTTTAGTTTTACATGTTCTTAGGTGTCATTCAGTCTTCTCTCTGGGTGCAAATAATTGCTCTTGCCAGATAATATCACCACTTGTCTTTCTATGCCTTTTTGGTCTCTAGGATTTGAGATCTGTCCAAGACATTTTATAGGTAGATAGCATGGCTAGGAGAACATGGGTGTTTAATAAATGTTTAGTGATTTCTTGTTCTCTGCCAGATACTGTGTCAGTCAATCATTAAACACCTTCTGTATGCTAGATACTACTCTAAATGTTAGGGATACAAAAATAAATACTAAGAAATATAATCCTTGCATTCAAGGTGTTTAAAATCTAATGAGGGGAAGATATCACATACAAATGAAACTCAAAAGTGTGGGTAGGGAGGTGTGTGTGGGGCAGGGGAATGAGAGAGTTAAGGGGGAACATGATAGAAACATCTAAAAAAGTCCAAAAGCTGGTGGAAAATAAATGGAAGATGACTTAATTGGGCTTCCTCATTCAGTGTAATTTTGGAGCTCATAGTTCTACCCTCCGATCAGAGGGTCCAATCAGAGAGCAGAGGATTGAGGAGATGTGAATACTGAGGTTTACTTAATCTTGGATGATAATGAGTTTACCCACCGATGAGTATCCTAGGTCATAAAACCATCATGAAGAAGTCCAAAGAAGATCAAAGAATAGTGTAGCTGGTGTAGGAGATGGTGAGTATTGCCAGGAACTCGAGTTAAAAAGACAGAAGTGAAATAGTCCTTCTCTCATGGAACTTATATCAGAGGTGATGTTTTCCAAAGGCTTGTTTCAGGAAAGCCACCATCACCACTATCACCATCGCAACAAACAAAAGCTCCAAACCATGAAATGGGAAGAATAAAGGACTTTTGTACTGTTCAAATTGAAAACAGTGTCATTAGCAACTAAAGTTATATTATAAGTTCTGTATGCAATTACATAATTGAATTTCTATGGCTGGATTAGCTTCTATTTGCTTTTTTTATATGTACAGAAGAACCGTATGTGATTTGGTCGTCTGCCTTCTGTTTACCGTCAATATGTGCTTAATAGAATTCATTTTAGAAATGTGCCAGTAGCAACAACTTACTTTATGATTTCTTATTGTAAATGATTTGTCCCGCTTTGAATAAATTTGTAAGCTGAAGTTCAGGATGTGAAGCCCACGGTCACAAGAAATGGAAGAAAAAGCACAGCTCGCGTGGAATCAGAGACTGAGAGATGGAAGGAACGCCTGGGGCCATTGTTGAACCCAACCACTTTCTAGACGAAGGAACTAAGGACCACGGAGAGAAATGACTTGTCCCCTGAGTCACATAGATGGGTGACAGAGGATGGCTTTGAATCGAGGTCTTCTGATGCTTTTTTCCTCCACAATACCATGAGACTTTTCTATAATCCCAAGCATCACAGAATTTATAAATCATTCATGTTGAGCTTCAGAACAAACTACAACATTTTTTCCTTTGGTTGGGAAGGCTTCATACCATATTTGCTTTGCAACTAATTTTGTCTGGTTAAATATTAAAATAAGTTTTCATTCATTAAGAAAAGTCAGGTTGTTCAAAGTGGTAGAAGGCAGGCTAGCAGGTGCTGAACTGTCTTTCTCTAGATAATCTGCATGTGGATAATGGAAAGCTGATCAGAGCTGCAATGTCATAAATTGAAAGTGACGTGATTCTGAAGCCTGGTGATAAGAGTTGAGGAGATCTGAAAAAAATTATGATGCCAATGTTTTTGGAAGAAATGAATTATTTAATAAGTATGGGCTGACCAAGATGCTCAGCTCAGGAGTTTTTGTTGAATATAATAATGAGCCTCTTCCTTCAAGTGAGCTGGGAGTGCAGCCCAGTTTTGTAATCTGGGAAAATACTGTTATCTTTTCAAATCAATTGCAGAGCACACACACTAGTTTGATGCTCTAATTCCTATTATTGGTTAGTGAATTGGTATTCCTCTCTGTCTTTAACGTGAAGGCATTTCTAATACATGTGACAATTATGGGATATCAGAAAGATTGAGTCATTCACTCAATTGCACACACACATATACACAACACATATTTTACGTAAGGAAACCCCAAAACAACTCACTGTAACCCTGAGAATCTGCCCACTACTGGGTACTGCTGTAGGCATTATCTGAGGACCACATCTTTTGGTGAAAATGTTTTACTTTTTTTTAAAAGATGCACACATTTTATTGCTTTTGATCCATTTTCCTGGTCCCTCCACCCGTCTGCATCCCTGTATATATAACACAATAAAATTGATGGAGTCTTCTACCCCCCAGAAAAATATCTGGTTCTAATCGGTTTTGACATCTCACCTAAGGAGTACAGTATTTCCCTAAAAGGCTTGTCCTTGGCCTATATTGCTCTAACTTAACCCCAATATTAAACTATATTATTATACATTTCATTGTGATCATCATTGTTGTTATTTAACATCTATATAGCTCTTACAAATGTACTGACAACTAATTATTATTATTTGCAAAATTGTTAAGAATCAAAAAGAAATATGGATTTTTTTAAACAAAGGCAACAGAGAGAACATCAGTATCTACTGATCCATGAATCTATTTTCTCATCATTATAAAACCTTAGAAGAATGTTCTAAACACGTATCAAGGTCATAATTGATGAAAATAGGAAAAGGAAACACTCAGACTTTTGCAAGCGATTTTGTTTTGACTATTGAAAACATTTTCTGCAACTGAAAAACAAGATTCCCCTTTTTCTTATGGGTAGAGTATAAAAAAGAGTAACTTAAATGAATGACAATGTAAAAATAAGTGAATAGACCATCTTAGAAAATGAATTTTTTGTCCTGTCCTTGTAAACTCCCCCTACCTCACTCTCACTCCCATGTCTACTTCTCCACCCCACTCCCTATATGCTAGGGAGAAAGAGCACCCAGCTGCTAGGGAAGTACAGGGAGAGGGTGAGAGATCAGGAGCAAAGTGGGTAGATTGAACTCAGTTCTATGGCCATACCATTTTCGGTTATGTATGCTATATAAATTAAGTATCTTTTTCTTCTCCCCATTAAGATCAAGATGGCAAATAGCCTTGGAAGTCCAGAGGACTATCTGAACTTGGGAAGCATAGTGACGATAAGTAGTTCTAATTAATTGGGTTTCTCCTGGTAGAACAGATTTTACTTGCTTTTGTATAGCTATTGGATGTGTGTTATGTTCTTTTGCCTTAAGTTTGGTGTCAGCTAAATTTAGTTTCACAGCATTCATCAGTGGTGACAGAGAACCTGGGGGTGGCAAAGGAAGAACTGAGAAATATCTTGCTCAGTGGTAAAGAGATACAAGGTGCAGTGATCTTATGATATCATCAAGACTTTGCTTAAGGACTGATTTCTGTATATGCCAGAGTATGACCGTAGGAGACTTTAAAAGAGTTTTTTGGGGGAGGAGAGTGACTTGATTAGATGTTTGCTTTACTAAGATTGTCTTGGAAGTGATGTGGGAGATGGCTTGGAGGGCAGAGAGCCAGGAAACAAGAAAGATCAAGAAGTTATTTCAATAATCTAAATGTGGGATCTCCAAACTTTATTTGCTGCTTGTTGTGACATTTAAAAGCTTCACTCTCTAGCTCCAGCCTATTATTCCAGACTAATTATACTTTGCTCCTCTTTATCTATACTATGGTTAAGTCAAACTAGCTTATTTGATGTTCCTCATATACATCCTTCCATCTCTTCTCTCTGTGCCTTTTCATGGCCTATCTCCCATTCTTGGAATGGACTTTTCCCCCATTTCTATCTCTTAGTATTCCCAACTTTCTTCTGAGATCTCAGGTCACTTTTATTGATGATTCTCCTCAACTCCAGTGCTTCCTTCTGGTATTACTTTGTATACTTTTGCTATTTGTTTGTGTCCTCTCAATAGAATGTAAACTCTTTAAGGGTTGGAACCTTTCCCCCTCCATATATTCACTGCATTCACCATGCATCAGATGCTTGTATCAGATGCTTAAGAAAGGTTTGTTGATAAATGGGAACTCATGATGACTGTTTGCCCATTGCTCACGAAAGAGCCTATGTAAGTTTGGAGAAGATCATTACCAGCTTGGTGGTAGGGAGATTTTCATATTTTTTATCCCTTCCCTTCCCTTCTTTTCCCTTTCCTTTCCCATTATTAGAAACTATTAATAAGTTATGATCTGGACTACTGGGGATGCTGATTCATTCATTCAACTTGCATTTGTTAAGTACCTCCTTTGTTCCAGACAGGATCAAGGCAAAACCAAATATTGACCCTTCTTTTTGATGGAAATGGAGGATCCATTTCATTAGAGTGACACAATGATGTGTTAAACCTAAAGATGAATTTAGTTCCTAAACAGGCAGTGTAATCAGTCTGAGGACATTTTTTGGTGTTTGCTTTCATCATCAATGCCAAGTACAAATGACCCACCTGGTGCTCAGCATATATCTCCCAGAAGGAAGAGACAACATAAAGATAATTGAAGTGAACTCCGAGTCCTGCAATGGGAAGATACTTGGTTGATTGTATTATGTTTAGGTAGGCCATTGCCTTGGGTTTCCTGGAACACAGAAGGAGAGATGTGTGAAAGAATGATATTTTGGGTAGAAAAGCATAGAGTTAATTTTGGTTTGAAAGAAATGGTAGTGGTGGTGGTGGGTGGTTAGCGTTTCACTGGATAAAGATTCTATTTTCTGTGAAAGTCAGATGGAACATTTTTATAGCTAAACTTTTGATTACTTGACCTGGCAATGTAGAATGAGCTACCAGAAGGATGGCAGTCATTTGTAGCAGTGCTCTGCATTTTCAAGAAATCAAATATACCAATAGTTCTAAGAACTTCATTATTCTTTTTTTAAACTATGAAAAACAGTTATAGAAGAAGCATGACAGCATGCTTCAGATACTGAGGGAACAGCAAAAGCTATACTTGTCCTCCATTGCAACAGAGCTAAATTCACCATTCAATTTAATCCTTCATTGCATTCTTCTAATAGGATCCACCACTCCCAGAAATAAAGCATCTTATAACTAATATCAGGACTTAGCACAAATATTTAACTATATATATATATATATATATATATATATATTATAATACAACATCCCTCAAGAACAAATGTTATAGTCCATTATAGCATAGAGGTAACCAAGGGCCAAGACCATGTCCTTGAACTTGAGTTTTGGCTTGTCAACCACTAATCTAGAAAGGCTTTGAGTAAGGGGTTGGATCTAGGATGTATCTATGTCAAGGACCAACCTCCCTAAAACTTGGACCAGTCACTAGATTATTGACCACACTATGTTGAATTCTTGTGGTCACTACAACCCACAGTGATCTGCTTTCTTGTATTGAAAATAACCTATGACAGTTTTTGCATTAGGTTACCTGTGTTTTAAAATTGTTATAACTTCACACTTTTTTTGAAATCTTCCCAACAAAATTTCTTTTTACTTCAATGTCAAAGCTGTGGCAATTTGTTCCTTAATGTGATTGTATTTCCAATATTTCTTATTCATTTAAGATTTCAATAAAATTTTGAAAATCTATTTAAACCAAAACAAAAAAGCCTTTTAGACAAAACAGTTGTAGCCTTTTGAAAGTCCAATGAATAATCTCTATAATAACTTTTTAAATTATAAAGCATAGAGTTCCTAGACTTGATCACATAGACATATCAAATGACATTGTTGTGACATTTATTTGGTCAAAGTATTGTTCATACCACTAAAGTCTTCTCCTTAGAGTAGAGAGTAAACTACATAGTTTGTGCTTCTAAAAAACAGCACAATGTACTGGATAGAGTAATCCCACTGAATCAATCCATCAATTCACATAATGGACAAGCAATACAACTAGATAATGAGAATTAAATTTGAAGAAAATATTGGATTGGATCATATTGGGGAAACTGTCCAGTGTTTTCATTGATATCAAATTATTCCCTGACCCCAAAGCTATCCTTTCAAAATAAATTGTAATGGTCGATTTTATTTTTTTTAATTAACTCTGTCTATAATGTATCACTACTTTCACTCCCAAAGGAGACATCTCTTGTAAGATAAAATAGAAAAGACAAAAAAAACCCCATTTAGTAAAATTAAATAATATACTGGAAAAATTCTATGCAATGTTCCATATCAAAAATTGCCCACATTTATATAGAAACAGGAGGAAGTATCTTCTCCTCCATCTCTCAACTTGAGGGTCAAGGTTGCTCATTAGATTACATGATATTCACTTATTGTTGTTTCCATTTACATTGTTGTAGTCATTGTGTATAGTTACCAGATTCTGTTTACTTCAGTCTGCATCGGTTTGGGAAAGAGTTACCTTAATTTTATGAATTAATCATAGACATGCTTTTAGAGTCCAGTAATATTCCATTGTATCTAGGTACTAAAATTATTTGCAATTTTCCAGCCAATGGACATCTATCTATCTTCAAATCCAGATTTTTCACATCATTATTCTATTGGTTATGTCACACAGTTGTAAATCCCTAATTGGTCTAATGCCCAAAGGCCAATGGTAAAACAGAAAATTGTCTTGTGCAGCCCAGCAAGTTGTAATACCACTGTATTACCAATTGTAATACCAATGCTTACTAACAACAGACTGTAATGAGTAAGGTAACAAAAAGAACTTGTGTGAGTTGGACTAGGAATAGGATGGTTATGGAGTGAGAACAAGGGATGTCAGATGGATAGTTTTGCACTGATATCCATGAAGTGTTAAAAGTTCTAGAGGAAGGCCTCCAAAATGTTGGTAGGTCTACTATGGATCACTTATGAGAGCTCATGGTCAATAATCATATAGAATGAGAAATCAATCTGGTACTAGCTAAAATATGGAGTGGAGGAGCAGTGGAAGAGATTAGGTACTCAAAACACAATGGTAAAGGACCATAGTAACATAGTGTATGACAATCTCAAAGATGCAAGCTTTTGGATGAACTCACTGTTTGGCAAAAACTGCTGGGAAAACTAGAAAACAGTATGCCAGAAACTAGGCATAGATCAATACCATAGGCCATTAATACCAATACCAAATGGATACATGATTTAAAAATAAAGGATGATATAAATATTATGCTACATCACAAAAATTAGAGGAGTACAAAACAGTTTACCTGTCAGAGTTGTGAATAAGGGAAGTACTTAGGTCAAAATAAGACATAGATAATATTATGAGAAGTAAAATAGACAACTTTGACTGCATTAAATTTAAAAGGTTTCTGCACAAATAAACCTAATACAACCAAGTTTAAAAGGCAAAGAACAAACTGGGGAGAAAATCCATTTATAGCAAGTCTTTTTGATAGACTTTATTTCTTAAATGAATCAGAGAACTGAGCCAAATTTATTAGAATACAAAGCATTTCCCAAATGACAATTATTCAAAGAACATGAATAAGAAATTCTCAGATAAAGAAATTAAAAGTATCCTTAGTAATGCTAATTGTGATTATGAATGGGATGAACTCACCCATAAAATGGAAGTGGATAACAGAGTGAATTAAAAAACAGAATCCTACTTTATGTTGTATAAAAGAAAAAAAATTGATACAAGTTGAGACACAAAGAGTAAAGCTAAGGGGCTAGAGCAGAATTTATTGTGCATCATTTGAAGTAAAAAAGGCAGGAGTAGCAGTCATGATCTCAGAGAAAAATAAAGCAAAAATATTTTTGATTAAAATAGGTAAGGAAGGAAACTACATCTTGCTAAAAGATATTATAAACAATAAATTATTATCAATAGTATAAGGATGATATTAGAAAATAAGTATTGTTTTATTAGTTTAGAGATAAGAAGTAAAGTGGCTGGCTTGAGAAAAGAACTGGAGTTTGAAGCAGAGCTGAGAGAGCATGTTAATTTCAACTGATGACAGTTATAACCATTTTTCTATATCAATTATTCACTCTGGCAGTTGGCAGAGACACATACTCAGAGACTTTCTCTCAGGGCTGGAGGAGTAACATCTTTTCCTCTCTCTGTCTCAGGGAGACTGAAGCTCTGAAGGAGCTCAGTGTTTTCCTTTCCCAACTTGGAAAACATTATTGAATATCTATTGTGATTTTATAGATTGTTTAACTCTGAGAAGACCAAAGAAATACCTGGTCTTTGGTTTGGACTCTGAGTCAGAGTTCTAACTGCATTCTTGTTGAGATGCCCTTCAATTGGGGAAGGACTGAACAAATTGTGGTATATGCTGCTGATGGAATACTATTGTGCTTAAAGGAATAATGAACTGGAGGAATTCCATGGAGACTGGAACAATTTACAGGAATTGATGCAGAGCGAAAGGAGCAGAACCAGGAAAACATTGTACACAGAGACTGATACACTGTGGCACAATTGAATGTAATGGACTTCTCAACTAGTAGCAATGCAATGATCCAGAACTATTCAGAGGGACTTATGAGAAAGAACACTATCCACATCCAGAGGAAGAACCGTGGGAAAAGAAACACAGAAGAAAAACAATTGCATGATCACATGGGTCGGTGGGGTTATGACTGGTAAAGTAGACTCTGAAAGATCATCCTAATTCAAATATTAATAATAAGGAAATGGGTCTTGATTGATGGTTTATGTTAAACCCAGTAGAATTGTGCCTCAAATATGGGAGTGGTTAGGGGAGGGAAGGAACATGAGTCTTGTAACCATGGAAGATTATTCTAAATCATCTAATTTAATAAAATTTAAAAAATTAAAAAATAAAAATAAAGTTACTCTTAAAAAAATAAAATGTCAGAATTTATTTGCCAAGGTAAACACAGGAATTATATGAACACAATTATAAAATAATTTTCAAAGAAATAAAATCATATCTAAGCAATTAGAAAAATATTAATTTCTCATGGGTAGGTCAAGATAATATAATAAAAATGACAATTCTATTTAGTGCTATGCCAATCAAACTATCAAATAATTATTTTATAGAATTAAAAAAAATAACAAAATTCATTTGGAAAACAAAAGGTCAAGAATATCAAAGGAACTAATGAAAAAAATGTAAAAGAAAGTGGCCTGGCAGTATCAGATCTCAAATTGTAGTATAAGTGGTAATCATCAAAACAATCTGGTACTGGTTAAGAAATAGAATGGTAGATCAATGGTAGAGCAGATACACAATATACAGGGGTAAATGACCTTAGCAACTTAACATTTTATAAACCCAAAGATTCCAGCTTTTGCAATAAGAACTCACTATTTAACAAAACCTGATAGGAAAATTAGAAAACAGAATGGCAGAAACTAGATATAGGCCAATATCTCCCACCCTATATAAAGATAAGGTCAGAATGAAGATATGATTTAGATATAAAGAGTGATAACATAATTAAATTAGGGGAACACAGACTAGTTTACCTGAAAGATATTTGGAGAAGAGAAGAATTTATGACCAAACAAGAGATAGTTTTACATGATATAAAATGAATAATTGTGATTATATTAAATTTAAAATGTTTTGAGAAACAAAGCCAATCTAACCAAGATTAGAAAGGAAACAACAAACTGGGGAAATTTTTTATAATGAATTCCTCTGATAAAGAACCAATTTCTCAAATTTTAGAGAACTAAGTCAAATTTGTAATAATACAAACCATTCCCCAATTGACAAATGGTCAAAGAATATGAACAAGCAAATATCAGATTCAGAAATCAAAGCCATCAATAATCATATAAAAAAATCACTCTTGATCAGAGAAATGAAAATCAAAACAACACTGAGGTACCACCTCATACCTATCAGATTGGCCAATATGGCAGTAAAGAAAGTGGTAGATGTTGGAGGAGATGTGACAAAATTGGTGAAGTTGTGAACTGATCCAACAAATCTAGAAGACAATTTGGAACTATGCCCAAGGGGCTATGAAATTGTGCATACCCTTTGATCTGGTAATACCACTACTGTGTCTGTTTTCCGAAGAGATAATTTAAAAAAAAAAGGAGAAAGGACCAACTTGTACAAAAATATTTATAGCAGCTCTTTTTGTCATGGCAAAGAATTGGAAATTGAGGAGATGTCCTTCAACTGGGGAATGGCTGAACAAATTGTATTACATGTTGGCGATGGAATAATTTTGTGCTTTAAGAAATGATAAGCAAGATGATTTCAGAAAAAGCTGGAAAGCCCTGCAGGAACTGATGCAGAAGGAAATAAGCAGAATTGGGAGAACATTGTACACAATAACAGCCATATTGTACAATGATTATCTGTGAAAACTTGGCTACTCTTGACAATGCAATGATCTGGGACAATCCTGAAAGACTTAAGATGGGGATTGCTATCCACTTCCAGAGAAAGGCCAGTTGGAGTCACTTTTCACATCAGTTTATTTATGGTTTTATTTCTGAGTTTTGGTTATGTGTGCATGTGCTCTTACAACAATGACTAATATGGATATTGCTTTTGCATGATGATAAAAATATGATAAAATTATCTTTAGTTATATGAAAAAATGCTCCAAATCACCAGTGATTAGATAAATATGAATCAAAATACCCCTGATGTTCAAATGTGACCTCAGATCATTCCTACCTATGTGACACTAGGCAAGTCACTTAACCCCCACTTGCTTACTTTTTGCCCTCCTCTCTGAGTTGTTACTGAGACAGAAAGTAATTTGTGTTTTTTTAAAGAAACACAAAACCAGCAAACTGACTAACATGATAAAAAAGGAAAATGATAAAATCTTGAGGAGATATGGAAAATTCGGGACACTAATGCACTGCTGGTAGAGCTATGAACTGATACAATAATTTTGGAGAGCAATCTGGAATTCTGCCTGAAAGATCATAAAACTGCCTCTTCGACCATCCAATATTTCTACTAGGTATATATATATATATATACATTATATATATATATATATATATCAAAGAGATTACAGAGGGATAGAACCTACTTGTACAAATATATATAAATATACATATGGATATGAATATATCTTTTCACATTTCTTTTTGTGGTGGCAAAGAAGTGGAACCTTAAGGGATGTCCATCTCTTGGGGAATGGCTGAGTAAGTTGTGGTATGTGCTTATAATGGAAAAATATCATGCCATAAGAAATGATTATCACACACACACAGACACACAACCCCCCCCCACAAAACAGACACAAAAACCCCTGAAACATGAAGTAATGCAAAGTAAAGTGAGCAAAAGCAGGACTTTATACACAGTAATAGCAATACTGTATGATGATCAACTGTTAATGACTTAACTATTGTCAACAAGGCATCAACTCCGAGAGACTTGTGACAAGAAAAGGCTATCCACTGCCTTGGAACAGATGGCTTCCAAATGCAATTTGAAACTTATCATTCTTTATGTTATTTCCTCCCTTTTCTCTAATGCAAACAATATCTGTCTTCTTTCACAACATGATAAATGTGGAAATAGGTATTATATGATAATATATATACAGCTGATATCATATCACCTGCCTTCTTGGGGAGAGGAGAGGGGTTGTAGGGGAAAAGCGAACCCTGATTGCAAAACATCAGAAGATGAATATGAAAAAATTATATTGACAAGTAATCTGGAAAAATTAAAATTAATTCTAATTTTTTTAAAAAGAAGCAAAGAGCAGAATTTACAAAGGCCACCTTTAGTGAAGGAACCAACCCCCCCCCGCCAAAAAACTTCCTAGCAGTATAGCTATTCAGAAGTAGAATAGGCTGCCTCAGAAGGTGAGTGGCTCTCCTGTTACTACTAAATAGCTGGAAATAAAGGCTTGATTGTCAAATACTGAAGATGTGTGAGATTCTCTTCTAGGTTTGTGCTGGGTTCTATGACATACAATTTCCCTTTCAGATCTAAATTTCTGCACCACCACCACCATCATCATCTCTTCATTTCTCTCCCTCCCTCTCTCTTCCTCTCTCTCTCTCTCTCTCTCTCTCTCTCTCTCTCTCTCTCTCTCTCTCTCTCTCTCTCTCTCTCTCTCTCTCTCTCTCTCTCTTTCTGCTTTCTGTGTGTGTGTATGTGTTTCAGACTTTTCTTGAAATCTATATCTCAGTGTATCTCTCTTTCTCTCTAGGTCTCTCTCTCTCTCTCTCTCTCTCTCTCTCTCTCTCTCTCTCTCTCTCTCTCTCTTCTGCTTTCTGTGTGTGTGTATGTGTTTCAGACTTTTCTTGAAATCTATATCTCAGTGTATCTCTCTTTCTCTCTAGGTCTCTCTCTCTCTCTCTCTCTCTCTCTCTCTCTCTCTCTCTCTCTCTCTCTCTCTCTCTCTCTCTATCTCTCCTGTCTCCCTCCCTCTCTCCTAAATCCCACACCCCTCCTCTTTCACCTTTCTTTCCTATTATTTCTTCTTCCATCCCCTTTTCCTTCAATAGGAATTGTTTCATATAATTGAGCCCACCTGGATACTGGGGAAAATATATTTAATGTTCTGTTCTATTTCCCAGGGACACTTGCCCTGGAAATTGCAGTCTTCACTATTTTTGCCCTCACTTCTCTATTTGTGAATATATTTTTTTCTCTTGAAACTTAATCCTGTTCACCTCCCTTCTGTTTGTGTGTCTTCTATGTCTGCCAAGTGTACACACACATTATTCTAAATTATTTTTGAAGGATAATAGATCTACAATTTGAAAAGACTTCAGAGGCCATTCAGTCCAACTCCTTTGTTTTATAGGCAACAGACCTGATACTAAAATAGGTGAGGTGTCCAAGGAAACAGAGATAGGAAAGTCAGAGTTAAGATTTGAAGTCAGATCCTCTGACACCAAACCCAGTAGGTTAAGTGACTAGCCTAGTGACCCTCAGCTACGAAGGGTCTGAGGTTACATTTGAACCCCGGTCTTCCTGACTCTATACCTGGTGCTCTATTCATTAAGCCACTCACTGCCTCCATTTTGTGTTTCTTAATGCAGCTTAGGGTAGCAGATTTTTTTTTTGGCTAGCATGCTGTAGTTTCTTTTTAAATTAACATGTTCATTATTTCTTACTATGCAGGAGTATTCCGAGGAGAAATAAATTTCAAAAAGAGAGGCACAGAGGGGTAAAGAAATGGAAGGAAAGATATAAGGAAGGGTCATCCTGAAAATAGACTATCCCAGCTTTCAAAGTATCAGTATTCACAATATAAAGCAACACAGCATCCATGCAGGAGAACAGTGGGATCATTGGGACTTCCAGAGAGTTCTAGTTCTTCCCCTGTTTCCAAATGGACCATCTCCTCCCAGAGCCTTTGGTCTTTTATTGCATCTTACTTGATGCTTATTTGTTTCAATGTAACATTACCTAGTAAGGCAGCAGCCTTTGGGAATTTAATAAATATGCCTTTCATTCCTTTCTGCTTATTTATGAAATTGCTTTTTGAGGTAATCCTGCTCACTTTGGGGCTGTCTACATTTCATCTCTGCTGACCTTTCCTCTTTTAATCCATATTCCAGGACAGCATCTGTCCCCATGGAAATTCAATTTTGTTTCTCTCAAATGTGAAAAGGTTTTTAGGGGTATTGGCCATTTTGAAGGAACTCATGTCCAACATGGCCTCTACGCTTGTTTTGTCCCTATGATCATGCCACTATTTGCATCCTACTGTTGGGCTCTCCAGGTGTGCATGGAGCGATTTATGATCCCTGGAATGGGTAATAACGACACCATCTCAAGCCCCAAACATCTTTTATCCTCAAGTAAAGAAACATGTCTCTTTGGTTGGTGAACTCAGTCCCAGATTCCTTGACAGAATCTGGCCCTGAAAGTACATGGAGTAGCCACTATAATTAAATATTGATTTTCATGTAATGTGGGTCTACAGAAGGAGGTACTTACCTCATTTACTGACTGTTATCAGTAGGTTGAACAAACTGTGAGATTATCAGTGGATATCCTGTGGCTATCTCTGTTGAACTCAATGACTGTAATCTGTCTAATTGTAAGGACAAGAATAACAAATGTAAGAATGCCTCATTTTTCTGAACACCCCCCTGTCGCTCGTGTTTCCTAGGAAGAGAGCTGTGGATGAAAGTTCCATTTCATCTCCTGTTTGGTACCATTTTGTTCTAGCAAAAATACTCTCTGGGAAGAATCCAGTTAAAATCCCATTCTGTGAAAGAAGGACCCAGGGGTGGTAAAACGTTCATAAAATCAGTTGGGGGGGATAGCAAAAAATCTGCTGATGGTGACTGGGGGGGATGGATGTACAGATCGTAGCATATGTGCCATGGAACATTTTTCTGTAGAAAGGAATGGAACATATGAAGAATTAAGGGAAACATGTGAAGGCGTACCAGACCTGATGCAATGGGAAAGAAACAGAATCATAAGAATCTCACTCAAGGGAAAGAGCTGTTTCATCTGTGTCTATGTATTCCAAGGACTTGGCACACAGTGTGCACTTAGTGTGTTCTCATGAATGGGTCCATATTGTATTTGTCTCTCTACATACATATCATTTTCCCCATGGAGATTAGCAGCTTCATGAGGACAGAACCTGTTTCCCTTGTGTCCTTGAATCCCAGATCCCTTCAGAATGCCTGGCATCCTAGATGCTCAATCCATCTTTGCTGGCTGATTGCCTGACATTTACAATCCCTATAATCAAGTCAATCAGAGCAACACGGAAAGGCAGCAGACCGATTAGTTGTCATGACTTAACCTGAACAATAGGATGTGATGAATGAGTGACAACCAGTCTGATTGCTGAGGCTCCAGTCTCTAAGAGGCATCTAGACTAATTCACCCACTGGATCAGAGGCCAGTCATTGCCCCCTGCCCAGCCTTCTACTTGCGTTGACAGTTGGAGTTAACCCCCTGAGTCCCCACTCCTTGTCCCTCATTTCTTGTTAGGCAGCTCAGCAAATACCCTGCTTTTAGTGATCCAGACTGCCCCACCACTTTTGCCCCATGGATCACGGGGCCATCTGCTATTGGTAGTGTATCAGTACCACCTACAAATCTTTGTTCTTGAGTCCTGAGTGGTTTTAGGTCTTGAATCAGAGTGTACATAGCGTTGCTCATATACCAGCCTACCAATGGACCTGGGGAAAGTGGGGGTAGGTAGGGTAGGGGGAGGACCCTAAAAGGTTCCCCCTTAGCATCTCTTCTCCTCCTATGGCTGCCACCCCTTTGTGGCAGTATCACTCTCTGGGAACAATTCTTTCCCCTAATTTAGTCCTGCCATGATGAAGCATATCAGCTTTTATCATTGCGAAATGGGAGTCTACGGGCATGGAACTCTGCACACTTTCTCACAAAGTTCCTCTGTCACTTGATTTTGCTCAACTGATTTTTCTTTGTTATAAGGGAGAATTCAATAGATGATTACTAGAGGTCTACTGGTGCTGTTTGTCAGTTAACTACTGGTTTAAAAACAAAAGACATGAATGTAATGGACTTCTCCATTAATGGCAATGCAGTGATCCTGAACAACTTGGAGGAATCTATGAGAAAAACCACTATCCACATTCAGAGGAAAAACTGTGGGAGCAGAAACACAGAAGAAAAACAAGTGCTTGCATACATGGGTCGAAGGGATTTGGTTGGGGATGTAGACTCTAAATGATCATGCTAGTGCAAACATCAACAACACAGAAATAGGTTCTGATCAAGGACACACGCAATACCCAATGAAATTGTGCGTCAGCTGTGGGAAGGGAGGGAGGGGAAGGAGGGAAAGAATATGATTCTTGTAACCAAGGAATAATGTTCTAAATTGACTAAAGAAATAAATTAAAAAATGTTATAAAAAGACATGAATAAAACTTTTTAAAAATACAATGTAAGGAGCAAAGGGACATGGTTTGTCTGCTCTTTCAGTGATTATTTGCTATAACATTTTGTCATTGTCTTTTCTATTCATGTGAGGAACAGACAAGTTTTTGCTAAGAAGTGAACAGCAAGGGAAAAATGGCTGGGCAAGATCAGGGATTTTCACCCTTTTTGTGACATAGATGCCTTAAAGTCTATAAAGTCCCTTTCAAAAGAATATTCTAAAATGTATAAAATAAAATACAAAGGAAAACAATTATAATCAATACTGTTATCTGTCATTTTCTTTCTATTCTACCATTTCTCTCCCTCTCTCTCCCTCTCTTTTTCCCTCTCTCTTTCCCTCTCTCTCCCCCTCTCTCCCTCTTTCTCTCTCCCTCTCTCTTCCCCCCCCCTTTCCCTCTCTCTCTTTTTCTCTGTCTCTGTTTCTGTTTGTCTCTGTCTCACTCTCTTCCTCTCTTTCACTCTCCCTCTCTCATCCAAAATACATTCACTAAGTAAATAATTCTTTGAATTGATGGCCTATAAAGGAGTCCTCTCCAACTCAGGTCTGCTATATTCTCACATTCTCAAAGATCCATTCTAACATCATTTGATGGTCATCCAGTCTGTCATTAACCAATGAAGCCAAGAAAAATGTTTGTTGGCTCCCTAATCAGTGGACCTACTGGATGAAACTGGTGTCCTTCTTATCATATCTGACGAAGGATGGCATCTTGGGAAGAGAGACATTGAGGGCAACAGGATATTCTCGGTGGGAAGCAACCCATGATTGCTGCTTCTGTTAAAGCCTGAAGAATTAGGACCCAAGCCAGGAAAATCTCCCCTCCTCCTCCTCCCAATTTTAATTGTGTGATTTCTCTCTTGATTTGACAGTTTCATCTCTATACAGCCACCGGCTGTCTCTCGGTGGCAGAAAAAGAGATTCAAAATCAAGACACAGACTTTTTTATTTTCTTTTTCTTTTTCTTTCCACGGAGGGGTTGGAGGAAACAGCTATAGGTGGTCTTCTAGCCTTTTCCTGCGTGCACTTTTGGCCTGGGGTATCAGGCAATGAACAAATTAAAAAGTCTTGTTTTATGTACTGGTACTTTCTCATTTAACTCGGCAGTTTCATCCTTTCCCTACTGGTACCAAAAGCAATTTTCACAAAGTGCTTTTTCTTTATTACCTCTATGTAAGGGGATTAAAAAAATAATACCTGTAATAAGACCTGGTGTTTGGGGGAAAGTTTCTAACTCTGGACAACATTCTTCGCGCAAATTGAGTGACTTATGATCTGAAAGAAGATTCCTTTTATCACTTGCCACCCACTTGGTGGATTAAGATGGAGAAGACCGAAAGGGGGCATCAAAAACATTTATGAAAGAAAAACAAAACTCTAGGCCATCTCTTAAACATGTCAGAATGGCCTAATGAAGACAATGCTATCCACTCCACTCCTGATCAAGAATTCTAGTTCTACTAGAAGGAAATCTACCATCACGGAAACCAGGGAGGGTAGAGGCGGGGGGCGGGGTTCTTAGTAGGCAGGAACTTAGGGGGGTATCTTTCCATTCCTATCCCATGGTGCCTTCCCATCCCACTCAATGCATAGTTATCATCCCTACTCCATTTTCTGGAACTCTCAGATTTTCCCTTGACTACAGCCTTCTAACCTTTCTTTTCTCCCTGTCACTTCCATCCCTTGTAGAAACATTCCCCATCCTCACAAAAGCCTCTGGGCATTCTTTTTCTGCCAGCCAAGCTCTCATATGATCCTAGATCTAGAGCTGAGAGGAACCTTGGAAGCCATTTAATACAGTCGTTTCTTCTTAGAGAATAGGAAACTGAGAGGCAGAGAAATGCAAAGTGACTTGTCCAAGGTCACACTCTGATTAAGCATTAGAAAGGAGGGAGACATTTAAACCAGGGACTTCAGATGCCAGAACCATAATTCTTTCCCAGTTCAGCACACTGCCTCTGTCTTCTCCTTTCTGTCTCTAAGACTCCGTTGCTCCTTTTAATAATTTAATATAAGAAAACACCTTTTTCATGAAGTCTTTATGGATTCTCTCAGTTTACCGTTCTCTCTTCCTCCCGCCACCCCTGTAACATTATGGGGTACAAACAGGGGTTTCATACTTTTATTAATTCATACATATATTTACTATTAGCAGAATCACATCCCTGGTAATGGATTTTTTGGGGAACAGTTTTATTGAAGCTTTTTGGGTTTTATAATGATAAATGATAAAGGTTTTAATGATTAGCTGACAAACATCCCACAATTCAAAATTACTTTGGATTTACTTTACATATATTTTATGCTTTGTATATATTTACTTAATTTTTATTTCCTTCCTCACCTCTATGGGCGATACACTTCTCTATGGCATGCATTCATGTAGCATAGTATGTCAGAAACTGTGCCATATCTGGAGTCAGAGGATCAGGGTTCAAATCCTAGTTATGTCAGTTAATATTTGTGTAATCCTGGGCAAGTCACTTAACTTCTAAGTGCCTTGGTTTTCTCATCTGTCAAACAAATATTCCATGCCTGCTATGATCCCCCTTATTCCTCCCCCAGTGATGAGCTGTGCACAGGGAAGGCTAATCTGATGTCCCCAATTTCATGATCTCTAAAGTGAAAAGATTGGACTCTGTGACTTCAAAATCCCTCATTCTTACCATTGTGCTACAAGGAATGAGGCACTGCTTGATTTTTATAAGAACTGGAAAGATCTACATGAACTGAAGTGCAGTGAAATGAGCAGACCCAGGAGGACATTGATCACAGTAACTGATACATTGTGGGATGATCAAATGGGATTGACTTTGCTACTAAAAGCAATGAAATGATCCAGGACAATTCTGAGGGACTTATGAAAAAGGATGCTATTGCTATCCACAGCTAGAGAGAGAGAGAGAGAGAGAGAGAGAGAGAGAGAGAGAGAGAGAGAGAGAGAGAGAGAGAACTGTGGGGGTAGAAATCCAGAAGAAAACATGTGATTTGTCACTTATTTATATGAGTATGTGAATTGGGGTTTTGGTTTTAAAGGCTTGTTCTTTTACAAAAATGAATAATATGGAAATGGGTTCAAGTGATCATTTATTTATGTATAACCTTCCTCCTCTCAAATAAAAGAAGCTAACAATTTTTTTTTAATTAAAAAAATAAAATTCCCATTCTTTCCCCATCTTCCATTTTTTGAGCAGAGGATCTTTGTATAGGGAAGATGAGTTTGGTGTTCTCTGAAATGTTTCATTCCTGTCATCCTAAACTAAGTGCCTAGCACAGTGCTTGACACTCAGAAGGCATTTAATAAATGGTAACTGGAAATTGAGAGAATAGTCATCAATTAGGGAATAGCTAAGCAAGATGTGGCATATGATCTTGATGGAATATAAGAAATTATAAGCAGAATAATTTTTAAAAACATGGAAATATATACATGAAATTAGGCAGGATAAAATGAGCAATACCAAGAGAATATTATCTATAGCAACAGAAATAGTGTTTGAAGAATAACTGTGAATGCCCACCTCCTGAGAAAGAACAGATACCTAGAAATATGCATGACATAGTTATATATATAAATACATATATTTATATATAACTACACACACACACTCACTCACTCACTCACTCACTCACATAGCTAAATGATGCTTTCCCTGGAGCAGAATGAGCATGGGGAAGGAAGGGAGATACCTGGGAACTTTTTTTTTTAAACCCTTACCTTCTGTCTTGGAGTCAATACTGTGTATTGGCTCCAAGGCAGAAGAGTGGTAAGGGCTAGGCAATGGGGGTCAAGTGACTTGCCCAGGGTCCCACAGCTAGGAGTGTCTGAGGCCAGATTTGAACCTAGGACCTCCCATCTCTAAGGCTAGCTCTCAATCCACTGAGCTACCCAGCTGCCCCCACCTGGGAACTTTAATGCAACAAACTAATTAATTAAAATGTTTTAAATGTTTGCTCAATTGAGTTTTCTTAGATTAATGAAACCAATATAGTTTACTAAGGAATTTATAAAAATCACTTCTAAGACCTAAAGCACAAATACAAATACAAGTATAAATAAAAATATTGCATCAATTAAGGGAGACCAAAAATAAATAGATGAGAAGGAATTGTCATTTTTCTTTATGTAATCAGCTTTCATGATGTCTCTATAGCATCTGACACTGGTTCCCACCCCATCTGGATGCCTTCTGTGCCCTTGGATTCCCACTCTCTCCCATTTCTCCTTCTATTTCTCTAACCATGGCTTTCGAAGGGTGGGAGGAGTCCACTGAACCAAATAACAAATCAACCCTATCCCACTCAATAATATCTCTATTGAATTAATCAAAGAGAGATATGAAACTGTGTGTGAACAAGGCCTAACTTCCTCTATGGAGTCAGCCAACCAAGGAATCGTATTTTAATGAGGTTTCATGGAAAGCGGCAATTCAGATTGGTTGGAGAAACTCCATCACATTTTGTATAGGCTAGATTGAGACTAGCAAGCTAATTTATATTTGGAGGGATGGATGGTAAGAAGGCCATTCCAGTAAAGTCCCTGAAAGGGCATTGATTGGGCTGGAACTCTTTGCCTCCCCATTACCCCTGA
Source organism: Monodelphis domestica (assembly GCF_027887165.1). NCBI lineage: Eukaryota > Metazoa > Chordata > Mammalia > Didelphimorphia > Didelphidae > Monodelphis > Monodelphis domestica. Next base: position 19,847,284 of record NC_077233.1, read on the forward strand.
CCAGAAGAGAACCTTGGACATTTGAAAGGGTTGTTTTTCAATTTCCAGGGTTCTCTAAAACAACAGTGGCTGCTGGTAACATTTATATTGTGAGTTAAGGGCAAACAAATACACGGAAGAAGGCGTATTCAGAGACTCTACAAGGAGCTTGATGAGCTTCATTGAACCTAAGGAGACTATCTTGAGGATACCAGCCAAAAGACTTCTGGGAAGAGTAAGTTACCCTTTACCGTAAGTGTTCTGAACTTGAATCCATGCTTCCTTGGATTCTACATATACTAGTGGGACAGTGTGTTCTAGGCTTCTGATGGGAGGGACACTTGGTACTAACCATTCTTCCTTAATTAGATTTTAGAAAGAGATATTTACTGATGTGGCATGCCCTAGTAAACACTCCTGTCTAAAGGCAAATTAAGTTTGGTTGATTAATCAATAACCCCTCATAATCAAAGGGGAAATTATAGTGGTGGGGGCTTATGAGCTCTATTAATGGAAAAGAAACCCTGAACTTTCATGGCTACTTCTGAGAACCCTGAGGTGATGGACGGCAACCACCTTCTGAAGATCTAACTTGCAAGTGTGAGTTTATAGAAGGATTGTTTTCCCCTACCCACAGCTCTCCCCAGCATAAATGGCTACTCCTTCATGGTTTCTTGTCCTGACCTTTTTGTCTTCATAAGCTTATGTTCCAGTATCCCATTTTTTTTTCTAATGGACCTTCCAGTGGTCCATACTCTATTTCATCCAGTTAATCCTTAGTGATGGGAGTGACCTTAGAGTTCATTTATTTCAATTCCCTGATTTACAGATGAAGAAACTATGATTCAGATAAGTTAAGTGGTTTGTTCAGAGTCCCACAAATATCAGAGGCAGGATTTGAACTCAAGCCTTTCTTCCTATAAGTCTAGGACTGAACCATGCTGCCTCAAATATAATAGCTTATATGGAGATCTAATAGGAAACAACATTAATCAGCTAAGCTAACCATCCTATTAAAGTAGATACTTGCCAAAAGTTGTTTCTTAGTCTTTGTCTCTACTCTATCTATCTCTTGGCAGTTTCATTCATTTTCAGAATTCCAACTATGATCTCTATAAAGATGATTCTCAAATCAAGAAATCCAGCCCTGAACTCTCTTTGGAGCTCCATATTCACATCTCTAGTAGCTTACAGGATATCTCAGTTTAGATGCTGGACTGGTACCTTAAAATAACTGTGTATGACACTGAACTTGATCATCTTCCTCCTCAAAATGATTCTTCTTTTTATTGTTCTCCCATCCCATAAGTTTGGAATCTGGGGTTTGTTTTTCTCCTTCTCCTCTGATACTGCTTAGCTGACAGATTGTGTTGATGGTACCTCCTCAGTGTATATCCCATATCTCCCTTCATTTAGATCTTTAATTTTTTACCGCCCTTATAGAGATCCTCATTAACACACATCTGAGCTATTTTAGGAGCTTCCTAGTAGATCTTCCCATGTTCACTCTATCTGTCCTCCAATTTATCTTTCATATACTGCCAAATTCATTTCTCCCATGTTAAAATGCTTTGTTCAGAAACCTCTGGTGCTGGGTTGATGAACCTATGGCACCCATGCCAGAGGGGGCTGTTCCCTTTCCCCTCTCCACACATGTCTGAGGACATTCTCACATGACCTATCCCTCTGCCCAGCAGCCCAATGGGAGCTCTTCCACTTGGGGTAAGGCAGGGGGCTCACATGAGGCATCAGGGTTGCAATTTGGACACTCGGTCTCTAAAAGGTTCACCATCACTGCTCTAGTGGTTCCTAACTGCCTATTCTCTAAGCAAATGAAATAATTTAAAAGCTAACTACTATTATTGTTGCGGTTGTTATGGAAAGTATAAACTCTTTTGCCTGCTCTTTCAGGCACTATAAAACCTGGCACATGTCTAGACTTACCAATTATTACTCACCTCTATGCCATCTGTGCTCCAAGTCTTAAGAATAACACTCCATTCTCCACCCCCACCCCAGGGAGCTAATGCCTTTTTCTTCTCCATTCCAATATACCCTCTCCCATATAGATATTTCCTGTGGAATTCTTAGATTATACTCTTCTAAGAGAATACAAATATGCATCATATCCCCTGTGTTTCTGAATAAACTGCATTAATCTGCAGACAAGCACAGAAACTCACTAGGATTAGGACCCAGGACTCTTGAGTCTTACCACTAGGGGATGAATTGGCATGCTGAGTTTGAGACTGCTATTCACTCTCATTTACAAATAAATTGATAGATTCCATGCTGTGTTTCAGTACAAATGGAGTTGGCCAGTTTCAAAACCACCAGCAATTTCCTATGGCTAGAACCTACATTAAACTCCTGGAGAGTAACTGGCCCTCTTGGCAGTGGAGTTTTTCCATGATGTTTTCCCCAGGAGTGTATACCCCTGATGCCTCGATACTTCTCTTTTCCTTTTTCTATCTTACCTAGGAATATTGCTGAGAAACTTAACACGATGTCAACTTCGTATTTATTTTTTCAAGTTAACTCCAAATTCCTACCAAACACAAATCTTATTTAATAGACAAACTTCTATAGGTCATAACAATCCTATTTATTTGGATAATTTTTTAATATCTATATGATTCTGGAAATTGATCTGTAGACTTTTATATCAAAGAAGAGACCTTAGAAAGCATTTAATGAAAGAATTTCATTTTGTAGATGCTGAATCTAAGATGCAGAAGAGTCAGGTTACCTGCCCAAGGTCACAAAGCTAGTGAGCAGCAGAAACTGGGGCCAGACCCCAGGTCTCTTAACTCAATTCAGAGAATTTCTGCTATACATTTTTTTTCTTGCAATGAAATGTTTGGTTAACCCTTTCCTGGACTGAGCTACACATATACTTTTTTTCCAAGTTCCTGGAGGCAGTTGGGATAATGGTGTTGGCTCAAACTTATCTAGTATCTGGAAGAGGCAGCATATATTGACAATAGAGAAGTGGTCTCAAAGTCAGAAAAAACCTGAGTTTAGGTCCTGCCTCTGACACATATTGGTTCTGGATATATTATTGAATCTCTCAGTGTCCCAAACAACACTTAAGGCTATAAATTGGAAAACACATATCTATTGCACTGGTACAGGGGGTTTTCTCCTCAGAATTTCTCTTCATGAGTAAAAGTACAAATCTTATCCTCCTCATTCCCCCAAGAGTTTGAAAAACTCTTTTTTAAAAATTTAAAATATTTTTCTATGGTTACATGATTCATGATCCCCCCTTTCCCTCCCCATCTCCAGGACCTGACAAGCAGTTCTACTGGGTTATTCGTGTATCATTATCCAACACCTACTTCCATGTTATTCATATTTGTAGAAGAGTGATATTTTAACATCAAAACCCTAATCCTATCCCCATCGAACCATGTGATCAATCCTATGTTTTTCTTCTGCATTTCTACTTGATAGTTCTTTCTCTGGATGTGGGCACATTCTTTCTCATAAGCTTCGTTGGATTGTCCTGGGTCATTGCATTGCTGCTAATAGCAAAGTCTATTACATTTGATAGCCCTACAATGTATCAGTCTCTGTGTACAATGTTCTCCTGGTTCTACTCATTTCACTCTGCATCAGTTCCTGGAGATCTTTCCAGTTCACATGGAATTCCTCCAGTACCTTATTCCTTTGATCACAATAATATTCCATCACCACCAGACCTCACATTTTGTTCAGCCACTCCCCAATTGAGGGACAGCCCCCTCATTTTCCAATTTATTTGCCACCACAAAAAGCACAGCTATAAATATTTTTATACAAATCTTTTTCCTTATTATCTCTTTAGCGTACAAACCCAGCAGTGGTATAGCAGGAAATCTTTTAAAGCCCTTTGGGCATAGATCCAAATTGCCCTCCAGAATGGTTGGACCAATTCACAACTCTACCAGCAATGTATTAGAGTTACAATTTTGACACAATTCCTCCAGTATTTATCACTTTCCTTTGCATCCATGTTGGCCAGTATGCTAGGTGTGAGGTGGTACCTGAGTTATTTTAATTTGCATTTCTCTAATCAGGAGGGATTTAGAACACTTTTTCATATGCTTATTGATAGTTTTGATTTCATCATGTGAAAACTGCCTTAACCATTTGTTGATAGGGAAATGGATTGTATATAATTTGTATTTTTTGTAAATTTTGACTTAGTTACTTTTATATTTGGCAACTTAAAAACTTCATCAGAGAGTTTTGTTATTAAAATATTCTCTCAGTTTGTTGCTTTCCTTCTAATTTTGGTTGAATTGGTTTTGTTTGTACAACCCCTTTTTAATTTGATATAATCAAAGTTATTCATTTTACACTTTGCAATGTTCTCCATCTCTTGCTTGGTCTTAAATTACTTCCTTTCCTACAGATGTGACAGGTATACTAATCTATGTTCACCTAATTTATTTATGATTTCTTCCTTTTTATTTTAGTCATTTACCCATATTGAATTTATTTTGGTATAGGGTTTAATATGTTGATCTAAACTTAATTTTCCCATACTGTTTTCCAAATTTCCCAGCAATTTTTGTCAAATGCTGATTCTTGCCACAAAAGCTGAGATCATTGGGTTTGTAAAACACTAACTAGCTGAGGTTAATACGCCAAGTCTGAGATTTATCCCTAGTCCATTCTATTGATCCACCCTTTTGCCTTTTAACCATTACCATATTGTTTTGATGACCACTGCTTATAGTACAGTTTAAGATCTGGTATAGCTAGGTCCCTATCCTTCACATTTTATTTTCATTTTTCCCTCGATATTCTTGATCTCTGGTTCTTCCAGAGGACCTTTGTTATAATTTTTCCCAATTGTATAAAAAAGTTTGTTGGTAGTTTGATAGCTATGGTACAGAATAAGTGATACTGATGATTTATATAAGTATCTTGTACCCTGCAACTTTGCTAAAGTTGTTAATAATTTTCACTAGCTTTTTAGTTGATTTTCTAGGATTCCTTAAGTATACCATCATGTCATCTGAAAAGAATGATAGTTTAGTTTTCTTATTGCCTACTTTGATCCCTTCAATTTGTTTTTTCCCCTCTAATTGTTATTGCTAGTGTTTCTAGTACAATATTAAATAAAAGAGATGATAATTGACATATTGCTTCGTTCCTGATCTTATTAGGAAGTCTTCAACTTGTTCTCATTGAAGATAATGCTTGATGATGGTTTTAAATATATGGTTTATTATTTTGAGAAATGGTCCTTCTATTCCTATACTTTCTAGTGTTTTCAATAGGAATGGATGTTGCATATTGTCAAAGGCTTTTTCTGCATCTATTGAGATAATCATGTGATTTCTTGGTTTGATAATTGAGAGGGTAAATTATGTGGATGATTTTCCTTATATTAAACCTTCCCTGCATTCCTGGTATAAACCCCACCTGGTCATAGTGAATAATCCTTGTAATAACTTGCCGTAGTCTTTTTGCTAGTATTTTATTTAAGATTTTGGCAGTTTTTTCATTAAGGAGACTGGTCTGTAGTTTTCTTTCTCTGTTTTTGGTCTGTCTGGCCTTGGGATCAATACCATCTTTTGTGTCATATAAAGAATTTGGCAAGCTTCCTTCTTTGCTTATTTTGTAAAATAATTTGTATAGTACCAGGATTAGTTGTTCTTTAAATGTTTGATAGAATTTACTTGTGAATTGATCTGGCCCTGGGGATTTTTTTCTTAGGAAATTCCTTGATAGCTTGTTCAATTTCTTTTTCTGATATGGGATTATTTAAGTATTCTATTTTCACTTTTGTTAATCTAGGCAATTTATATGTTTTTAAATATTCACCCATTTCACATAGATTGCCATATTTATTGCCATATAATTTGGCAAAATAATTCTTAATAATTACCCTAAATACTATAGTGAACCAAGGGGTTAAATTCCCCAAATACGTCCCTCCTCCCCTCCTAGCATTCTTAAGAAATATCAGGAAAAAGGGCACAACTGAAGAGAAAAATACAACTTTGAGAAAGAGATACTGAGGCAAGGGAAATTTCCCTCTCTCCAGATGTCTGGCCAGAAGGAAAACAGTTTCTAGTCAAAATTATCTTTGTTGACTGTTTGATTCCCACAATGGGCTAGCTCAATTCCCATGGTCAAATAATATATATATATATATATATATATATATATATATATATATATATATATATATACATACTGCCTTTATCTTTGCCAGAGAGAAGCCAGCCTGGAAGAATAAAGATGAGGTTCTACTAACACTTCCAGCTTGTATCTCTGTTTTTAACTCTTTGCTCTTTTCTGCCACCATCTATCATTGAAACCCCTCTTGAGACACAGCCCCCAATAAATTTCTTCTTCATTAGAGGTGAGATCACCATTTTTATCTTTGATGCTGTTAATTTGTTTCTCTTCTTTCTTTTTATTAGATCAACCAGTACTTTATCTATTTTATTTGTTTTTGTTCAAAGTACCAGTTCCTAGTCTTATTTATTAGTTTAATAATTCTTTTACTTTCAATTTTATTAATTTATACTTTAATTTTTAGGATTTCCAATTTAGTTTTTCTCTGGGTTTTTTTATTTGTTCCTTTTCTAATTTTTTAAGTTGTAAGCCCAATTAATTGATTTCCTCCATCTTGGTTTTGTTGCTATAGGCACTCAGAGATACACATTTCCCCTGAGTACTGTTTTGGCTATATCCTATAGTTTATCATATGATGTCTCCTCATTGTCATTCTCTTTAATGAAGTCTATAATTGTTTCTATGATTTCTTTTTTGACCCACCAGTTTTGAAGAATTAGATTATTTGGCTTCCAATTAATTTTTAATTTGTCTTTCCATGGACCCTTGTTAAGTATAATTTTTATTGCATTGTAATCTGAAAAAGTTGCATTTACTGTTTCTGCTTTTCTGCATTTATTTGCAATATTTCTATGCCCTAATACATGGTCAATCTTTCTATATGTACCATGTAGTACTGAGAAATTATATTCCTTTTTATTCCTATTCAGTTTTCTCCAGATATCAATTAACTCTAATTTTTCTAGCATTTCATTCACTTCCCTTACTTCTTTCTTACTTATTTTTCTGTTTGATTTATCGAGTTCTGAAAAGGAAAGGCTGAGATTCCCCTCTAATATGATCTTACTACCTATTTCCTCCTTGAGCTCCTTTGATTTTTCCTTTAGAAATCTAGATGCTATATTATTTGGTGCATAAATATTTAGTAATGATATTACTTCATTGTTTATAGTATCCTTTAACAAAATGTAATTTCCCTCCTTTTCTCTTTTAATCAGATCAATTTCTACTTTAGTTTTGTCTTGTATCATGATTGCTACTTTTGCTTTTTTTTTCTTTAGATGACACATAATAAATTCTGTTCCTCTTTTTATCTTGAATTTGTATGTGTCACTCTGCCTCAAATATTTTTCTTGTAAACAACATGTAGTAAGATTCTGTTTTTTAATCCACTATGCTATCCACTTCTGTTTAATGGGTGAGTTCATCCAATTCATATTCAATGTTATAATTACTGTGTATTGCCCTCCATCATATTATCCACTTTAAATTATGCTCTATTTCCTTTCATTCTGTTCCTCATCACCAGTATTTTTCTTTTTGTTATACCCTCTACTTCCCATCCCTCAAATTCCTTCTTATCTTCCCTTGTTTTATTCCCGTCTACTTCTCTGTGAGGTAAGATAGAATTCTATACCCTACTGAGTATGCTTGTTTTTTTGAGAATTACAGAAATCCTCTTTCCATGTAGACACAAATATTTTTTATTTTAATGAGTCCCTTAAATTTTCTTTTTCCTATTTACTTTTTTAGGCTTCTCTTGTTCCTCATATTTGGACTCCAAAATTTTTGTGTAGGTCTGGCTTATTCCTCAGCAATTCTTGGAAATCTTCTATCTTATTGAATGTTCCCTTTCCCCCCAGAGAGAATATACTCAGTTTTGCTGGAGAGGTGACTCTGGGTTGTATACCCAGATCTTTAGCCTTCCTGAATATCATATTCCATAATGTCTGATCCTTTAATGTAAAAGTTGCTACATCCTGTGATTCTGATTATAACTCCATGATATTCGAATGGTTTCTTTTTGGCTCTTGAATTTAGCTTTTATATTCCTGGAAGTTGTCATTTGAGCATTTCTTTCTAGAAGTGATCTGTGAATTCTTTCAATTTCAATTTTATTTTATTTTTTGTGGATCTCATAGCAGTTATCTTTGATAATTTCTTGAAATCTGATATCCAAGGTTTTTTATTGATCATGGTTTTCCAGTAGTCCAATAATTCTCAAATTGTGTCTCCTAGATATATTTTCTATATCAGTTGTTTTTTTAATGAGTTATTTCAAGTTTTCCTCTGTTTTTTTCATTTCTTTGATTCTGCTTTATTGTTTCTTGATTTCTCATGAAATCATTAGTTTCTAGATTGTCAATTCTGATTTTTAATGCCTGATTTGCCTCTGTCAGTTTTTAGTTCTCCTTTTTTCATTTGGCCCATTTCTTCTTGCATTATTTTCATTTCAATTTCCCACTTTCCCCCTGCCTCTCTTAATTAGTTTTTGAAGTCCTTTATGAGTTCTTCTGGAATATATGTCCAATCCATATTTTCCTTTTGGACTTTGGGTGTGCTTCCTTTGCTTTCACTGTCCCCTTATGTGTCTGAACCTTGATCTTTGTCTCCATAAAAATTCCTTAGTCTTAGGTGCTTGTTTTGTTGTTTGCTCATTTTTCCTATTTAATTATAGGTAGGCTTGTGGAGGTGATTTGATGGTCTGAGGTCTAAGATCTCTGAAACTCAACCCCCAACACTTATTCATTTGACCCTTGAGATGCTGATAGCTTAAAGACATCTCTCAGGCTTAGAGGTTTTGATCTCACTCTGGTCTTGATCAGGTCAGGGGCTGATCAAATTCTAGCCTCAGGCTTAGTCTCAAGTTTTTGGCTTTACTGTGTTCTTGATTTAATCACTAACCCTTGATTATCCTGTCTTGGAGTTCCACCTTGAACTTTAGGCAAAAAGATCAATACTTTGTACTTAGTAATATTATCTACCCTGAAGTTGAATTAAGTCCTTCTCCAAAAGCCAGACTAGAATTCCCTGGTCTGGGGCTCTAGACTTCTCCACAGGTTTGAAATAATAAAGGATATAGATTGGTTTGTACCTCTATTTTCTCAGGCAGGGTCTCAGATTCTGGATGTTGGCTCGGGCATAGGTTCCTGAACCTCAGATAGAATATGTAGGGTGGGGGTGTGTGGCTCACTCTTGGCTTGCTCTTCCCTCCTTGCTACACCTTCCTCCTGGGTCTGCTCTCCTCTCATTCCAGTGCCCCAGATGTTTGTTGCCTATTTTTTATTTTTCTTCAAAGTTTTTTCACTCTGTCTCCTTATTGGTTCTTTCACTCTTGTATTTGTTTTGTGGTGATATTTTAATCTTGATCAAAGAGGATTTTCATGGTGGCACAGAGCTGCTAAGGAATTTTCCACCATTTTGGTTCCACTCCCACAACTCTTAAAAAACACTTTCTATACTCTGTAATAGCATAACACCTTAAATATAATTCTTAATATCTCTAGTCCCATTTGTCTTTAAACAGTAAGTTGTCAGTGCATATTAACTAGGGGTCTGTATTGGATATCAGGCAGCAGTCATTAAAAGTGACTTTATCCTAAGAGCAAAAGGTAGTGAGCCAAGTGACTTGAGTTCCAGTCTTGGTTCTAACATTTGTGACCATGTGAAATGAACATCTCTGAATTGTCTCTGAACCTGAGTTTCTTCATTTGTAAAATGATTATGGACTAGCTGGCCTTTCTAGTTCTACATCTATAATTCTATGATTTTAAGCCATTTTAACCTCCTGGGCTTCAGTTTTCTCATTGTTAAAAGTGGTCCTTTCTACCCTAGATATATAATTCTTTGGTCTTTAAATCTATACAAGATTTGTAATTAGTAGTTCTTAAAACCTAAGGTGAGGGGCCATGCCTTAGAAGACTTAACATTCTGGCTAAAAATTCCCATATTCTTCTTACTTCTCTTAAATTGTCAGATTGGTGAGCATCTCAGATGGTCTACAATATAGTGACCTGAGCCAGCTCTTTAACCCTTTTCTCCTTGGCAAGCTTCTCACCAGCTACCTTGCTATTATCTGAGTATCCCCACTTTGACCTACTTTCAAATTTTGGAACCAAAATTAAATTTTTATTGATATTGCTCCCAGAAAGAGGCGTGTGAGCAACTACTCCACTCTAGTTCTGTTCTCCATTTCTATAGCTTTCCAAACTAAAACACCTCTCTCCTACTTGTGTTATCTCCCCATGTTAGAATATAGACTGCTTGAAGGCAGGAACCCTCTTGACTTGTGTTTTGCACAACAGCTGACACATAGTAAGGACTTAATAAAGGCTCTTTCGTTCACCAAAAATGTTATTTAACTGCAGGTATAGGCTTCGGCTAGTTTTAATTATTGCACTTTTAATAACGATTTCCCCAACCCCATCAATTTTCTTTTTGTAACAACTCTTTAATGCCTTAGAGTGGTAACATATCCAAGAGAAAAAGGCAGTAAGCACTTCTCTATCTTTTTTCCCTGCTAAATTTTCAAGCTTATTTAATATCTCAGTATAAAATGAGAGTGAAAATGTCCTAGTTTTTGAAAGTTGTTATTGGCAGTAAATTGTACAGAATAGCACTATATGTGTTAAATAAGGAAGCATTTTCTTCATGTTTTTTTTTCTGTCTTTTAAACGTTTCCTCTGGAAATATGTCTTTAGTGCTGACGTTACAGAAAAATATCAGTTTTCTGTCACAGTTGGTGTTCTTCATGGCCCACTTTAAAATGGATGTGCTTTTAGGAACTCATGTGAGTTGTTATCTACATCAGAAAAGAACCCAGTGCTGGGTTGGCCTGGAGACTCGCTGAGCTCTTGGAAGAGGTAATGTAATTTAGGGGGAGAAAATGGCCTATGTTACGGTTTACAAGAACCCTTTTCCAATAATAAGCATCTGACCCTTGCGGAAGCATGTTTTCAATTTTCTCTTTAAAGAATGTCATGAGCAGTGCTGCCAAAGAATATTTTTCTCTGTCAAGGACTCCCTGATTTGTGGGGGCTTTGATAGTTTCTCAGGTCTGTAGGCCAAATCAAAATGCAAAATCCAATGGTCACTACTTCCCATGGCACCCTTGCTTTCATTAATGAAAAACTATATAATTAGATATTAACGTGAATAGAAATTCACATTGTAGTGCATTGTAAATGATGGTCTATTATTGTACTAATATGACTATAACACCTCAAATGTCTCTAGGACTGCTGTGTTCTACTAGACACCTTTATTTGACATTTGGTATAATGTAATTTAGAGGAGGGAAATTGTAAAATATAACACAAACAAACAAAGAGATAGAACACTTAGATACTTAGTGGGTTGAAAACCATTGAATAAATGGAATTTTGTTGAGAAGGAGACAGGAGAGAGTGGCAGAAACCAGAAACAGGGGTAGTAAGAAAGAGAGAGAGAGAGAGAGAGAGAGAGAGAGAGAGAGAGAGAGAGAGAGAGAGAGAGAGAAACAGAGACAGAGAGAGAAACAGAGACAGAGAGAGAGAGAGAGAGAGAGAGAGAGAGAGAGAGAGAGAGAGAGAGAGAGAGAGAGAGAGAGAGAGAGAGAGAGAGATTTAGTGTGAATAATCAAAGCATCCCATGGATACTAAGGAAAATTTTAGCTCAATAATGAATATATACAAGTATAAAATGACAATATGACCTTAATAATACAAGTAAAGGTGGAGAGGTAGCATGACCTGGTAACTAAAGAGTTGGCCTTGTCTTCAGGGTTCAAGCCTTGTCTCTGACTTATTAGTTCTGTGATTCAGTGATTCACTTAATCCCTTAGTGCATAAGATCTTCTCTAAGACTTTAAGATGTAGAGAAGGTTCTAACCTGTATTGGTAGTGGGGGTTTAATCACTAAGAGTTCCCTCAACCAATGAAATCAAATGTTAGATCCTAATATCCCTCTCCCAAACTACACATATACAGGTTACTAGTTGTGTGAATTGGGCAAATCCCTTTATTTCTCTGGACCTCAGTTTCCTTATACATAGATCAGTAGTTATTGGAGATTAGTAGATAGATTTCAGGGGGTACATGAATTTGGACTTAAAAAATATTGTTATTTTTGCCATAATTATTTTCTGATATAATCCTATATTTTAGAAGCAGCTATATTTATTTTATGCATTTAAAAACATAATTCTAAGTGGCCCACAGACTCCATCAGACCCCCCCCCCCCGATTCTGTCTAGCCGGAAGAGAAGGGTAAAAAGAGCAAAGCTCAGAAGTCTTTGCTTAATCCTCTTTAGTGATTTCCTAAAATTGTGCTGTTCTGAGTTCCAAGTTTAACATTTGATAAATTACTGGCTTAATTTTTAAAACTCCTCATTATTTCCATCATAATTTGATTACTTGCTTTTAGTTATGTTTCTTCCACACTAGGATCTCAGGAAGTTTACTATTTCTTTTTTTTATTTTTTATTATTATTAATATAATATATTTATTATATATAATTATATATTAATTATTAATAACTAATAACAATAATAATTAACTACATAATATATAATTTATATAATATTAATATAAATAATGTGTAACTGCTAGAATTAATATTCTACTTTAAGATTTTCATAGTATTTGATGTAATAATTATGGGAATTAGGTCTTATTTAAAATTCTTATTTTATGGATAAGGAAACTGAGGATGAAGAAAATTACTTTTTCAGATAGCTAGTGAGTGTCTAAGTCAAGACTCAAAGTCTCTGCTGGTAGAGTTGTGAATTGGTTCGAACATTAAGGAGGGCAATTTTGAATTCTTCCCCAAGGTTTAAAAATACTGTCTGTCCTTTGATCCATCCATACCACTGCTGTGTTTGTACCCCAAAGAGATACAAAAGAAAAATACTCATATAAAAATATTTATATCCATGTTCTTTGTAGTGGCAAAAAATTGAAAAATGAGGGGGTGTCCCACAATTGGGGAATGACTCAACAAATTGTGGTATCTGATGGTGATGGAATATTATTGTGCTGAAAGAAATAATGAACTGGAGGAATTTCATGTGAACTAGAAAGACCTCCAGGAACTGGTGCAGAATGAAAGAAACAGAACCAGGAGAACATTGTACACAGAGATGGATACATTATGGCACAATTGGATGTAATAGACTTTTCTACTAGCAGCAATGCAATGATCCAGGACAATCCAGAGGAATTTATGATAAAGAAGGCTATCTAAATAGAGAGAAAGATTGGTGGGAGTAGAAATTCAAAATAAAAACTTAGGATCCCTCATGTATTTCAATGAGGATATGATTAGGGTTTTGGTGTTAAAATATCACTCCATTGCAAATATGAATTACATGGAAATAGGTTTTGAACAATGATAAATGTATAACCCAGTGGAACTGTTTGTTGTCTCTGGGAGCAGGGAGGGAAGAGGGGTGGAAAAATCATGAATCATATAACCATGGGAAAAATATTATAAATAAATTTTTACATAAAAAAGACTCAAAGTCCTCCTGATTCTAAGTCCTTTCCTGCTCCCTTACCCTTATGGTTTTAGAGAGAAAAAGAAATATATTTGAAACTCTGGAGATAGGTCCTAAAGGAACTAGAGAGTAAAGTCATACCTTTCTTGAAGAATGTCAGTTTTGAATCCAGGGTGGGTCTTTCCTTGTTATCCCCCAAAAGTCATCATCCTAATCCAATCACATGCCTGGAATTGGGAATCCTATTTCCAGATATCTATTGATTTTGTTTGAGAGGAATTAATCACTGTGCTCAGCTAAAAAATAGAATAGTTGGATGATTACTGGGGGTGGAGCCAAAATGGTAGACTAAAGAAATCTTTTGAGATCTCCCAACATTGCCTTCCAAATGACTTTATAATGACTCTTCAAATCAGATAATCAAATTCTAAAGTAGTAGACTCAACAAAATGTCAGTGTGAAAGATCATTGCTGCCCAAAACAATATAGAGGTTGGAAAGAGAGATCTGTGACATGGGGAGAAGACTGTTCTAGAGCCTCTATGGATGAAAGACTGCATCTAAGATTGGATGGAAGTGACAGAAGCATCAGCAATTTTAGTAGTTTTCAAGCCTGTGAGGGTAAAGATACCTGACATCTAATCAGAAAGATTGTAGGGGACCTCTGTGCTAGAATTGGATGTTGGGACAGATACTGTTTGGCAACTGCCAAAGAACAAAGAGAAGTATTTTCACTCAAGAAGTAGTGGGAATCCTAAGAGATAATTATTTATTCTGGCTACAAGGGATCAGGAACCCTCAGGCACAGTATAATTTCTGTCCCAAAGGAAGAAGGGGCCTGAGGTACAGTATCTATAGCAATCTGAAGGTATCAGAGACACTTCTTAGTTAAGGATCAGATTCTAAATCAAAATAGCAGTGACCATACCTCTCCATGGATTGTACCACTTTGGAATTACTGAAAATATCTAGATTCCCAGAACTACCTCTGAAAATGGCAATGTGAATATATATGAACCTTGAAGGAATGCCTCCCCCCCCCCTACTTTCCCATATCAGGAACAGAACTCATAAATAACATAAATTTAAAAATCAAGAAATATGGTAGGAAAATGAGCAAATAACAACAACAAAAATAAAACCTGACAATAAAAATCTATCATAGTTACAGAGATGATCAAGATATAAACACCGAAAAAGACAATGAAATAAAAATAATCATAAACCAAGCCTCAAATAAAAATGTAAATTAGGCACAAGCTTAACAAAAAATTTGTAAGAACTGAAAAATTCATTTTTAAAATCAAATGAGTGGTCAGTGAAAAATAGGTAAAGAAATGAAAGCAAAAGAAGAAAATAATGAAAAAGTAATTAACAGTTTGTTTTAAAAAAGGCACCAAAAGTGTTAAAGAAAATAATATCTTAAAAAACAGAAATGACCTAATAGTAAAAGAGGCATAAAAATTCACTAAAGAAAATAACTTTTTGAAAAAGCAGAATCTATTAGTTGGAAAAAATGTCACTGATGCTCACTAAAGAAAATAATTTCTTAAAATTAGAATTAGGTATGTGGAAATGAATAATTCCATAAGACACAAAACTCCAATAAAACAAAGTCATAAAAATGTGAAACATCCCATAGGAAAAATAACTAATCTATAATAGTTTGAGGGGAGAAAATTTAAGAATTATGGGATTACTCAAAAGCCATGATAAAAGAAAGACACCAAGACATCATATATCAAGAAATTATCAAGGAGAACTGCCCAAATGACCTAGAAATAGAGTGAAAAATAGAAATGGAAGGAATCTACCTGACTACTTCCTGACAGAGATTCCAAAATGGAAACTTCCTGAAATATTATGGCCAAACCCCAAAGCTTCCAGATCAAGGATAAAATACATCAAATAACCAGAAAGAAATCATTCAAATATCCTGGAGCCACTGTCCAGATTATCCATAATTTAGCAGCCACCAAATTAAAGGAGTGGAGAGTTTGAAATATGATATTTTGGAAATATGATATTTGGCTAGGATTACAACCAAGAATAATCTACCTAGCAAAACTGAGTGTAATACATCAAAGGAAAAAAATAGATATTCAATGAAATAGAGGACTTTCAAACATTTTTGATGAAACAACTACAGCTGAATAGAAAAATATAACTTTCAGGCACAAGACTCAAGATAAGCATAAAAAGGTTACATATTTCAAAGGGGAGAAGAGAGAGAAAATGAGTAAACTACAGAGAAAAAAGGTAATGACCAAAACATTCTATGGGGATAGAGACCAAAAAACAGAACCAATAAAGGATGACAGAATCCAAGGAATTTCCAGACAAACCTCAAAAGATATTGAGAATTGAACTCAAGGTCTTGTAAAGTTCAAAAAGGAATTTATGAATCAAATAATACAGATTGAAGAAAAATGGGAAAAAGAAAACAATAGCTTAAAAAGAAAAATAGGTCATCTGGGAAGGAAAACACATGAATCACAGGAAGAAAGGTGTCTTAAAGGGGAGAATTGACTGAATATAAAAAGAGACAAAAAAGCTAAATGTAAAGTAAAAAATTCAAAAGAAAAGAATGATTTGGAAAGAAGAATGGACCAAATGAAAAGGGAGGATCAAAAGATCATGGAAGAAATTCCATCAAACAAATAAAAAAATGAAATAAATAAATAGAAGAAAATATGAAATATCTCATTAAAAATAAAATTCACCTGGAAAATAGACCAAAGAGAGACAATTTAGGAATCAGTGGACTACCCAAAATTAATAACCCTCCCAAAAAAAGCTGAGACATCATAATACAGGAAATTATCCAAGAAAACTTCCCTGATGTTCTTGAGCAAGAGAGTAAAATAAAGGTTGAACAAAACCATAGATCACCTCCTGTATTACATTCCCAAATGACAACTCCCAGGAATGTTATAGCCAAGTTCAAGAGCTCTCAGACCAAGGAAAAAATACTACAAGCAGCTATAGAAACAACTCAGATGTGGAGCCCCAGTGAGAATTACACAATATCTGGTAGCCTCCACATTGAAGGACCAGAAGGTTAGGGATTTGATTTTCTGGAAGGCAAGGGAACTGGGTTTACAACCAAGAATCAACTACCTAGCAAAACTGACTATATTATTTCAGGGGGAAGTATGGTCATTTAATGAAATAGAAGAATTGCAAACATTCCTGAAAAAAAGACCAGATTTAAACAGAAAATTTGATACCCAAACTGAAAATTCAAGAGAACCATAAAAAAGTAAACAAGATAACAAAATTTAAGGGCTTCAATAAGGTCAAATGGTTTATATTCCTATATGGAAAGATGCTATCTGTAACTTAAAAATTATTATCATTATCATAATGGAAGAAATATACATAGAGGGTATGGTAGTAAGCCATTTCAGATGATATGTCAAAATCAAACTGGAGTTAAAAAGAGGATAATATTAAGAGAAATGGGAGAAGATGAATAAAATTTGGTAAATTATACCACATTAAGAAGCAAATGGAGGGAAGGGAGAAGACTAATGCAATGAAAGGGAGAAACAGGTTGGTAATGGGTAATACTTATACCTTTCTCTCATTAGAATTGGCTCAGAGAGAAAAAAAACAGTCATATTCATTGAGGTATAGAATTGTATCTTACCGTATAGAGAAGTAGAGGGGGAATAAGAAAGAGGGTGGTGGGGAAGGGAGTAATAAAAAGAGAAAGAGGCTTGGGGGATCAAAAGACCCTAAAATAAGAGGGGAATAAGAAAAGAGTTGGTGGGAAGGGGAGTAATATAAGGGAGGGGGAAGAGAGTGTATAATTGAAAATCTGTTACCCCCCAAAAAAGAACTACATTTCCTGGGAGCTCACTGACTTCCTGTAGTTACATACTTCCTGTAGACAGAGAATATTAGACAGGGACATGGAGGGTTCCAGGCTCTTTGGCTTCCTGTCAGCATGGTGATGGTGGTGACTAAAGATTTTGAACTGAGTAATCAGCCAGGGGTATGTGATCTTCATTTGTATCCCTTTTAGTCCTTTATTTCTAATGATCATTAATAAATCTCCAAAAATATAATATTTTTATAATTTGAGATTAATTTCAATTTTTTACAAGAGGGAGACATTAAAAGCAAAACAATGGAGGGGAGGAAAATAGTGAAAGGAAGGTCAGGATTTAAGGACAAAGTCAAAATGAAGGGAAATTCACAGATGGAAATAATAATTGTGAATATAAATGGAATGAATTCACCTATAAAACAGAAGTGGATAGCAGAATGGATTAAAAACCAGAATCCTACCATATGCTGTTTACAAGAAACACATTTGAGGCAGATAGACATGCACAGGGTAAAGGTAAGAGGCTGGAGCAGAATCTGGGCTCTAACTGAGACAAAGAAGAAGGGAGTAGCAATCATGATCTCAGACAAAGTTAAAGTAAAACTAGATTTGATTAAAAGGAAGGTAATTACATCTTGATCAATGGCAGTATAGATAATGAAGAAATATCAGTACTCAATATATATGCACCAAATGGTAAAGCATCCAGGTTTTTAAAGGAGAAACTATTGGAGCTTAAGGAGGAAATAGATAGTAAAACTATACTAGTGGTGGACCTCAACCTTATCCTATCAGATCTGGATAAATTGAATCAAAAAAATAAATAAGAAGAAAGTAAGGGAAGTGAGTGAAATGTTAGAAAAATTAGAGTTAATAGAGGTCAAGAGTAAATTGAATAGGGAGAAAAAGGAATATGCCTTCTTCTTTTCAGCAGCACATGATACATGTATAAATATGCATATGTACACACATGATATATATATATATATACACACACACACACACACACACACACACACACACACACACACACAAAGACTGACCATGTACTAGGACATAAAAACATCACAAAATGCAGAAAAACAAATAATGAATGCAACTTTTTCAGATAATAATGCAATAAAATATGATTAATAAGGGTGCATGGAGAGGCAAATTTAAAAGTAATTGAAACTAAATAATCTAATTCTTAAAAACAGGTGGGTCAGGGGGGTAGAGTCAAGATGGCCAATGAGAATCCTTCTACACTATTCAAAAACAAATGCTTTGATGGGACAGAAAACCAAATCTAAACAGGACAGAGTCAGGGGACCCTCCTGCTCTATTCAACTTAAAAGGTAAATAAAGAAGCCGGAATTCTAAGGTTTAAGGTAAAGGAAGAAGGAAGGTCCCATGACCACTCCCCCATTTACTGTGCTGAGTCTTCAGTGGTCTCTGGAATCTTGGAGGAAGGACTCCAGCCCAGAGGGAGTGCTTTGCTGCTACAGCTGTGCCAGGCTCAGGGTGCTGACCACACCCAGACAGGGAGGAAAATGGTGGAGAGGCATGGACAGGAGGACAGCATGGTTCCAGTCATCACTCTCCATCTTGGGCATCCAGTTCTTGAGGTTTGGGCCTCAGGAAACATCCACCCAGCTTAATATAGTCTATCAATAAGGCAGATAAGATGCCTTCAGCAGTCAGGAAAGCTCAGTCTCTAATACCTTCTTCCACAGACTGTTCTGAGAGCCAAGATAAGAATCCAGCTGACTGGGATCCCAGGGTAAAATCTGCAACCTCAACAGAGTCCCTTGATAATTGGTTGGGTAGCCCAGCTCACTTCAGCCTCCACACCTTCACCTACACCTTCAGCTTCTGCTACCAGCTGGGGAAGATCTGACCTCAGAGGTCATTAATACTGCATCAGCCTAATCTAGTCAATCAGCAGAGAAGAGGTTAGGACTGAATAGTTCAAACCCACAGATCCAGCAAAAAGAGGAGCAGCATTATAGCCAAAGGGAAATATATATATATATATATATATATATATATATATATATATTTGGAACTATGCCCATAGGGTTATATATATATATATATATATATATATATATATATATATATATATATATATATATATATATATGTATATGTAAACAACAGAAAAAGGAAAAAGAAATTACAGTCAACAGTTTTTATCTAGGTAATGAACAAAGAGCAAATGGAACAGAGAAGGACCAAGGAATACTAAGCAAAAATGCAGAAACTCCAACAAATTGGACACAGGCTTTGGAAGAACTCAAAACACAATTCAAAAAACAAAAACTTAAAAAGCAAAATAAGTCATCTGGAAACAGAAGCACATGAGCTAAAGCAAGAAAATAGTGTCTTTAAAGCTAGAAATGACAAGCTTGAAAATGAGGCAAAGAAAGTGAAAGGTGACCTACAAAGAAAAACAGACCAGAAAGAGAAAGATGACCAATAATTCAGGGATGACATTCAGTCTTTAAAAATTAGAATTCAACAACTAGAAGCAAATGACTTCACAAGGCAGCAAAAGTCTATAAAACAAAATCAAAAGAATTAAAAAATGAGGAAAATATGAATCACATTATTGATAAAATTACAGACCTGCAAAATAGATCCAGAAGAGACAATTTAAGAATTATTGGACTACTGAAAAATCATGACAAAAGAAAAAGCCTGGATACTAGCAAAAAGACTCCAGCAAGTGATCAGGAGGGTCATTCACTATGACCAAGAAGGATTTATACCAGGAATGCAAGGTTGGTTCAATATTAGGAAAACCATCCACATTATTGACCATATCAACAAGCAAACCAACAAAAATCACATGATTCTCTAAATAGATGCAGAAAAAGCATTTGATAAAATACACCACCTATTTCTATTAAAAACACTAGAAAACATAGGAATAGAAGGGTCTTTCCTAAAAATAATAGACAGTATATATCTAAAACCATCAGCTAACATCATCTGCAATGGTGATAAACTAGATGCATTCCCAATAAGATCAGGAGTGAAACAAGGATACCCAGTATCACTTCTATTATTTAACATTATACCATAAACACTAGCAGTAGCGATTAGAGAAGAAAAAGAAATTGAAGGCATTGAAATAGGCAAGGAGGAGACCAAGTTATTGCTATTTGCAGATGACATGATGGTTTACTTAAAGAATCCTAGAGATTCAACCAAAAACCTAATCGAAATAATCAACAACTATAGCAAAGTTGCAGGATACAAAATAAACCCGCATAAGTCATCAGCATTTCTATATATTTCCAACACAGCTCAGCAGCAAAAACTAGAAAGAGAAATCCCATTCAAAATCACTTTAGACAAAATAAAATACCTAGGAATCTATCTCCTGAGACAAACACAGGAACTATATGAACACAACTACAAAACACTCCCCACACAATTAAAACTAGACTTGAGCAATTGGAAAAACATTAACTGCTCATGGGTAGGATGAGCCAATATAATAAAAATGACCATCCTACCCAAACTAATTTATCTATTTAGTGCTAAACCCATTGAATTTTCAAAAATTTTTTTACTGATTTAGAAAAAAAAAATATAACAAAGTTCATTTGGAAGAACAAAGGATCAAGGATATCCAGGGAAATAATGAAAAAAAAAATACAAAGGAAGGTGGTCTTGCAGTCCCAGATCTCAAACTCTATTATAAAGCAGTGGTCATCAAAAGAATATTGTACTGGCTAAGAGATGGAAAGGAGGATCAGTGGAATAGACTTGGGGTAAGTGACCTCAGAATGACAGTATATGACAAACCCAAAGAGCCCAGCTTTTGGGACAAAAACACACTATTTGACAAAAATTGCTGGGAAAACTGGAAGACAGTGTGGGAGAGATTAGGTTTGGATCAACACCTCACACCCTACACCAAGATAAACTCAGAATTGGTGAATGACTTGAACATAAAGAAGGAAACTATAAGTAAATTAGGTGAACACAGAATAGTATACATGTCAGACCTGTGGGATGGGAAAGGCTTTAAAATCAAGCAAGACATAGAAAGAGTCACAAAATGTAAAATAAACAATTTTGATTACATCAAATTAAAAAGGTTTTGTACAAACAAAACCAATGTAACCAAAATGAAAAGGGAAGCAACAAATTGGGGGAAAATCTTCATATCAAAAACCTCTGACAAAGGTCTAATTATTCAAATTCATAAAGAACTAAATCAATTATAAAAAAATAAAAAATCAAGCCATTCTCCAATTGATAAATGG
Organism: Monodelphis domestica; assembly: GCF_027887165.1. Classification (NCBI taxonomy): domain Eukaryota; kingdom Metazoa; phylum Chordata; class Mammalia; order Didelphimorphia; family Didelphidae; genus Monodelphis; species Monodelphis domestica. The sequence goes on from NC_077233.1 coordinate 19,868,915, forward strand.
GCAAGGGACATGAACAGGCAGTTCTCAGCCAAAGAAATCAAAAGTATTAATAAACCCATGAAAAAGTGCTCTAAATCTCTGATAATCAGAGAGATGCAAATCAAAACAACTCTGAGGTATCACCTCACACCTAGCAGATTGGCTAACATGATAGCAAAGGAAAGTAATGGATGCTGGAGGAGATGTGGCAAAGTTGCGACATTAATTTATTGCTGGTGGAGTTGTGAACTGATCCAACCATTCTGGATGGCAATTTGGAACTATGCCCAAAGGTCGATAAAAGACTGTTTGTCCTTTGATCCAGCCATAGCACTGCTGGTTTGTACCCCAAAGAGATAATGGACACAAAGACTTGTACAAAAATATTCATAGCTGCGCTCTTTGTGGTGGCCCAAAACTGGAAAACGAGGGGATGCCCATCAATTGGGGAATGGCTGAACAAATTGTGGTATATGTTGGTGATGGAATACTATTGTGATAAAAGGAATAATAAAGTGGAGTAATTCCATGGAGACTGGAACAACCTCCAGGAAGTAATGCAGAGGGAAAGGCGCAGAACCAGGAGAACATTGTACACAGAGACTGATATACTGTGATACAATAGAATGTAATGGACTTCTCCATTAGTGGCAATACAATGTCCCTGAACATTCTCCAGGAATCTAGGAGAAAAAACACTATCCACAAGCAGAGGACAAATTGTGGGAGTAAAAACACCGAGAAAAAGCAACTGCTTGAATACAGGGGTTGAGGGGACTTGATTGAGGAAAGACTCTAAATGATCACCCTAATGCAAATACCAACAACATGGAAATGGGTTCAAATCAAGGACACATGTGATACCCAGTGAAATCTCATGTCGGCTATGGGATGGGTGTTGGGGGGGGGAGGGAGGAAAAGAAAATGACCTTTGTTTCCAAAGAAAAATGTTTGAAATTGACCAAATAAAATAAAGTTTGAAAGTAAAAAAAATGCATGCCCTTTGATCCAGCAACACCACTTTTAGGATTATAACTGAAAGAGATAATTAAAAAGCATTGTACAAAAATATAGCATTGCTCTTTGTGGTGCTAAAACTTGGAATATGAGTGGGTGTCCCTCAATTGGGGAATGACTGAACAAATTATAGTATATGATGGTGATGGAATACTATTGTGCTATAAGGAATGAAGAATTGCTTGATTTCTTTATGAACAGGAACGACATCCATGAATTGATGTGGAGTGAAATGAGTAGAACCAGGAGAACATTGTACACAGAGACGGAAACACTGTGGGAAGATCAAATGTAACTGACTTTGTTATTAGCAGCAATGCAATGACCCAAGACAATCCCAAGGAACTTAGGCGAAAAAAGCCTATCCCCAGCTATAGAAAGAATGATTAGAGAAAAAACACAAAAGAAAACATATGATTTATCACTTGTTTATATGGGTATATGATTGGGGGTTTGAATTTAAAAGATTATTATAAAATGAATAATATGGAAATAGGTTCTGAGTAATAATACTTGTATAACCCAGTAGAACTGCATGTCAGCTCCAGGAGGGAGGAGGAAAGAAGGGAGGGAGAGAATATGAATCACATAACCATGGAAAAAGATTTTTAAAAATTATGTTAAAAAACAGTCATCCAAAAAAGAGGAAAAAAATCAAATGATGCTAGAGTGTGAAGAGACCTTGGAGATCATCTAATCCAATCATGTGAGTAAACTGAAACCCAGAGCAGCAAAGAATCATGTGCAAGATCACACAGAATCAGACCATATCCCCAAGACCTAACTGTACTGTTTTTTAATATGTTCAGGGCTATGGGGAGATACAATAATGCTATGAGAAGACAGTGAGTGTGCAACTGAACTGACATTTATACTGACTTTATCTGGGAGAGAATAGAGGTCTTCCCCCTCTGAAGTATGTCCAAGACACACAAATGAAAGGAAGTGGGTTGGAGAGGAACTCAGTCAACAAATACTGATTCAGCATTCATGTGCTAGTTATGTGGTGGCACAAAAATAAAAACAAAACAGGTACTGCCCTAATGATGCTTCCATTCTGCTTGGGGGGGTGTCTAAGCTGTGTCCTTAGACAAAGAATTACAAAATAAATGCTGAGTGATTTCAAAGATGGATTTTGGGGTGGGAATGGGGCTGTAGAATGTCCAAAGGGATCAAAAAAGACATTTATGAAGGTAACCCTTGAGCTGAGCTTTGAAGACAGTCAGTGTTTCAAAGATATAGAGGTGAGGAGGAAGAACATTCCAAATATGAGGAAAGACAGAGAAGTTGAGTGGGATGTTGTATATGAGAAGGCTGGAATATGGACTGGGTAAGGGTAGAGTTAGGTTTGATAAGACTGCACAGACAGAGTAAATCCAAATTAAAAGCACTTCAGATGCTAAACAGAGAAATTTATCTTAGAAGATCCAGGAAAATATGGAACTATCAAAGCTTTTTGAGCAGGGGAATGATGATCAGACCTGTGCTTTAGGATCACTTATTTGGTGGCTGTGTGAAGGATGGGTATCATGATTCTGGAGTCAGCAGACACCTGGGACCAACCCTGCCTCTGATACTTACTATCCACATACACGTTACCATCACTATTCTGAAAAATGGGGTTAGCAATTGGTAAAGTAGGTCTGTGATGACATATATCTCACAGATTGTTCAAAGGATCATAGATTTAGAACTGGGATGGATATTACAGGCCACTGAGCATAACCTCCTCTTTTTTAGAGATGAGGAAAAAGAAGCCCAGGGGAATGAAGTGGAATGGTTTAACTAAGATCACAGTTACTAAGACACAGTGAAGACTCAAAACCATGACCCCAGAGTCCAAACCATTGTTTTTTCCATTGCGCTATATTATAAAGTTTGCATTCAATTTCATATATAAGGCATTTTTAAACCTTAAAGTGTCACAGAAATATAAACTCTTATTTTACTTTCATTTTATATGAGGGTATATAATAAGGCAGTGATGGTGAACCTTTTAGAGGTTGAGTGTCCAAATTGCAACCCACATGCTACATGTGAGCCCCACCCCCACCTTACCTTAACAGGAGAGGAAGAGATCCCATTGGACTGCTGGGCAGAGGGGTGGGTGAAGAGAGAAATGTCCTCAGGTGCACACGGGGAGGGGGAGGAGAGCAATACCCTCTGGCACATATGCCAGAGGCTCTCCAACAAGGTTATAAGATATTCAAATAAAAATAACATAATGATAGCTGTCAAATGATATTTTATTACCTTTTGTTTTTATCTTACCTCTATTTCCGCTTCTTCCTCCCCTCCCAATAAACCATCCCTTAAAGTAAAGGGGGAAAAAAGAGAATAAGAAGTAAAAACCTTATTTGATGGAACTGAACACCACATTGAAAAAGTCTGACATGATCTAACCTCTCCACCTTTGCAAATTGTGTATTAGTATGTGGGAATCCTTTTTACATCCCTTTTTTTAGGGCCAACCTTGGACATTATAGGTTTGTAACATTCAGTTTTGATTGCTTTGTTGCTCTTCCTCCCATTTTTATTGAAGTCATGTAGATTCTGCTCCTCTCACTTATATCACTTTGCATCAGTTCATGTAAGACTTCCCATGCTTCTCCATCTATTCATTGTTTCTCACAGAACAGTAAAATTCCTTTACATTCATATACTGTAGTTGATTTAGCTATTCCCCCAAAGGTTAGACATATATTTTATTAGCTTTTCGTTGCTCCTATACAAAGGTTTGCTAAAAATCTTATGTCAGCAATCATTTATGAAGTGCCTACTATGTGTCAGGATCTATGCTGAACACTGGGATTAAAAAGAAAGGAACAAAGACAGTCCTTGTTCTTAAGGAAAGGTAGTTCAGTGGCAAAGTGGATAGAATACTTAGTCTATAGACAGGGAGAACTGAGATCAAATCTGGCCTCAGATACTAACTGTGATCTTGGGCAAGTCCCTCAAATCAGTTTGCTTCAGTTTCCTCATTGATAAAAAGAGCTAGAGAAGGAAATGGCAAATCACTCTAGTATCTTTGCCAAGAAACCCCAAATAGGATCATGCAGTGTCTAACATGACAAAAACGACTGAAGAACAAAAAAGTCTTTAAGTAATTCAGTCTCTATATAAGTTGTTTCCTTTTTCCTCCTTGACGTTTGTATCATGTCTAGTAGTAGAATTTCAGGGTTTTCTTTTTTTTTAATTTCACTCCACTAGAGCCATCCTGGTTTTTCTCTCACTTTAAAATAAAGGGGGGGTATATTTAATTTTCCAATAATAGTTTTGGATCATGTAGAATTTTGCTCCTGGATAATTCCATCAATGACAAATAGCTTTGAATCTGGAGTCAGAGGTTTTATGCTCAAACTGAAACTATGCCACTTGCTATATATGTGATCTTGGATCAGTTGTTTCCTTTTTCACTTGGTATAAATTTTCTTATCTCCAAAATGAGGAGATTGAATGAGATCAAAGGTCTTAACCTGGAATCTGTGATTTGGGATTTTCTAAATTTAAAAATATATTTATTAATTATAATGAGTTTTCTGTGTAATGCTATGTATTTAATTTGATGGAGTCAGTCAAAAAGCTACATGCCAGTCACTGTGCTAAGTGCTGAGTGTACAAAGAAAGCCAAAGGCATGGTCTTTACCCTCAAGGAACTCATAGTCTCATGGAGAAGAAAACATGCAAACAACTATATGCAAATGATCATGATATTCACAAGATGAATTGGAGATATTCTCATGAGAAAACACAATGGGGTTCAGAAAAGACTTCTTATAGAAGGTGGGATTTTAGCTGGGTCTTGAAGGATTATTACAAAAAGAGAACATAGTTCTCAGTAGACTGCAAATGGCTCCCCCATCCAAACCTCATGGGTTGCTGACTCTTGGATGAGAAGGTCTCAGAGATCCTGCCCATTGACAGTTCTCTGAACCTCACCTCCTTTCACTGGAGCCCAGAAAAACAGGGAGTGACAGCAGATATCTTCTCAGTTGATACTTGGGGAGCAATCAGAGAGGTTAAGCCATTTGCTCCAGGTAACAGGATAAGTTGGACAGATGAGCAAAATGATGCCTCTGGTTTCTCTGATTGCCATCTCCTCCATGTTCTAGGGAGGAAATTCCTTACTGGGATGATGACTTCATCATCCTGCAAAAACTCATCAGATTTGGGACTCTATCAGCTTACTGGCTGAAGGGTAGTGCCTTGAACTCCAAATCTCCATATAAAGAAAGAACTCTGCTCAACATCTCCTCCTTCCCCATCTGCCTCTATTCCCTTATGACATCACTAAATGATCTCTTTACCTTGGCCTCAGATCAGGTACTGATCTCCCTTCCCCCACAACTTCAGCTTTCTTTTTTGCTTTGTCTTTTGCTATTAGATTATAGGTTCCTTTAGGATTGGACTGTTTTTCTTTTCTTTTCTTTTTAAAAAAATGTGTCTCCCCAGTGCCTGGCACATCATAGATACTTATTTATTGAGTTGCTAACATCAGTGTGGTCATTTTTCCATTAAATATATCTCTTACCATTTTGTTTCATGGTCATGGATTTAAAACTGGAAAGGTCCTTAAAGATCATCTAGTCCAACCCCTTCATTTTACAAATAAGGAAACAGAGACCTATAAAAGTGACTTGTCCAAAATCATATTGGTTTTGCTATTTAAAATCTAACATTCTTTCCATTATACTACTCTGCCTCCCAAAGGACAGCCATGGTTCTACTGAGGACCAAATTCAGCACTCATGTAAATTAGAATTGTGCCAATAGATAAGAAAATCATATATCATTTTGTGAATCATACACAGTGGGAAGCACTCTGACTTTGGAGTCAGAAGACATGACTGGAATCCCAAATTGACTGCCTACAAGATCTTAGTAAGTTACTTCTCTTTTCAAGGCCTCGTTCTCTTCATCTATAAAATGAGAAGGCTGGACAAGTTGGACTTTAAGTGGTTTTCTGCTTTGTGAATGAGCCATTATTAGAAAGAACACTTTACCAGGATCTAGGAAAATACAAGGTTCATATAAGACACCTTGGAGTGTTCACAAAGCCATAGATTAGAGGTGGATAGTACCGTAGAGATAATCTAATCCAATCCCCTTCCTTACAGGTGAGGAAACTGAGGCCTAGCGAGGTGAAATGATTAGACCAGTCATATAGAAATAGTAAGTGGCAGAGTCAAGATTCAAAACCATGTTTTTAGATTTTGAATCTAGGACTTTTTCTGATGTACTATGTTGCCCAGAAGGGAGGGGCCAGACTGCTTTCAATGCTTTACTTGCATTCCCTACAAAGACCCTTTACTATAACTTCAGTACATGGACTTGATGGAAGATGGGTCCCAGGTTGAAAGTTTTTCTTATTCGACTTCCATTATGTATGGAAGGCAGCTCATTTTGCAGCCACTCTCCAGTGAAGTGGGTCTATGCCTGGAGCCCGAGCAGAATCCACTCTTCTGTTAATCAGGGGTAGAACTTGACTTTGCAAATGCTAATCTGTTTACAGCAAGAGAGGGACCCTATTAGGAGCATTGCTTCCACTGAGCACTCAGCCTGATTAATCATCCTAAGAAGGTTGGGGCATGGTGATATCCTCAAATGAATATTAATCAAATGAATAAGAGTGTGGTTTAGCCTGTTACAAAGAGGGGATGCTGAATAATGTGTCCCAAACTGTCTTAATCTGGGCCACGTAAGACTGCTTGCCACAGCTAACGACTTGAGTCACCATTTTAAATAAGCATGTCTGGATAATGTCAACACTTCAGGCACAAAGAATTAGCTGATTGCTACATGAATCTGGAGACTGAAGATGCTATGTGTTGCTGTTGTGTCTCTATGGATTTTATGAACCTAATAGTTTGGTGTCTAAACCTCCAGTACCCAAGATGGAAAGATAAAATCAGCAGAGCTAGAAATGCCAAACTGGGATCAAAAAGCCAAAGTCTGGGTATGTAGGTGATAAAAGTCAATAGAACAGAGATGTGAATCCTTGGAAATATAGAGCAGTTATTGGTGATGTTGTTAGATATGAGTTAGATTAGATTGCCACCAAGGGTCCTACCAGTTCTGAGACTATAGCCTCAGTTTAATTAATGACAACATAAACACATTGGCAGATCCATTTAATTACTTGATGTCTCAATTTACTGTTCCATAAAGTGGGGATAAGAATCTATTCAAGACGATGCTTGAAGAATAAAAAGTATACCAACTCATGACATAGTAAGGTAACAGTAATAATTGAAATTAAAAAAAAAAACAACTTAGTCTTGCTTTGAAGTAGGTAATTCAAGGAAAGAGGGAAAATCACCTGCTATTTTTGGACCTCTTTCAAGCCTTCTGTCTTCTGTTCCAAAGCAGAAGTTTCTCAGAAAAAAATGCATTGCTTTGCTTTAGTCTATCTTTGCTTTTTGAAGCTCTATTCACTGTTGTTTTAAATTATTTTAAATATATATCAGCTGAAGTACTAATTGTTCAAATTCTCTCTAATAACAAAGAAAACACTTAAGCAAAATTAACTAAAGTGGCAACCATATCTGATGGTGTGTACAACATTCTATACCTATAGTCCTCCACTTGTTTGCCAAGATAAGGCATAAGAATCAATACTGGACATTATGACAACTCAGAATTTGACTTCTTTTTAGAGTTCTCATCATCATGTATCTCTGAATTCTCTTGGTTCTTCATTCTTTGCTCTTCATCAGTTCACATGGATAATCCCATGCTTCTCTGAATTCCTCTTATTGTTGTTTTATGGACCAGTAATATTCCATTGCATAGTATTCCTCATCAGTCATCCTTCAACAGATGGCCACCCAGTGGTTTCTAATTTTTTCTATCTTAAAAATGATGCTATAGATATCGTGATTGCCTTGTTCTCTTTGACTTCTTTGGGGTATATGTCTAACAGTGAACTCACTCAGCCTATATATCAGGTGGTCAATAAATTTATATGAGAAATACATATACATATATATAAATATATAATATCTTTATTTTAGGGTAACTAATTTCCTTTGAATACCTATATATTTTATTTTATTCATTTAAAAGTATTTTCCTAAGATGGAGCCAGGGAGGTGCATGGCAAAAAAAAAAAAGAATCAAGAATGCCTGCTTTATCCAAATTTTAACAATATCTTTTATGCTTTCAAATCCACAAATTTGGGGAATGTCCCATATGGAAATTCCTCTCCTTAGTGAAGAATAAAAATTTGCCTGCCTCTGCACCTCCACTTTCTCTGTCTCTCTCTGTCCAAGCTATTTCTCTCTCTCTCTTTCTCTCTCTCTCTCTCTCTCTCTCTCTCTCTCTCTCTCTCTCTCTCTCTCTCTCTCTCTCTCTCTCTCTCTCTTCCCACTCACTTGTCCATTCAGTATGACTTAGAGGTCAGATTGAACCCAAGTCTTCCTGACTCTGTCAGGCTTCAAAGATACCACATTCCTCTTAGCTTTCTACATGATATATTGCTAAATTCCATTTGTTTGGGTTTTGACCAATGAAAAGGAATTTTGTATATCCTGGGCTGGAGTTGGAAGAAGGAGTCATTCCAGGATATTTGTTCCCTTTCAGAAGTGGATGTTGGAGAGATGACAAGAAGTTCATAATTCTAGATTTTATGAAACAACATCCAACAAGATGAGGAAGAACTCCTAAACAGCAGTAAGAATATTATTTAATACCTAACCAAGGCACTGTGGAGATAGGATTCTGTAGTGCTTAAGAGATTCATTTAACTCATTTAGGCAGGGGTTGGTGCACTGAGCAAAATAGTAGGATGCCCATGGCATCTGTGCTGTCCTGGCACATTGACTGTCTCTGCCCTACTCTCTTACCTCTTGCCAGAGTGGGCATGTTGTTAGATGTTCATCCTTTGTCTATTTACCTACATTTTGATCATCTACTTTTTGAGGGTGGAGGCAGAAGTATGAGCTTGAGACTGGTAAATCAAATTTATTTTACAAAGAGATTGATCAGCTGATCTACCCAGGCTAAAGAAATGACCTGAGATTGCCATAATGAAGTACAATATTTGTCCATGTCTTGTTGAGGCATTGTGGCAAAGTTTATAGTGAGCCAGCCTGAAATCCAGGAAGCCTGGGGTTTAAGACTCATCTCTGGCAGAATGTGCCTGGGCAAGTCATTTAACCATTTCCTCACCAATGAAATAATAAGTTTTGTTCTTATCCCTTTGTTATAGAACTATCATGCTGAGTGGTTCTTAGCATTTAAATATTGCTTTTTCATATGCCAGCCAAGTGGTAGATAGAGTCCTGGGCTTTGGAATCAGGGAAATGCATCTTTCTGAGTTTGAATCTGGCCTCATATACTTCCTTGTTGTGTGATCCTGGACAAGTCACTTGACCCTGTTGACCTCAGTTTCCTCATTGGTAATATAAGCTAGAGAAGGAAATGGTAACCCACTCTAGTATTTTTACCAAGAAAACCCAAACTGAGATCACAGTGAGTTGGAAATGACTGAAAAACAACTAAACAACAATAATTACATATGCCATTTCAACTTCATTATCATAGAAACCCTATGAGGCATGTGTCATTATCAACCCCCATTTCTTCTTAGGAAATTTAGATTCAGAAAGGTTCAGGGTCATATAGCTACTACTGCTCAAAATAGGATTAGAATTTAGGTTTTCTTGATTCTAGGACCAATATTCTTTCCATGATGCCTTCTTATGGCCTAGTGGAAAGGTGCTAGATTTGGAATCAGGAGAGACCTCAGTTTGGTTCTGTCCACTGTTACTTATTGTGTGTATGGCCATAGGCAACTTACTATAAATCTCTGGGTCTCATTTTCCTTATTTCTAAAGTTAGGATAATAGTTATAGGGAGATCAGGGATATCTGTTAACAATGTTGAACCAAAATCATCAGGTCTCCCCCACCCTTTCTAACTTGGGTAAAGTGAAGCCCCCAGGTAAGCTATATAGCCCTGGAGATAGCTACTAGTGTATGTAGTGCTAACATTGCAAGACTATTGCATGAATCTATTGAAATGATTCATGGAGAATACTTTGCAAACCTTCAAGTGTCATCCAAATGTGAAGTATGATCCTTGACCTTCTTCCTGTGAGTAGCAGATCCAGAGGCAAAACTAAACAACCTGTAAGCTCATAGGATCATCCGAGGGATTTCTAAAGTCACTTAAGCCAATTCTCTTGCTATTTGGCTTCTCTACTTTCCCATCTTTAGGCTTCACTCAGGATTTTCAGTGTGTAATCCCACTTTCTCCTTCAAAAAGAATGAAAACAAGGCAAAGTAAGGGTGAATTGGAGAGGAGATTAAGGAAGAATGTTGGAGTAGTGATCTAAAATAGAAATCCATTCCACTATAACTCCCTTAGTTTATAGATGAGGAAACTGAGGCTGAGGGAGGTAAAGTGACTTAGTCTCACAAGTTATAATAATGATAATGATGAAGATGACAACACCTTGAAAGCTGGCCAAGTACTTTCCAAATATAAGGCATTTTAGGCAGGTTTTTAACCCAGTTATTCTGATTCCAGAGTCAATTCTCCTTCGTTCATTGTCTCAGGTCAGTACCTTTTACTCAGTGAATTTTCCTTTTGGTTTTATTTGTTTCAGAAGGGAAGCTCCATGAGGTTAGGAGACATGTATTTTCATGGATTATAGATAGTCTCATATTGGCTGTTAAATGAAAGATTCTCTAGCCTTGTGCCATTCATTCTCATTGTCTACATAAAGCATTCAGCTCTCTCTGAGCTCACTTCATTTGCATTACTAATTAGTAGTGGGCAGACAACTGCAAACCTCTTCTTAATTCATCAATCTGTGACAACCCAGATAGAGTACAATAAGAGATGGGAGCAGAGCAGAGGCTCTGATCAGCCTTGGGTTTGAGATGAGGGCAGCTCCCACTAGGTCTTTGTTTTTTTGACCCTTAACCCCATTGACATATAGCTGGAAGGGGCCTTTAAGATCATCCAGTTCCATTTTCTCATGTTACACCTGAGAATAGTGAATCCAAGGGCAACAAAATGACTTTCCCAAGATTCCAGCTGGAGTATGCCAGTTAGGATGGGAACTGAGCACATCTACAGCTTTCTTTCCCTCTCAAGACCGTTAGAGTTGGGTGAAAGAATTCATTCCATTTCTGAGGAGGTGTTTGCACTTCGAAAAGGCAGTGTGGGTCCCTAAACAATTTGGGTTCCAATAGAGATACAATGATCAGCTGAAAATATGCTAACACTACTGGCTCTCGAGCACTGTTCTGTGCCCTATTCTCATGGAACTTAGAGTAGAAAAAAAAAATATATATATATATAAATGGAAAACTCTATGTAGGGAAACTGAGGTTTTCCACTGGCCAAAACAGATTACCAAACGATTTTCTGCTGTCAGGTGTAATAATAAAATCAAGAATATAAGCTAGGGGAGTAGAGAAAAGTAACATTGTTCTTTCACTTAACTTTTGCTCTGTCTCACGTTCATTTGAATGCCAAGACAGAAAGACTCTTGGGAATTTCTAAGCCCCAGTTTGATTCTGAGAAAAGATTGGGGTTGCAAAAAAAAAAGGCCCAAAGATAAGATTTAACCTTAGTCTGGGACCACTCTCACCCGATCTTTGCTGCATGACACATGTCATAGTTGGTCAATGGACAATCTGACTGTTTACCTACACATAATGCACAATGACATATGAAAACTGCTTTGGAAAAGTGCATTCTGTGTTGAGGGAGGGAGGGAGGACTACTACCCAAAGAGAGGTGATGAATGAAGACTTCTTGGAGGAGGTGGCATTTGAAATGGGCTTTAAAGACTAGGGAAGAATTCTATAAGGGGAAGGAAGGCATTATAGGCATTTGGGAAATAGCTGGGACAAAGGTACAGGGGCAGAGAAATTCAGTTTGTGTTCTACAGTCTGAGAGTTGCCCAGAAAATAGTTCCCAGAGATAATGTATGTAAAGCATGGCTTTGCCAAGTTTAAAGTTAATGTTAGCTTATCTACACCACCTCCACACTACAATTATTACCATGAGGCAATGAAGTACAATGGTCAAATTAGCAGCAGTAATAATAATAACAATAGCATGTATCCAACACTCAACTTTGCAAAGGGTTTTACATTTGCTATTAAATAATGCATGGGTGAGAAGAACTGCTTTAAAATTTTACCTTTGCTGTTGGTTACTCATGCAACCTTGAAAAAGTCACTTAAACACATTGGGACTCAGTTTCCTCATCTGTAAAAGAAGGATGTTTTATTTGATGGCCTCTAAAGACCTTTTCTGCTCTAGAGCTAGGATCCCATCAGCCTCACCTTCCTCCAGCACCTCTAGAAGAGAAATGATAGGAGTTCAGTTTGTTAAATGGTTGGAGGGCCACTTTTGTTTTTGTCCAGATGAATTGACTTCCTTTTAACAACCTCCAAGAAATTGGCTGAAGGGGGCAGCTGGGTAGCACAGTGGATTGAGAGCCAGACCTAGAGATGGGAGGTCGTAGTTCAAATCTGGCCCCAGACACTTCCCAGCTGGGTGACCCTGGACAAGTCACTTGACCCCCATTGCCTAGCCCTTACCACTCTTCTGCCTTGGAACCAATACACAGTATTGATTCCAAGATGGAAGGTAAGGGTTAAAAAACAAAAAAGAAATTGGCTGAAGCAATAAGCAACCTTTTGGAAACTAACAAGATTGCACATTTCTGCTTTGATTTCTACAATCTCCAACCCCCACCCCCCAAAAATCCAAACCAGATACATAAATATCTATCTACAGTCTCTACCTCAACCTTTCAGCTGCTCCCTACCTCTGCCCACCAAATTGCTGCTTAGCTTGCCTTACCTTACTCGGGCTTGGTTTTGTCCATGTTTATGTCTTGTTGTGTATTGCTTATGTAAGCCAGAGTGCAATATGATGTATGCCCCATGGTACCCCATCCATCTCTAATCTGGTGTCTACACATCTCAACTGGCCAGACCGAACAAAAGCTGCTGGTGGTGGTGGAGGGGAAGCAAGCCATGGTCCCATTTATTTTTTGGGAATTCTTGTGAAATGTTAGTGGATTATCCTATCAATCTTTGGTCAGAAACAATTACTTCTCCCTTACCTCTACCTCTTCAATAAATGACACCACATTTTACTTTCAAGAGACACCTCTGAAATGCGCTGTCTGGAGCTGTGAATAGACTTCTAAACACAATGCAACCTAAGGACAAGATTTAATCCAAGGAGATTGATTATAGGATATGCTGTAAACTATAAAGGCTGCAGACTTCTAAGAATACGAACATTTCTTTTTGCAACAGAGTTTTCCACTCCCCAGAAATTACAGACACTGTCACATAACATTCTTACCGACAATGCAAATTATATACATTTTGTTCAGCTACGGCGCTTTAACTGAGCAGGGAAACATGGTAGCAGCTGTTGGAAAAGAGCTGCACAAACTTTCTTGCTTTAATAGGACTCTACCAGTTATGGGTGACTTATGAAGGTTTGGTAACAACTCGTTCAAATGCATCCTCTCTCTGTGCCATCAGATGCTGAAGTCCTAATGAGAGAATGAAGTCAGATGCTCGATTAAAGATGGAGTTTCACCAGAGATAGCTGGGGGGGGAAAAAAAAGTCGTTTTTGAAAGAATATGCAGCTCCATATATTGTGGCAACAAAAGTAACTACTAAGTAGGCAATAAAGAAGCTTGTGATTTGAACCAAGGGCATGGGTTGTTGTAAGGATTAGCTCTTTGCTACAAACCAGGAGCAGAAGATCCTACAGGACAGAAACAGGGCCAAGATTCTGGAGCTCTGAAGAAGGCAGTTAGTTTCTCTGGAGGAGACAGCGAGATGATGGAGCTGCTCTCTGGAGAAGGAGACAGCGAGATGATGGAGCTGCTCTCTGGAGAAGGAGACAGCGAGATGATGGAGCTGCTCTCTGGAGAAGGAGACAGTGAGATGATGGAGCTGCTCTCTGGAGAAGGAGACTTTTAAGCTGCCAGGAGCCTGGGACTTCTCTTCAAACAAGGTCTCATCTTCTGGAAGTGGTAGAGAGTGGTTGTCACTCCACCCAGGTGGACTGTGTGAGTGAACCCATTTCTCCCCTTCCTGGTCCTGTGTGCTGGCACTGGTTTCTATTGGGACTTCTGCCAGACCCAAGAGGATGTCAGTTTGTGAGATTTGTTCCTGTACCTTCAAGTCCTCCCTCATCTCAAGTAGTCATTAAGGAGTTAATTAGAAGAGTTCTAGAAAGTAGTTAGTGGGGTTTAGTACTCTGACTCTGGGGTAAGATTAGATCTTTCCAATTCCCTTCCCTTCCTTAAATAAAGTTAGTTATATTTATTTATCTATGTGGAATTATTCTATTATTTCAGGATTCAGGTTTGGAGAAGAGCAGGGGATTCAATTGCATTCATTAGAAGTATTTATTACCAATGGACTCCCCGTGTGCTCCAATGATATCCCTGTATTACTCTGGTGGAGGATGTGTGTGAGTGACTAGAGAGAGCCATCCATATCTTTTCCTCTTATTGGGATTTCACTGGCCACTTCCTGTTCCAACAGTCAGTCTCCTACCTTTTCACAAAGAGGGAAGAACTAGAAGGGGCTTCAAAAATCATCCAGGCCAACTTCCTCATTTGGAAAGACAAAGATAAGGAAGGGCAATAGAGGTGAAGTGACATGCTCAGGGTCACCTAGCTGCAGACTTTATCTTCTGTTTTGTAGAATCAAGACTGTTCATGACAGAGACTGAGTTGGCCTCCTTTTAATATCCTCTTCATCTATATTTTTGGGGTCCTTTGAAGCTCATTGACCTAGTTCTCCTTACTTTACACTCCATCAGTTCACATGAATTTCCCCATGTTTCTCTGACTTTCTCATAGTTGTGCCATCTCATGATGCAATAACCACTTTATATTATTCAAATCAATTCATGAACAATCAGTATTTAAATTCTTGCCAATTTCAGGCTCCATAGTAGGTACACAAAGATACTAATGAAATAGTTTGGTCTAACAAGTGCACATATACAGATGTAGAAAGTAAAAACAGTCTTTTTTTTTTTCCTTCAGAGTTGGGAGGAACTACCAGTTGGAGAAATTTAAGGAAAAGTCTAATCTGGAAGGTTGTATCTGAGGTGAGCTATGAGTGAAAATAAGGTTCCAAGAAGTAGGGATGAAGAGAGATGGCATGCCGGGCATGCTTGGGAAATAGTCTTTGCAAAAGTTATGGAGATGAAATTTTGTATGTGAGAAAGCACAAGAAGCATAGATTGGCTGGAATTTTTGCTGATACTAAAAATCTATTTGGGGTAGCTAAGTATCACAGTGGATTGAGTGCTGGACCTGGAGTCATTAAGGCTCTTCCTGAGTTCAAATCTCACTTCAGACATTTACTAGCTGTGTGACCCTGGGCAAGTCACTTAATCCTGTTAGCCCTACTTTTCTAACCCACAAAATGAACAGAAGGAGAACAACAACAACAAATCTGTTATGGATGCTTTGTTTATATAAGAGATCCTTTCTGTCTTTGACCTCTTTGCAGATACATAGTAGAGGGAACACTGTATCAAAGGACATGAATGACTTTATGACTGTTCCTGAATGAATGCAAATAAAACATTTGGATCACTTACAGCAATGTATTAGTGTGCCTTTCTTACCATAGCACCTCCAACATTGAATATTTGTTTTTGTCACCACTGCCAAATTGTTACATCCAAGGTAGTTAGGAAGCTCCTTGAATGATCAATTGGCTATTTATTTATCCTCAGATGTTACCTCATAAATGAGCCCCAAAGAAAGACATCATACCATATAATTAGAGACTTTAGAGGAGTGTAATATTTGTTCAGCTATTGCCTAAGGGCAGTGTCCAAGTAGAACCAATCAAGTTGAGCCTATGGAGCAAGTTTTTGAGTATTCCTGGACTTGAGCATCAGGTGAAGTCAAATCCTAGAAAAGAATGCACGGATTGTGGGGTAGTGTGTAGAAACATTGGATTGATTAAACAAGACCGGGGATCACTTACCAAAGACTCAGGATACTAAGAAGAGAGAAGAGGTAAGGTCTGCATCAGAGAAAGGAGTCGATGCCAGAGAATCAACAGTGCTCAAAGAACAGAGACAAAGATTGAATTTAGAGTCCAACAACAGAATGAGGAAGGTCTGAGTTAAACAAATGTTTGGAGGAAATCTGTCACAGAGCATCCTGTGGGCACATCATGTTTCTCTATTCGGGTACAGGAGGCTGGATCTACCATCTGGCTTCCTTTTAAATGACTTTGGTCTGCTCTAAGTACAAAGCAAAGGGAGGAGGTTAGACCCACAGCTTCTGTGTTGCATATCCTAACATCCTGTTCATTGACTTGCTTGACTGACCATGTCTTCTTTTCGGAAGACTGTTTCACTCTTGTAATTTAAGTAGGTCATCAGGATAATGTAATAGATCTCATGGTAAAATGGAGATCTGTGTCATGAAGATCCCCAATCTCTGGATAGGTCTCTTAGAGACACAGTGAGGAATGAATGGAAAGGATGTTCTTAGATTTGGAGGACTCAAGATTGTATTCTCACTTCCTATCAGTTGTGTGACCCTACAAAGTAATTTAGCAGTTCTAACTGTCTCAATTTCTTATCTATAAAATCAAGAGTTTAGACTAGAGGATTTCTAATGTTTCCAACTTTGCTAAGACCTAGAGTTGAAACCCTGTTTTGATGAACATGCACGTATGACCTACATATTGCCTATGTACAAGGGATACATTTTTAAAATATCCCTTAGGATTCTGTCTTCAGATTTCCAACAGAATCTGGTCTTTCTTCATCCTCTCTACTGTACATCCACTGGCTCCTCATTCTGGGTTCTTAGATTCCCTTTCAGATGCTGATTGATCTGACTTTTCACTATGGATTGGTTAAGAGGCTGAGCCATGACATTTATTATTCATCATTCATCATGGTCCTTCCTTGAGTCAGGAAGAACAGGATTTTCCTTCTTTCCAAGCAGCCCATAGGGTAGATCCATATAAGAAGGGAGGGTTGGGGTAGGCATTTACTGGCAGGCCCACCCCAGTTGCTTACATTTTTCTTCCTTCAAATGGGTCCCTTTTAGATCTATGGATTTTAATTACAACGATTGTTTCTGATTAACCTGACAGGTAATAATCCATTTGTATCATACTTGTCATGTTACATTAAGAATATGAAATTATTTGAGTGGTGAACAATTTAGATGATTTGTATAAGCTACAATTTTAAGGAAAAGACAAGCAGAGGGAAGGGGTATAGTATGCTATTTGGGAATATCAGTTAAAAAAAAGCATTTATTCCAATACTTCAATGACTCCGACTCATTATTGTGGGTCCTGTCCCCTTACTGCTTTCTGATTAAAGTCCTTATATACCTTCCATATGGAGACTATCAGCAATACAATGATCCAGGACAATTGTGAGGAACTTATGAAAAAGAATGCTATCCACCTCCAGAGAAAGATCTGTTGGAGTAGGAATGCAGATGGAAGCAGATGGTTTTCCACTTGTTTATTTGGGTGTATGTTTTGGGGCTTTGGTTTTATAAGATTATTCACTTACAAAGAAGAACAATATGGAAATTTACAAAAAATAAAACATCTCCTCTGCCCTGTTATTTCCTTTCTCTTCTCATTTTCTGTCACTCTCATCTTGGCTTTCATTCCTGCATGCACGCCTTGCTCCATTCTGAGCAATCTTATTTGTTACTTTCTTTCTTTCATGTCTTTACTCAAGCTGTTCTCTCCTCTTGGCATGCCCTTCCAGCTTGTCCCTAATTCCCATCTTTAAGGACCACCTTATATCTCGCCCTTTCAGAAAACATTCCCCTGATGTTGCAATCTCTCTCTCTCTCCACCAAACTGTTATAGTTCTTACTGCCTGTAATCCATTTATCTTTTTAATCATAAACTGTTATTCATCATTATTTAGTAAGTGCTAGATGTAGATGTGAGAGAGGCTGCTGCTGCTTCAGCCTTATACTATATAAGTATAAGGATCATGTCTATCATATTCTTTATCCTTCCTACTATAGCCCATGAACCGAGGAGGGATCCATTGTATGACAGTTTCATTTTAGATTGGGTAGATGGCCAAAATGTACATCAGAGCAGAGTAAAAGAAGGGCCAGTGAAGTTTCTATGAAAATATATGATATGTGTTCCTCTTCTTCATAGTCCAGTGACTGGATTTCACTCATTTGTTCTCTTCAAACACTTTGTATATACTTTGTTTTTACTTTCTGCCAATATATATTTCTAGTTCTTATCCCACTCTCCATTTAAATGTAAGCTCCCTGAGGGAAGAAACTGTCAGTTTTGTTTTATACTCCGACTGCCTCATGTATAGAGGATACTTAATAGTTGAATTGGATTAATTTGAATTGGTTTTTGAAAGCTGATTTATTAGAAACAAGTGAAATCATTAGTTATAATCAAGACACGTGTCGAATGAGGGATAATAAGTAGATAGGTTTAATTCATTCATTCAACCTTGCTTGCCTTTTTCTTCTTGAGCAAACAGACTACCCCATGCATTTTTTCATTAGTTAGTTTAGAAGAAATTAATATTTGCCTGTAAAAGGCCAAGTCACAATTTTTCAAAAACATCAGTTTACCTTCAAACTGTAAGAAAGCAACAATAGGCCATCATGCTCCTTAGGTTCAGTGTCTAATCCTTTCATTTTCAGGATCCATGAATTTGTCTAGTTGTGTAAAGCCTTCATCTCATGGAGGTCATTGCAAGATCTTCTGTAACCACTGTCTCCAATTTGAAATAATATTAATAATGCATAGCTCTGATCTTTTGATTATAATTTATTTTTTCTTTCATTTTATTTTTTGAGGAACGTCTTATTTTTTATCCTATATATTCTTCTCCAATTAAAAAAAGAAATGAAGAAAAACAAGACCTTGTTACAAATATGCATCATCCAAAATATTTCCATGTTGTCCATGTCCAAAAATGTATGTATCATTTTCCATCTTGAATCTGTCACCTCTCCCCCAGGAAGTGGATTCATTAATAGCATTCTGGAATCATGATTTCTTATTACATTGACCAGAGTTCTTTTTTTTTTTAAATATTATTTTATTTGGTCGTTTTCATACATTATTCACTGGAAACAAAGATCGTTTTCTTTTCCTCCCCTCCCCTCCCCCCCCCCCCCACCTTTCCCTCTCCCATAGCCGACGGATGATTCCACTGGTTATCACATGTGTTCTTGACTCGAACCCATTTCCCTGTTGTTGGAGTTTGCATTATAGTGTTCATTTAGAGTCTCTCCTCAGTCTTATCTCCTCCAACCCTGTAGTCAAGCAGTTGCTTTTCAGCAGTGTTTTTACTCCCACAGTTTATCCTCTGCTTGTGGGTAGTATTTTTTTTTAGATCCCTGCAGATTGTTCAGGGAAATTGCATTGATACTAATGGAGAAGTCGATCACCTTCGATTGTACCACAATGTATCAGTCTCTGTGTATAATGTTTTCCTGGTTCTGCTCCTTTCGCTCTGCATCACTTCCTGGAGGTTGTTTCAGTCTCCATGGAATTCCTCCACTTTATTATTCCTTTGAGCACAATAGTATTCTATCACCAACATATACCACAATTTGTTCAGCCATTCCCCAATTGAAGGGCATCCCCTCATTTTCCAATTTTTGGCCACCACAAAGAGCGCAGCTATGAATATTTTTGTACAAGTGTTTTTGTCCATTATCTCTTTGGGGTACAAGCCCAGCAGTGCTATGGCTGGATCAAAGGGCAGACAGTCTTTTATCACCCTTTGGACATAGTTCCAAATTGCCCTCCAGAATGGCTGGATCAATTCACAACTCCACCAGCAATGAATTAATGTCCCCACTTTGCCACATCCCCTCCAGCATTCATTACTTTGCATAGCTGTCATGTTAGCCAGTCTGCTAGGTGTGAGATGATACCTCAGAGTTGTTTTGATTTGCATCTCTCTGATTATAAGAGATGTAGAGTATTTTTTCATGTGCTTATTAATAGTTTTGATTTCTTTGGCTGAGAATTGCCTGTTCATGTCCCTTGCCCATTTGTCAATTGGAGAATGGCTTGATTTTTTGTACAATTGATTTAGTTCTTTATAAATTTTAGTAATTAAACCTTTGTCAGAGGTTTTTATGAAGATTGTTTCCCAATTTGTTGCTACCCTTCTGATTTTGGTTACATTGGTTTTGTTTGTACAAAATCTTTTTAATTTGATGTAATCCAGATGATTTATTTTGCATTTTGTAACTCTTTCTAATTCTTGCTTGGTTTTGAAGTATTTCCCTTCCCAAAGGTCTGACATGTATACATTGACCAGAGTTCTTAAGCCCATAAAAGCTTTTCAGATTTCATTGCTTCTCAAAACCCACTTGCTATCCTTGCTTGCAAAAGAAATCACCCAAACCCTGTAGTCTGTCATTCAAGGCCTTCCACATTCTGGTTTGAACCTACTATCCCCATACCTACCATTATATCTTATAATTTTCCTTCATGTCTTCAGGCTGCACTATAATATTTTTCTCCCTTCAAAGCCCATTTTAGCTATTATCTCTGTTAGAATATTCCTTTCTCATCTTCCATGAAACTTTCTCTTGAAACTAAGGAAAACAATGAAGTAATAGCTACCAATACAGCCACTGAATCTAATAGCATATTCAACATTCCTTACTTGTAATCTTCCCTTTCCCACCTCTCTACTGAGAGGAAGGAGATATATCTAATAATCTGTCCACTAGAATTGGTATTGGTTGTCATACTTTATTTGGGTTCAGTTGCCTTTGGATTTGTTGCCATTTATATTATTGTAGTCACTGAGCATTTTTCTCCTAGTATTGCTTTATTTCCTTTGATTCAACTCCTATAAATCTTCCCATTCCCTTTCTATGGCTTATGGCCTTTGGGACCTTGGACAAGTCAATGAATCTCCATGAACCCCAATTTTCTCATTGTAAAATGAAGGGCCCCCAAGCATACTTCCAGTTCTAAATAAATGATCTTAGGTTTTCCTGGACTTCCTATGTTTCTCATTTCTTTCTACAAAGTACAATTCCATGACATTCATATACCACAGTTCAATCATTTCCCAATAATGGGTATCCACTTAGACTAGCAGGGCAGCTCTCCAACTTCTGACCCTTACCTGACACCCAGCTCTCACTTGTGGCTCCTAGTAGCTTCTAGCATGCGGCAGCGGCCACACCCCGGGGAACGGCTTCGACAGGCCGGCTAAACCTTGTGAGGGTAGCCATCGGGTCATTGTGGACCCCTGGTGAACTAGGGCTTTGCTCACCCAGCAGGTGAAGACTGCTTCGGCTGAACAGACAGAAGAAACCAATAAGAAGGTTCAATGGATGAGATGGCGACTCAGCAAAGCACTGTGGAGTGCTTAGGGCGTGTTGGAGCACAAAAGACAACATGACCATCCAATGCAGCTGAGGAAGTCTCCAGGTGTAACGACTTTTCGTGCCACTGGACACAGGCTTCCAACGCCGAGAGGGTGGGACTGTCTCTGTGCATCGACTTTTCCACTTAAATCTCCTTGCACAAGTGTCTTTGTGCACACTCATCTATACACCATGGATGAAAACGCACAAAGACCATCATCATCCTCGGTTACTGAGAGACTACTACTATATGGATGTAGCTGCTGTTGTTTTTGCTACTACAAAAAGTGCTTCTGTAAATATTTTGATCTATATATGAGGTCTTACCTTCTGGCTTTGCTCTCCTTACAAGGCATAGGGGCAATCTCTTTTCATTCTAATTGATTATTCCATTTAGGAAATATAGATTCTTTCCCATCCTTTTGGCCCAAACTCATTGCTCTTTCTGTAGAAAAGAAAACAACCAGTATTAGATTGTATTTCTAGAGTGAGCTTTCCCTATCACTTCTAAGTGTTTGGGGGAGAGCATAAATGTTCTCTGCAAAAGACTGCTTTTTGTTCAGTATCAGTCTAGCTTTAGGACAAAGTCTGTGACAGACTGTTCTTGATTTTAGCCCAAGGGAGGACAAGTGAGAAGCCTTTGCTCTTATTGTTGTATCAAGTATTTCTTGAAGAAGTCTTGCCTTTCAGATTTACTATAATGTAGAGATTAAATGATGGAAGACTTGCTTTAAGCAAAACTTGCCATACTAGGCTTAATGAATACTGCAATAAAAAATACATATTCATTTCAAAATCACAAATCATAACAATTTAAGTCATCTGTTTTCTTGCATTGGAATTTTAAGGGGAAATATGCGTGGTGATTCTTTCCCCTTTTCTTTTGGAATAGAGGCACATTTTTCTCAGAGGAGGATGCATGTCTTCCTCCTGCACAGTGCGGTGTTCATTTATTTCTGTGGCTTTCTCATCAGGGCTCTGGAATGGTGGTGAGTTTATCATTTGGCACATAAGTAAGGGATCATTGCTGTGATCACAACACCACAGGAAATTAGTCTATTTTAGAAATGCTGCTTTTCCCCCCCTAAGTGCTCCAAATGTACCAACCTCAATGTTTCATCTATGGCTTGAACTGAAATGATGAACAGCTACAAAGAATAAAAGCTGCCTTAATCTCTCCTGGTTCCCAAGCTTGGGGTCATCTTTGGCTCTTTCCTATCTTTCAGCCCTAAATGCAACCCAATATCAATCTTGTCAATTCTACCTCCATAATATCTGTTGAGCTTTTTACTTCAACTGAAGTATAATAAATTCTACTCAAGTTTCTTACCTTTATTCTCTGTGTGTTTCTCTGATTTAAATGTGTTTCTTGTCATGGGATTCTGGATTTTAATGTAGTCTGCTAGCTTCTATTTTATGGGTGAATTCATCCCATTCATATTCATAATCATGATTACTAACTATGTTTCCCTCCATCTTATTTTTTCCACTTCTCTCTCTCTCTCTCTCTCTCTCTCTCTCTCTCTCTCTCTCTCTCTCTCTCTCTCTCTCTCTCTCTCTCTCTCTTTCTTTTTCTCTCTCTGTGTGTGTATGTGTCTGTCTGTCTGTCTGTCTCTTTCTTTCTTTCAGATTTTCCCTGTTCAAAAATATTTTGCTTCTGACTACCACCTTCCTCAATTTACCCTTTCTTTTATCAATCCCCTCTTTTTGCATTCCACCTCCTCTCCTATTTCTCCTTAGGGTAAGATAGACTTCTATAACTGACTGAGTATGGATATTCTTGGATGTATGGATGATATGGGAGTCAATTCCCATGAGAATGAGGTTCAAATTGTTCTCCCCACCCTCCATAACCACACAAATCTTCTGGGGAAGACCTACAAGGCCATCAAGTCTAGCTTTCATATTTTATATGGAAAGAAACTAATGCCTGAGAGAGAGAGAGTAAGTAACTGAGAGAGTAAGGTAAAAAAGGTAGTAGATGCCAGAGCCAGGATAAGATTCCATATACCTTTATCACCATTGTCCCTAATATAAAATATCAACTATGGTTAGCTTTTATGGTTAGCTTTACAACCTATTTGTCCTTAATTATTGGAATTTACCCTACCTTCTATACTCTAGGATCCATCCTAACTGGCCACTTCTCTGTTCTTCACACATGGCACTTCATCTCCCACCTCTGGGAGTTTGCATTGGTCATTCCTTATGCAAGAAGTGCACTTCCTCATCACTTTCACCTCACAGAATCCTTTTTCTTTTTTTTCAAAATGTAACTTAAGCAGCCCTTTCTAATTCTGTTCTTCCAATATTTATTTTGCATTTGTTCTGAACATTCCACTTTTATATGTACATGTTGATTTCCTCAGTGGAATGTTAAACTTAATCTCCACAAGTCTAAGAATTGTTTAATTTTTTACCCATCTATAATGTCCTGTAAAGTATTTTGGCACAAATAGGCACTTACCAAATATTTGTTTAGTGACTGACTTTTCCAAATTCTCAGATGAACTTAGAGCATAGTATTCTTGATGTAGGAATAGAGAGACAGGGGATAAGGGAAAGTGTAAACTTGTGTCTAAAAGGAGAGAGGAAAATTTAGCCATGACCCCTGGGAAAAGATTCTGGAATGAGAAGGCCTGCAGAGGAGAGGTTTGGGACTCTTCACTGGTTTTCCTGTTCCTGAGCTGGAAGGGAGGACAGTAGCTCCATCAGCTCCTGTGACTTGACCAGTTTGTGGAGAAACTTGGAGGTTCTTGTGCCCTGGAAGATATCTAGGAGGTCATCTGGTTTTGCCTGCAGTCTTGTGTCAATTTGGCTGAGGTAATCCACAGGTTTTAACATCTGGGACTTTTTTTTTTTTAATCTTAGAAGCCAACCCCAGACTTGGGGAAGGACTCAGTCCACCTGTGAAACCATTCTCAATAGCGTTTGAGAGGCAATTTAAGGGTTAACTGATGAACAATCTGGGATAACTAGTCTAGGTAGTTAGTCAGATGGTTTGGAGTTTTGGATAAGAATAGGGAGCTGGTAGGAAGGTTTGGAAGATCAGAAGGGCTTTCTCATGAGAGAGGCATAGAAGGTTGTTGGGAGATTTAGATCAGTAGAATCAGGGACATTTTTTTTAAACTGCAGACTCTTTTTTAAAGTTCTCCCAATTCATCTATACTGAAAAAATGCACATTATGTTCAGAATCTCAGTAACATCTCAAAATTACATAGCACGAGCTCCCTGCTCTTATCCAAAATCCCAAACCATCTAACAATCTAGATTAATTATCTCAGATTGTTCATCAGTTAACCCTTAAATTGTCTCTCAAAGGGTATTGAGAATGGACTCACAGGTGGACTGAGTCCTTCCCCAAGTCTGGGGTTGGCTTCTAAGGTAAAATAACCCCTAAAGTCCCAGATGTTAAAATCTGTGGATTACCTCAGCCAACACTGCAGGCAAAACCAGATGACCTCCTAGATATCTTCCAGGGCACAAGAACCTCCAAGTTTCTCCACAAACTGGTCAAGTCACAGGAGATGATTGAACTGCTGTTCTTCCTTCCAACTCAGGAACAAGAAAACCAGTGAAGAGTCAGTTAACTCCCAAACCTCTCCTCTGAAGTCCTCCTCATTCCAGAATTTTTTCCCAGGGTTCATAGCTAAATTTTCCTCTCTCCCTTTTAGAGACAATTTTGCTTTTTCCCTTATCCCTAATCTCTCTATTCCTATACTACTAAATGATGTTGTTCTGATCTTCCATCCAGTTACTGTACCAAAGAAAGTAAGCCTTACATAACTTCTTCAGTTGAATTATTCCACTTATCTTTCTAAATGTTCATAAACCAGACTTTTAGTTGATTCTCAATCCAATGCCCAAAAATCCTTGTTATTCCACTTACCCAAAGTAGTTAATCTATGCCTTCTTTAGTTCTCTTTTTGTTTTCAACTTTTTTTCCTTCTTTTTTGGAAAGCAATGGATCAGTGAAGGTGGGGAAAAATAACAATAAATAAAATATAATCCTGACCCTCAAAGAGCTTATGTGATAAGTACATGAATAATGGTAATAAAAATGAAAATAATGTATACTTAAGAGAGGTACAAAAGATTTATCTGAAAAGAATCTGGTTGAAGGAGGGCCTTATTAGACTATGTAATATTTGACAATGACATATAACATCCCCAAAAGCTAATGCTATTTTTTCTAGGATTTATGAGGTCCTACCATAACCGCTGACCTTTACCCAGAGCAGATTATATCTGTAGTATTATGTTTCATTCTGATCATTACAATTTAGGAAGATCATTGAAAAGGTAGCTAAATATATATAGGATATTTTCAACAAATTGGCAATAGGGCTCAAGTCATGAAAGGATGAATTGAAGAAAGTGTGTATGTTAAACCTGGAAAAGTTATGACTCAGAAAGGACTGAGACATGGTAACTGTCTTCAAATATTCAAAGAACTTTTTCAATGTGAGATGGATGTGACTTATTTTGTAGGACCCCAGAGGACCTAATGGAACTAGGAGAAAATGTTCTAAGATATAATTATGGTCAACCTAGAGTGGATAAAAGGGAAATATTCCTCTTTTGCTCTTTCAAAAGGTAGTAAGTATCCCCTCACTGGAGGGTATCAAGCAAAATATGGGTAATCAATTATTAGATATTCTCTAGAAGATATTATTTGGGGGGTATGAGCTGGTTTCAATGGCCTCTGAGGTCCTTTCCAATTCTTACATTGTGTCGATCTACAAGAAGATTGCTTTAGTTTTTCCAGCAAAATACCTCTCCAGAACTTTAGTATTGAATACAATCTTGGTGATCATGAGATTATCAACATAAAGATGAAAAGAACCTCACAAGCCATATGGAATAGCCCACTATTTTCCAGATAAGGAAACTAAAGACAAAAGGGATGAAATCGTTAACCTAAGTTTACACCAGAGTAATAGCAAGCACTGGGATCACAATCCAAGCCTTCTGAAGCCAAATCTAATCACTTTCCACCATGCCATGCTGCTTTCCAAAGCGATGAGATAGAAATAAACTAATGGAACTAAAACGAATATCTCAAATGATCACTTCTCAAATTGGTACCATCTTTGTTGAAATCCATATAGAGTAGGGGCCTCTTCTCCCACTTCCCCCACACTTCAGGTGGTGTTTTCCACCACTAACAGTTTTTTTTCTTTTAATTATTGTTAACTTGCTCTCAAGCTAATTTTGGTCTCAGAGAGAACAGAGCAAAATAATTTATGGGTTCATGTCCCTGTCTGTGGGATTTATTTATAACTGCTTAGAGATCATATTTTCCAGGAAGGAGGAGGAAGATTTAACTGAAAGGGGCTGGGAGCAAACTTCAAAAGAACATTTGAGAATAGGAAGCAGGATCACACGTCATCCTAATTAGCGAGGTGGTATAGTGAAAACCCTGCACTTCTGTCATGTTGCTACCATGCAAGAGCAAACTGTGACATTACTTTAATTACAATATATTTATGAGATGAAAGAAACAGCTTTGGTGATCATTCAGGCAATATTACTATTTGGCCTTCCATGCAATACTGACATTTAACTCTTGTTAAGGAAGTAGCAAGAGTGGTAACTTTGGTTTATTTTATGATTTTAAGTTTTTTTCATTGCCCTTTTTTTATACCAAACTTATTCTCCCTTTACTTCTTAGCCCTACTCCAGTGAACACTTCCTTGAAACAAGGAAAAGATTTTAAGCAGTAAACTGACAGTTAATATATTTAGCAATATAGATCACATTCCTCAGTCTTCCCCTTTACCCCCAGCTCTCTATATAGAGGAAGAACATTTTTTGTTTCTTTTTTTTCAACAAGTTCTCCAGGGCTTTTGAAAATTAAAATTCATGAATTTTACCACTTTGTAATGTTTTTAATGACTTATTTTATTATAGTCATGGCACATATTGTCCTTTGGATTCTGTTTTCTTTATCTCTTCCTATAACTCACATATTTCTCTAAATTTTTATTTTCATTTTTTCTTAGAGCACAATAATGTCCCATTATTCCCAAACACTACAATTTGATAAGCTGGTTCCCAAATAATATTCACATATTTTGAATCCAATTTCTTTACTAACACAAAGAGTATTAATAGAAACCTTTTGTTATATAGAAGACTTTCTTTCTGTCATTTAACTTTTGAGGATATGCCCAATAAGAGGAGAACTGGATTGAAGGGTATAAATTGTAGCTTTTCTTGCATAATTCCAAATGTATTAATGGAATGGCTGAACCAATCCCAGCAACATGATAATGTGCCTGTCATACCACAGCCCTTCCATCATTGGCATACAATGGGTTGTGTGGATTTAAAAATCATAAATCTTCCTGTACCATAAAGGTTTATGAGATACTTGATATTCTTTCTTTATATAGTCTTATTAAATATCCATATTCCTAAATCCATTAGATCTCTTTGGTATTAATGAGTATTTACCTATTCTAAAGGTCATTTGAAAATAGGCAGGAGAATCACATTTCGTCCTAATTAATAAGGTGGTGTAGAGCATGGCTAAATAATCCTAGATTTTCCTGACTACAAATACAAGTATATTGTAGAGGGGGTTTCTGGTTTATGTACAGGTTGGATCAGATGGCTCTGAAGTCCTTTCTTGCTCTGAAATCTGTGATTCCATGAAGTGTGTAAAAGAGGTATAATATGAAATAAGACTAGAATGATCAATGAAAGCTAGATTAGGGAAGACTTTAAATGTGTGCCCCAAAATCTTGTATTCTTTCTCAGAAGTAATGGTGAGCCTTTATGAGGCTGATCTGATCACATGATCACACCTGAGTTTTAAGAATATTAATGGTAGTGGTCAAAGAACTTCTATGTATCTCTTCTAGTCTCTTTATTCTATAATTTTATGTTTCTGTGGAGAAGATGGAGTTTTTTGGTACTTTGAAAGCCAGGTATCTATGGGTAAATTATGAAAGGATCATAGATTTAGAGCTGGCAAAGATCTCCAAGGTCATCTAGTTTTACCTTCTCAGGAAATTTATATTTGACTAAATTGAAGGCAAAAGAGATAACAATGACTTACCAAAAGTCACAAAGGCAGAAAGAGCTAGAATTTGAATACAAGTCTACTTATATCAAATATAATATTTTTCCATTATACTTTTCCTCTCTCTGATGTCATATAATGTGTTTTCAACACAGTCTCTCTTTAACTTGTTGAAGAGTTAGTGTTATATAGGGGATAGGGAACTATTCTTGTAGCTGAGAAGACAGGTTCAGATCCCACCTCTGGTATATCTACATGACTTTAGACAGGTCACAATACTCTAAGATTATATATGGTCAAGAAAGTACCAGTCTGCCTTAGTAGAAAGAGATACCTCTTGGATTACCTATACTAATAAAATAACAAGTTTATATCTGATCTTTATTTATAAAGGCACATAAGGATATATGAAATAGCTTCCCCCAATGTTTATTATAGTAGGCACAATCATTCCATTTGCCCACTTCG
Source organism: Monodelphis domestica (assembly GCF_027887165.1). Classification (NCBI taxonomy): domain Eukaryota; kingdom Metazoa; phylum Chordata; class Mammalia; order Didelphimorphia; family Didelphidae; genus Monodelphis; species Monodelphis domestica. The sequence goes on from NC_077233.1 coordinate 19,897,813, forward strand.
ATCTCCCACCACCACCACCTGACTTCCATGAGCAATTGAATTCTCTTTACCTTTTTATCTTTAATGAACCCTGAAGTCTGAGAATTTTGACACAACAAAATGATGAATGGCTTCTTTGGGACTCGAGAATGTGCACTGAAGTATGTGTCCTCCATAGCAGGGTAGAAAGAACACTGGGTTTTCAGGACTTCAGTTTAAATCTGAATTCTGTTATGTACTTTGTCTTTGTGAAATCAGTAGATGGCTTGACCTTTCTAGATTCCAGCTGTCTCCTCTAACCTCCTAAGACTCGATGATCTCCAAAAGACTTCTTCCATTTTGTAAACCTCAAAATTTCCAACATTTATAAGTCTAAGAAATTTTGAGGTTTACAATTTGAAGGATTTTAAAGGATTGGTACTCTTAGTTTCATTTCTCTGTTCTTGTAGACAATGAGAATTCTTCCCTAGTTGACAAGCATGACCTTTATCTTCTTTTTCATTAATTCTTCAGGTTTTGTATACTTTCCCCTGATTACTACCTATGGGAAAGACTTTGGAATACATGAATATGTGATAGTACCTAATGACTATTAGTTTTTATTGTTGGACTGAATATTATTGGTGGTCACGAGGGATTTAATTTATAAATCCCAAAATGAATTGCTGAAGTAAAATGGAATTTATGGTAGTTTATTTTACTATAGCAGGAAGATATTAAGGAAGAGAGAAAAGGGGAGAGAGAGAAAGACAGAGAGAGAGAGAGAGAGAGAGAGAGAGAGAGAGAGAGAGAGAGAGAGAGAGAGAGAGAGAGAGAGAGAGAGAGAGAGAGAGAGAGAGAAGCTCTGGCTTCCTCTGAACTAGTTAGAAATTCTAAGGTACCAGTCAGGGGAAAGGAGTCTCATGATGATGAGCCTTTCTCAGAGGTTCACACCTCCAGAAAGGGCAAGGAACTAAATCAGCCTTTACATTCACTACAGTGGGTGATTGGAAAAGCAGTCTGAGGTCTCCTTCATGAGCTCTTCTAGGCTTCCAGTTCCACAGTCAAGTGTCTCTTCACTCCAAGTCTGAGTGTCTGTTTTCCAGGCTTTCCTCAAGTGTCTGTCTTCCCTCCAGCTCCAAGTGACTGTCTTCACTCCAAGTCCGAGTGACTGATCTCTAGTCCAACTCCAAGTGACTGAATTATCCCTGTGTGTCTCTGTTTCCACTATTTAAAGACCTGTTTCTCTTGTGTCACCTCCCCTAAATTTTATGTATACCAATCACAGTCTTCTCCAGGACTGCCCATTCTTTCACTGTGAGTCACAGATCTCCCACTCAATGTATGGAATAGTTGTTCATACCTTTTTGTGGTTAGTTCACACCTTTGTAGTTAGTTCATGCCTTTTTGGGGTTAAAATGGGTAGATCTACTTTAAATACTGGGTTTACACTTTGGGGATTAAAATCTCAAAATAGACAGGGGATTACAATTTAATCTTCACAATAAAGGAAGAGCTAAATACCTTCATTGTTACAATCAGGGGAGAGCCAAATCCAATCTTCACATGACATTTGATCCTTTGGTCAACACATTTCACTCATACTCTTGTGATCCTCAGGAGAAAATTTTGGGATTTAAAAGCCAAATCTACCTCACAAGAGTAAAATAAGTGAACCTAAAACTGGAAGGCACTGATGTGCTAATTTTCAACAAGGAAACTGAGGCTTACATAGGTGAATTTAAATTTCCTAATGTGTTCATGTTCCTTCAACTTCCATCAATATTCAGATATAAATTTTGTGAGTAGTTCCTTTATTAGAAGGTCACTATTAATGCCCTAGTAATCTCCATCCTCATTGATCCTTCCCTCTCCTCATCTGTCAGGATTTTGATTTGCCTACAATGATTCTGGCTACAACTACTTGGTCTCTCCTCTGTTAATTACTGATGTTCAGATAAGTGAACACAACCTGAGCAGGATCTGCAGTGGGCAGAATCTCAGAGGCAAAGAAAGTGCCAAAATTCACATGTCGCACTACCAGTCCTATTTCACATGGCAGGAGTGAGAGGTAAAATGGGGGGAGAGTGTCACAGAATAATATTGAGACAAAAGTGAAGAAATTACAGCTCTGCTTCTCAGGTTTGTTTTGCTCATGACAGTGTTCTCTTTCTGCTGGGAGGAATCATAGTACACTGAAAATTTAAGTTGGCTATAGATTTCCCCAACCACTGTGACTTTAGATCTATTACCCAGGTCTTGGGATTTTTCTGTTTCTTCTCACTCTCCCCCTTCCCCTTCCACTTCCTTTCTTTCTCAAGATTAATAGGAAAGGGGATCACAAAGCTTTATGTCTCTCAAGAGAAAGCTGCTATTTTGACCTTTTCAATGCCACGTAAAAAAATGCGGCACACTGTAGCCAAAATTGGCATCTACAGATTATATGAGAGGCCTAACAGAAAATCAAGGTATCATTTAAGAACCACTGATATACAGAGACCAATGTTAGGAATTGTAATATAAGTGTAGCCAGTCAGTGTCCCAAAGATTTCAGTTGCTCAATCAACAAATATTTTAAGTGCCAACTATTTTGCCAAATACTGTGCTGAGAGCTGGGGATAAAAATAAATTAAATGAAAAAAATCTCTATTTACAGGGAGGATGGAGTGGATGGTCATTTCTAAAATGGACAGAAATTTGGACTCAGAGTCAAGAAGACCTAGCTTTAAATCGTAGTTGAGGCCCTTTTCAGCTTCAGGACCATGGATAAGTTGCTTGAATTCCTGATCCTTGGTTTCCTCATGTATATAGTGGGAAGAACATCTCCCTCACAGGACTGTGATATCCAAATGAGATAATATTCATAAGTTGTTTGTAAATCTTAATGTAATATATTGACATCAACTACCACCATCATGATCATTTTCCTTGTCTATAATAATGAAGCATGTGCTAGTGGTCTACACAACCCCTAAGGTCTCTTCCAATTCTAATTGAATGATCTCATGATCCTTTGTGGAGAAGAAAATGGCAAACCATTCCAGTATCTTTGCCAAGAAAACCCCAAATGGGGTGTTGAAGGGATAGATATGATTGAAATGACTGAATAACAACAAATGATACTTTAAGCAATCCTCACATAACATGAACCTGAAGCTCTTCATTTTGGTTGTACTCAGCCTATTTGGTTCAGTAGGACTTCTAAAGAAAAAGGGACTTAGGGAAAATGGTAAGATGAAATGTAGTTTTAGAACTTGGCATATACTTGACATTGTGAATGTGGATACTCATAGCGAATTGCAAAGGCAATTGGAAAGTATTGAAATGAAAATTGGTTTGCTGGCCTTTCCCAAGAACTAAACACCTTCAGTGTTCAGCCTGACCCCATCAGTAGAATCTGACGTCTACCTTCAACAGACCTGGAGTCTATATGTTAATATGTTTGCCCTGATAATTTGCAGTTCTCAACTTCTGAAATGATTGAGAATAACTGATAATCAGAATTGTGTTAGGCAGTTAGCTTTCTTTGATCATGGTGGCACATTTCAGAACTACTCATTTTTTTATCCAGATAAACAAAGTGTAGCAAAATTTGGAAGGAAGTCTTCAACTGAAGAGAGAAAACCATATGTTCAGTCACTACTACCTTGGTGGTTGTCTTTGTCCAAAAACCTTCTGTGAGCTTCATTCCAGGACATGCGAATCTATCTATCTATCTATCTATCTATCTATCTATCTATCTATCTATCTATCTATCCATCCATCCATCCATCCATCCATCTATCTATCTACCTATCTATCTTTAGATAGGTAGATAGATAGATGGATAGATAGATAGATAGATAGATAGATAGATAGATATTTATATATAGATAGATAGATATAGAGAGATAGAGATGGAGAGAGATACCAAAGAGAGAAAGTTAGACATCATGCAAATATTTGAGATTGCTTCTCTTCTGAAATTTTGATTAGGAACAAATATAATCAGCCATGAGATTTGTTCTGAAATGGTGGGTTTCCTTTGAGAATCCTTAAGGATCTATCAATTCAAATAAACAGAAGAGGTTTTATTTTTCTTCTTTACTTCCATCATAACCCTCATAATGCTCTTTAAGTTTAAAAAGTGCTCTCCACATAGTTCATTTAACCTTTACAAGAATCAAGTGGACAAGTATTATAGGCATTTTATACCCATTTTACAGCTGATGGAAATGGTCTTAAAGGAGTTGTTAATAAATCCTTATTTATAACCCAACACATGCCAGATATTGTTATAGTTCTGGGACACAGGAAAACAGTGTTTCCTCAGAATATAAACCCTCAGGGTTTATATTCTATGAGGGGAGGAACCACAGACACGTACTGGAAACATAACAATAAATCACACATATTTATGAAGTAAGTGCTTACTATATACCAAGAATTATGCTAAATATAAAGACAGTATCTGTCCTCAAAGAGCTGATGTTCTAATGGAGGAGAGGTTATCTAAAAATCAGAACATATGAGATGCCTATGGAATAGATGAAACTTAGAGGGAAACCACTATAGGACATCCCAAAAGTCTTAGTGCAATTTTTAAGCTTATTAAAACAAAATCATCACAAGAAGGGCAAAGCCTTAGTGGAGGAGAAGGGAACTAGCAGCTGGGTGAATTATGAACGCTTTCATGTAGAAGATAGTGCCTTAGCTGAGTCTGCAGGAATTTGGGAATTCTACGAAATGGCTGTAAGGAAGAAGTGCCTTAGAGATGAATAAGGAACAGATTTGTCCAGGTTCACTCTCTTAGTATAAGCAAGGTAAGTATTGAGAGCAATATTCTATCTCAGTGTGAGAAATTCATCCCTGGATATGCCTAGGATTTGTCTCTAAGCATGCAGGGATGTTCTCCACTGGTCACATTCCAGGGGATACATTTGTTTAGTGTCTACTATGTGCAGAGGCTCTTGAGCCAGGCACTGGTGTAGATAACAAGGATAAACAAAATGATTTCTGACCTCATGAAGCTTTCATTATTGGAAGGGAATGGTAGCATGTATACAAATAATTATAATTTTTAATATATTAAGGTAAGTACATATGCTTCCCAAGATCTTCTCTATCTCTTGTTTGGTTACAAACTCTTGCATTTTCCTAGATGTTATACATATTTCCTTGTTCCTCTATTTATGTCTAAATAGTTTATCCATTTTGACCTTACAATATGAGGTGTTGGTCTCTCCAAATTTCTTAAAAACTGTTTTCAGTGGGTAACAAGGTGGTTCAGGGGACTGAGGGCAGGACCTAGAGATGGGAGGACCGGGTTCATATCTGACCTTAGATAAGTCCTCTTTGTGACCTTAGGCAAATTACTTAACTCTCATTGCCCAGCTCTTACAAGGCTTCTACCTTGGAACTAATGCACACAACCAATTCTAATATATATATATATATATATATATATATATATATATATATATATTTCTTCTGTACTACAATGGGAGTTTCTTGAGGGGAAGGATGGGACTAGATTTTGTTTTGTATTATTTTTGTTCTATAGCAGTTAACACAGATCCTGGTATCAAGTAAGCATTTAATACATCCTTGATTGATTGATCAATTAATATTACTCTTTCAAATTAACTTATCAGTAGTGTGAAGGGTTAAGGGGAAAAGGATAAGATGGGAGCCTAGGAAATGAGTCAAGAGGTCTTTGTAATATTTTCAGTAGGTGGCAATCAGGACCTATATTAAGGTGGTATGGGTGTAGAAAGGGAGGAAGGGATAAATTCAAGACAAGACAAAAGACAAAGATAATTAAAATGAAATCAAGGCAGAAGAGAAGAGTTGAAAGCTTACATAAGAAGAAACTAGATTTTTTTCTTAAAATGTCTTTTACCTTTTCTTTATAAGAGTTCTCCCCATCCAATTAGCTTTTATACTTAAATGCAATTGGGTTTTTTTCCTCTTCTTGTTCCTAGGGATTCAGAATGCTAAAGGCCACTCACTACCTATTACAGAATTTTAGAGTTGGAAGGGAAATCAGCAGTTTAAATCATGTCCAATCAGAAACCCTCAAAATAATCCCTACTCTGATACTACCAACAGAATGGTCATTCAGTCTTTGCTTGAAGGGCCTCTAGCAAGGGCCAACCACAGTGACCACTCCTAACCTACTATTCCTGGAGTTGATGAAAATCAGATGTCCATATTTGTTCCTAAATCCTTATCTCTATTTAGCTTACCTTTCTTCATTGCTAGGCCTGCTCCAACCTCATTCAGTCCTCTCCTAATATCTTCTGCTGTGCTCTTTGGAATCTTATCTCTATTTGCAATGAGTTTCCCAATGTACTTGAACTCCCTCTGGCTTCAACAAAATTGATCCTACCTCTTCATTTTAACTGAAATCTTTATTCTTCACCAAGGACATCACATGCTTCCATTTAGAGGACCTGCTTGTCCCACCTTCTCTGAGGAGAAGCAGTTGATACTTCTTCTTTCCATTGCCCCTTCAAAATCTTCCCTCTATCATAAAACATCTCAAATTTTCCCACTTGAAATTCCATGCAATATCCATATCCTTGTTGCTTTCATGTACTGACTGATAGCATGCCTAATTTCCTCAGTGACTTTAGCATCTGGTTCCAAGTCTTTTCACAGAATCACAGATAAATAGGTAATAGAAACCTCAGACCAACTAATCTAACTTTTTCATTTTAAAGTTAAGAAAACTGAGTGCCAAGGTGGTCAAGTGACTTGTCCAAGGACATATGTATAGGAAAGCATTGAAGATGACATTTGAACCCATGTCCTCTCTCCAAACCCAGATCTATTTCCACTGTACATCCATTGTCTCCTAATCTTCCATATCATAATAACTTTAATAGACGATATTTATAATGACAGGTACAATAATAGCTAGCATTTGTATTGTGACTTTACAAATATTTACCATGCATTATTTCACTGGAGTATCACGATGACTCTGGGAGGGAGATAATGATGTATTATTGCAGCTATTTAACTCCATATCTAGGGTTCCCTCCAATGTACCATGATTGCGTTCCCACTTACCTTCCCTTGTGACATTATCATGACCTATAGACTTAATCACTCTTCTTTCCCCCCATTCATTTCCTCTATGTTGGCTTCTCTCTGAAGACTCATATATAGCTCATTTGTTCTTCCAAATTCCAAATGTATACATCAGTCAGGGAACTTCAACTTCATTGTTTATGTCAGTGTCATCATGAAAGCTCAGTGCCCTAGCTGCCTCTTCCCTTCTTGATGCTAACTCCAATCACTTGGATCAATGACCATTTCTGGGCTGATAATTCCCAGATCCATTTTATCCATCTCTAATCTCTCGACCAACTTTTAGATTCATACCTCCAACTACCTATTGGATGTCTCAAACTGGATGTCTCATATATATATATCCTAAACTCTATACACTCCAAATTGAAGTCATTATCTCCACTCCCACCAACTTTTTCCTATTATTTTCAAAGTTCTCCCCATCTTCCCTGTCATCCAGGCTCACAGTCTTAGATGTCATCTTCAACTCCTCACTCTTACCCTACTTATTGACCTCTCTGTTAATTCCACTGCCATACGATGGTCTAAATACTCCCTGTATGGATGTCTCAGAAGTTCCTCAATTATCCTTTGCACTTCTAGTCTCTTACAATCTATCATTCACAGTGCTACCCTATTCATCATACAGTTCTGATCATTTGATACCACTCTTCAAAATCCTTCAGAGCTTCTTATTAAAATCCCCCCATCCCTGCCTTTTTTATCTATTGTTCCCCTGATTTTCATAAGGCTCGTAGATCTCAAGCTAGAAGATCTTAGTTCTTATAGTCGAACCTTAAACAGATGAAGAAGCTGAAACTCAGGAAGTTAAATGATTTGCCAACATCATATGAATCATAACTGTTTTTTCCTAATACATATAGTCATGTTCAATTCTTTGTGTCCTCCATTATTTCGGTTTGTCCAAGTTCATGTTCCTATTCATTCTCTAAGTTCACCCATGACACTCTCTATCCATCTCATCCTCTGCCATCCTCTCCTCCTTTTGCCTTCAATCTTTCCCAACATCAGAACCTTTTCTAATGAGCTCCGTCTACTCATAACATAGTCAGAATATTTAAATTCCAGCTTCAGCATTTGACTTTCCAGCGAAGAGTTTGAATTAATTTCTTTAAATACTGACTTGATCTCCTTGATGTCCAAAAAATTCTCAAACATCTTCTCCAGAGGATGCTAGGTGGCTTAGGGACCTGAAATCCATGCCTAGAGACAAGAGGTTCTGAGTTCAAATCTGCCCTCATACATTCTCTATCTGTGTGACCCTGAGGAAGTCTCTTAATCCCAATTGCCTAGCCCTTACTGCTCTTCTGCCTTGGGACCAATACTTAGTATTGATTCCAAGATGGAGGATAAGGGTTTAAAAAATCCAGTGTTATCCAGGACCACAATTTGAAATTGTTGATTCTGTGGTGTTTAGTTTTTTATACAGTCCAGCTCTCAGAACCATACCTTGTTGCTAATGGGAAAAGCATAATTTTGACTACATGGACCTTTGTTGGCAAGGCGATGCCTCTGTCAGGCTTTCCTCATGCTGATACTGTTGAGCTTGATGTTTCCTAGTGATTGCACATCACCCTTCCCTGAACAGTCCTGATATTTATAGTATAGACTAATGCTTAAAATTGGTATGAGCAAAAATAGCAAAATCGCTACCCATCATAGCCATACAGGAATTGCTCCATTAGCTCTCTCTGAAGTAGGCTCTAGCAAGAAGGAATTAATCCAACTTCTCCTGTGGTTTCCATTTATTTATTCACCAAGTTGATCTTCATTGCTTCCTCCAGTATTTCAGTTTTCACTTGAGCCTGCCAAGCTTTCATCATGCTGATGCTATTGGGTCTTTATTTTTCATAGTGACTCCACATCACCCTTCCCTGTTGAGTTCTTGTAATTTGGCACTCATCCTGAGATTCCCTACTGTGATAAGTGTGGACACAACATTGAGGGCAGATCTTTAGGGAGATTTGAAGCCTCTGTTACTTGGAGAGCTATTCCAGGCCAGGGAACTTGCCTGGCTATGAGCAGCTGATACCTGCTGGCAGTCCAAACACTTATGCTGGCAAGTCCTGAAATGTCACCAACATTCAGAAAGAAATATATAAATACAAATGGACAGCAGAAGGGAAGATAGGCATTGTGGGGTTCCCTGACACCGACAGAATATAAGTGTCTTGAGAACAGGGACTGTTTCGTGTTTATCTCTGTATCCCTAGCATTTAGCACAGAGCTTGGCACATAGTAGGTGCTTAGTAAATGCTTGCTAATTAATATATTGATTGGTTCATGATAACACAGAACTTTGTTTAGGTCAGGCCATGGTGCAGATCTTTCTCTACCCCCCTTAGCCCAGGCATGTTTTTTTTCTTTTTTTTCTTTTTTTTTCTTTTACTTTTTTTCTTTTTTTTTAAAATATATTTTATTTGATCATTTCCAAGCATTATTCGTTAAAGACATAGATAATTTTCTTTTCTTCCCCCCCCACCCCCCATAGCCAACGCGTAAGTCCACTGGGCATTAGATGTTTTCTTGATTTGAACCCATTGCTTTGTTGATAGTATTTGCATTAGAGTGTTCATTTAGAGTCTATCCTCTGTCATGTCCCCTCAACCTCTGTATTCAGGCAGTTGCTTTTTCTCGGTGTTTCCACTCCCATAGTTTATCCTTTGCTTATGAATGGTGTTCTTTTCTCCTGGGTCCCTGAAAGTTGTTCAGGGACATTACACCGCCCCTAATGGAGAAGTCCATTACGTTTGATTATACCACAGTGTATTAGTCTCTGTGTACAATGTTCTCCTGGTTCTGCTCCTCTCGCTCTGCATCACTTCCTGGAGGTTGTTCCAGTCTCCATGGAACTTCTCCACTTTATTATTCCTTTTAGCACAATAGTATTCCATCACCAACATATACCACAGTTTGTTCAGCCATTCCCCAATTGATGGGCATCCCCTCGTTTTCCAGTTTTGGGCCACCACAAAGAGCGCAGCTATGAATATTTTTGTACAAGTCTTTGTGTCCATTATCTCTTTGGGGTACAGACCCAGCAGTGCTATGGCTGGGTCAAAGGGTAGATATTCTTTTGTCGCCCTTTGGGCATAGTTCCAAATTGCCCTCCAGAATGGTTGGATCAGTTCACAACTCCACCAGCAATGAATTAATGTCCCTACTTTGCCACATCCCTTCCAGCATTCATTACTTTCCTTTGCTGTTATGTTAGCCAATCTGCTAGGTGTGAGGTGATACCTCAGAGTTGTTTTGATTTGCATCTCTCTGATTATAAGAGATGTAGAACACTTCTTCATGTGCTTGTTAATAGTTTTGATTTCTTTATCTGAGAACTGCCTATCCATTTCCCTTGCCCATTTATCAATTGGAGAATGGCTTGATTTTTTGTACAATTGATTTAGCTCATTATAAATATGAGTAATTAAACCTTTGTCAGAGGTTTCTATGAAGATTTTTTCCCAATTTGTTGTTTCCCTTCTGATTTTAGTTATATTGGTTTTGTTTGTACAAAAGCTTTTTAGTTTGATGTAGTCAAAATTATTTATTTTACATTTTGTGATTCTTTCTATATCTTGCTTGGTTTTAAAGCCTTTCCCCTCCCAAAGGTCTGACATGTATACTATTCTATGTTTACCCAATTTACTTATGGTTTCCTTCTTTATGTTTAAGTCACTCACCCATTTTGAATTTATCTTGGTGTAGGGTGTGAGGTGTTGATCTATTCCTAGTCTCTCCCACACTGTCTTCCAATTTTCCCAGCAGTTTTTATCGAATAGTGGATTTTTGTCCCAAAAGCTGGGATCTTTGGGTTTATCGTATACTGTCTTGCTGAGGTCGCTTTCCCCCAGTCTGTTCCACTGATCTTCCTTTCTGTTTCTTAGCCAGTACCAAATTGTTTTGATGACTGCTGCTTTGTAATATAGTTTTAGGTCAGGGACTGCAAGGCCCCCATCATATGTGTTTTTTTTCATTATTTCCCTGGATATCCTTGATCTTTTGTTCTTCCAAATGAACTTTGTTATGGTTTTTTCTAAATCAGTGAAGAAGTATTTTGGTAGTTCAATGGGTATGGCACTAAATAGATAAATAAGTTTGGGTAGGATGGTCATTTTTATTATATTGGCTCGTCCTATCCATGAGCAGTTAATGTTTTTCCAATTGTTCAAGTCTAGTTTTAGTTGTGTGGCGAGTGTTTTGTAGTTGTGTTCATATAGTTCCTGTGTTTGTCTTAGGGGGTAGATTCCTAGGTATTTTATTTTGTCTAAGGTGATTTTGAATGGGATTTCTCTTTCTAGTTCTTGCTGCTGAGCTGTGTTGGAGATATATAGAAAAGCTGATGATTTAAGTGGGTTTATTTTGTATCCTGCAACTTTGCTAAAGTTGTTGATTATTTCAATTAGCTTTTTGGTTGAATCTCTAGGATTCTTTAAGTAGACCATCATGTCATCCGCAAAGAGTGATAACTTGGTCTCCTCCTTGCCTATTTTGATGCCTTCAATTCCTTTATCTTCTCTAATTGCTACTGCTAGTGTTTCTAGTACAATGTCAAATAGTAGAGGTGATAATGGGCATCCTTGTTTCACTCCTGATCTTATTGGGAATGCATCTAGTTTATCCCCATTGCAGATGATATTAGCTGTTGGTTTTAGATATATACTGTTTATTATTTTTAGGAATGACCCTTCTATTCCTATGCTTTCTAGTGTTTTTAATAGGAATGGGTGTTGTATTTTATCAAAGGCTTTTTCTGCATCTATTGAAATAATCATGTGGTTCTTGCTAGTTTGCTTGTTGATGTGGTCAATTATGTGGATGGTTTTCCTAATGTTGAACCAGCCCTGCATCCCTGGTATGAATCCTACTTGATCATGGTGAATGATCCTTCTGATCACTTGCTGGAGTCTTTTTGCTAGTATCCTATTTAAGATTTTTGCATCTATATTCATTAGGGAGATTGGCCTATAGTTTTCTTTCTCTGTTTTTGACCTGCCTGGTTTTGGAATCAGTACCATGTTTGTGTCGTAAAAGGAGTTTGGTAGAACTCCCTCTTTGCTTATTATGTCAAATAGTTTGTGTAGTATTGGGATTAACTGTTCTCTGAATGTTTGATAGAATTCACAGGTGAATCCATCAGGCCTTGGGGATTTTTTCTTAGGAAGTTCTTTGATGGCTTGTTGAATTTCAATTTCTGATATGGGATTATTTAGGAATTCTATTTCCTCTTCTGTTAGTCTAGGCAGTTTGTATTTTTGTATATATTCATCCATTTCTCCTAAATTGGTGTATTTATTGCCATATAATTGGGCAAAGTAATTTCTAATGATTGCCTTAATTTCCTCTTCATCAGAGGTGCTGTCCCCCTTTTCATCTTTAATGCTGTGAATTTGCTTTTCTTCCTTCCTTTTTTTAATTAGATTGACCAGTACCTTGTCTATTTTGTTTGTTTTTTCAAAGTACCAGCTTCTTGTCTCATTTATTAAATCAATAGTTCTATCACTTTCGATTTTATTAATTTCTCCCTTAATTTTTAGGATTTCTAATTTGGTTTTCTGCTGGGGGTTTTTAATTTGATCGCTTTCCAGTTTTTTCATTTGCATTTCCAATTGATTGATCTCTGCTCTCCCTTGTTTGTTAATATAAGCATTCAGGGATATGAATTTACCTCGGATTACCGCTTTGGCTGCATCCCAAAAGGTTTGAAAGGATGTTTCGCCATTGTCATTTTCCTTGATGAAATTATTAATTGTTTCTATGATTTCTTCTTTAACTAAACGGTTTTGGAGTATCATATTGTTTAATTTCCAATTGGTTTTAGATTTGGTTTTCCATGTACCATTACTAATCATTATTTTTATTGCCTTGTGATCTGAGAAGGCTGCATTCATTATTTCTGCTTTTCTGCATTTGTGTGCTATGTTTCTGTGACCTAATGTATGGTCAATTTTTGTGAATGTGCCATGTGGTGCTGAGAAGAAGGTGTATTCCTCTTTATCCCTATTTATTTTTCTCCATATGTCTATTAATTCTAATTTTTCTAAGATTTCATTCACTTCTTTTACCTCTTTCTTATTTATTTTTTGATTTGATTTATCTAAATTTGATAATGGTTGGTTTAAGTCTCCCACTAGTATGGTTTTATTGTCTATTTCTTCCTTCAATTCTCCTAGTTTCTCCATTAGAAATTTGGGTGCTATATTATTTGGTGCATACATGTTGATTAATGATATTTCCTCATTGTCTAGAGTCCCTTTTAACAAAATATAATTACCTTCCCTATCCCTTTTGATCAGGTCTATTTTTTCATTGGTGGGAAGGGTTTTCCGGAGATCTGAACTTGAGCTTTCTCTAAGCCGCCATCTTAACCGGAAGTATGTTTTTTTTTCTATGCCTCTTTTCTACCAATGGAAGAATGAAAAGAATGTGGAGTGGAGTCAATGCTATTCCATTTATTAATAATTACTTAAGTGTGATGATAATCTCCTTTTTTTCAGGTTATTTAGTATCACCCAGATGAGAAGTACCCCAAACTTTTCTCAAATAGCTCCTTACTGTTACTCCTCTTTATTTGACATCCAGGATCCCTAAATAATAAGAATATAATTCATACAGCAGATTATAGTATATTGTCCCCAGCAATCCAATAAAACAAGTATTATTGTCATTATTTTACAAATGAAGAACTTCAGGTTTAGAGAATTTTAAATTTATTTAAGTCTACACAGCTAGTAACTTGTGAAGCTGGGATATCAAGTCAAGATTTCTGCCTCATGTCCAGGGTTCTCTCTAGGATGCAAAACTTTAGAAAAGGTGTGGTGAGGCTAAAGTTCCATGGGATCAGAAAACTAAGTACACCATAGACTATTTTGCATTATACTTCCCCTTCTTAAATGATAAACATCCCTAACTAGAATAGGGAATATTTCAAGTTCTTGGGGTCTCAACTTCTCTCCCACTTCCTCCACTTCAAAACTTGTATATTTTTGTCTTCTCACTTTCCAAATATTAAAACAACAGATTTCCTCCCATTTTTTCTACTTTTTCCTCTAGATCCTTTCCTTTGTGTTCTTTATATTTTGTTGTTTACCTTTTATTTCACCTTTATCAGTCATGAAGAAAGATAAACTCAGGGCTTAGTTGTTTAAGAAATGTTGGGGAGAATACCTTAGAGATGGAGTAGTGAAGAGAATTCCTATGAGTGTTCTTCTCCCACTCCCTTCTTTAGGGAGCCAAATCTTGAATTTATCTTTCTTCAATGAATGATGATAAAGGTGATGGGCTTTTGAAATAAAAGATAAATAACAAAAGTAAGGAGAAAAAAATAAAGGATCTATAGTAATACAACTCTAATAAAACCCCCACAAGATAACTGTGGGATGGTTTGGATTACATACTTCCCTACTCTAAACCAGAATTGATGGGAAAGGTATATAACTGCTATCACCTGGTTTAACTACCAGCTAAGCAGCTAGCTTTGTCTGAGGTTGTGCCACTGGATGACCATAGTGATATGACCAGTCTTTACCTCTTCTGAGCTTTCTCAGAGGGCAAGGGTCCAGAACCCCTAGAAGAGGTTTACTCCCTTGCTAGGGCCAGCACAAGTATGGAACCAAAAAGAGTTTGTGAGGTATAGGGAAAAAATTAGATGAGTGATAAAGTAGGTAGGAAGGATCTTTTCTAGTCCCTAGTAGAAAGCCAGAAAAAACTAATTGGACATAATTAAATACTTAATACAATGATTAAATACGATAAGTTGAAAGACCCCTAGAATAAAACTCCAGAGGAAGAAAAATTACTCAGCACTAATGGCAAGTAAAACCCCAGAAAATGAGCTGCCATAAGTTCTTCCAAGGTGAATTGCAGACCTACTAAAGAAAGGAAGAGAGAGAGGAAAAAAGAGATGAGGTCAAATTAGAAGTTCTGAGGGAAAACAAAACTTGGAAGGACAATGAAATTTTAGATTAGAACAGAAGTTTAGAATAGAAGCCAGGAAGTCTTATTAAAATAATGGGATTATGAAATGAGAATATGATGGGGGAAACTTAAAATATGATATAAAAATTTTAAAGCAAAATCAAAAGATAGAAAATTTAGAAGAGCTCATAAGATACCAATTTGAGAAAAAAAATAGCCATTGTAGAAAACTGGAAAAAGAGAGATTTTTTTTAAACCTTTACCTTCCATCTTGGAGTCAATATTGTGTATTGGCTCCAAGGCAGAAGAGTGGTAAGGGCTAGGCAATGGGGGTCAAGTGACTTGCACAGGGTCACACAGCTGGGAAGTGTCTGAAGCCAGATTTGAACCTAGGACCTTCCATCTCTAGGCCTAGTTCCCAATCCACTGAGCTACCCAGCTGCCCACAAGAGAGATATTTTTATAACCATTAAGGACCCTAAAAATAGAACCAGAACCAAAAAAAAAAACCTCTTACTTATGTATTTTAGTAAATCATTGAAGAAAACTTTTCTGAACTGTTCAAATCAGTAGACCAATTGAAAACAGAATTTTTCAGTTTCCACATAAAAATATTTCCCAGTCTAAGATACCAATAAATGCAATTGTCAAATGTCAGCATTCCCAAGCCAAAGAAAAAGAACTTCAAGGAGACAGGAAAAAAGGTGTCTACTGAACTGAGGAAGACAATCAGAAAAACATAAATATGAAAAAAGAAAGAACAGAGTGCAAAGGGAAATATCCTAGGTCCAAGAATACTTTTATCTATAAAGCTGAGTTTTGTAGTCCTGGCTACTGACTGGGTAAGTGCCTATTGCTGCAAAAGTCCTGCAGGCATGTGGGGCATAAATCACTTTATAGGGCTCTGAGTCTAGGACATGTTATTGGCTTATTCTTGCTTACTCAGAATTTTTATATACAATTGATTTTGATTTTTTTTCCTTTTCAATTTGTTTGTTTTTTATGTCTTTGATTCTCTTTTGGCAATTGATTCATATACCTCATAACTCAGTTACATATGCCAGGGTGATTGGGTGTTGGACAATATCCTCCTCAGGGGGGATTGTATAATTATCCTAATAAAAGATTTAAAATCTTTTGGAGAAATTTTTAGGATAAGAAACTCGATAACTCTTTGAATCAAGAAAGTGAACTCTTTGGAGTAGGCAACATGAAGATGCCTACAGAAACCACCACTGCATCAAAAGATCCAGAATGAATTTTGGGATGTAGTGAATTGAACTGTGGGGAGTGGGGGGATGAACCCATTTATTTTGAATATAAAATCTTATGCCAAAGGGGATTGCTCTCTAATTGGCTTTTTGTCAAGGTACCCACCTAACACTGGTTTTGCTCTCTTTCTCTTTTACTTCCCTCTTATCCCCAAATTATTGTAATTTCCCCTTAGAAAGTACAATATTATATGCACCTTTAGTAAGAGATCTTTAGAGATATAAGCTGGTTATGTGTAATGTTTCATTAAGGAGAAGAGGCATATAAATCTGGGATATTCCAACATGCCTGCCTCCCAATGGAATCATAGGGGGGATTGTGTGGAAAGAATTTGCTCCCTAGGACTCTCTTACTCAGTATCCTATTTGCATGCTCACACTAAGTGTGAACACTACATGTGTAAGTACAGAGGATAAAGTTTTCATGTGACCCCACTTCTCTTTCTCTTTGCCTGAATGTCACTGCTGAAGCTGGCTGTCAGCCAGACAGGAGAATTTATACATATGGTCTTACTTTAGTTAGAAAACTAGGATTTGAACTGCTATTTCTTTCTTTTATTTATTCTACTTCAAGTGATTATTAATAAACTTTATAAAATTAGTATTTGGAGTTATTTATATTAATTAAAATCCTACAGTTGAATACTGCAAAGAATCTTTATTATGATTAGTGAATTTCAAAAATTTCTGTTGAGAGATTCAGAGCTTGATATAATCTAGAACAGAGATTCATTGCTTGAAAAGGTTAAATTATAACCAAATACTTATATCCTGAAAAGGGGGAGAAAAGACTATTATTACATCTGAAGTTTACCACCTGTGAGAAGAAAGACAAAATCAGCATCTATTTATTTAGGAAAATGTATTTTGTTTAAAATAATAGGTTTAGAATGGAGTGCGAGCAGAAAGGAGAATAATTAGGATACCACATGGTAAGACAATCCAAGCAAGGAAGAGAATAGGTAGGAGAAGTGGATATCTCATGAATCTCACTCTTCTTATCTCAGCCAAGATAGAGATAAAAAGTACTTAAAAGGAAATAAAGAATTAAATATGATAGGGTTAGTTTGGGAATACTTACTAGCAGTGATGTGCTGGTAAATAATTAACAATTGGATTAAAAAAAATTACATACTACACAATTTGAAGCTCAATCTGCTGAATTAACATTTTCTTTACCAATTTCTTGAGTTTAGACAATCAACAATAAAGTCAAGCTCTAATTTAGAGTGCTGCATTATTTCCAGGGTGTAAATTCTCACACTGAAAATTTAACAATCAGTTCATCCCTAGATAAACAAGAAAAACTCTGATTAGAGGGACTGGTTTATAAAAGGCCATTGGGAGAAGAGAAAGAAGGGACAAGACCCACTGACCTGAATATGGATTGGCTGAGAGAGAAAGGAGAAGATATGGATCAGATATTTCTAACTAAAGATAGTATTAATGTCCACTTTTTTCCCTTTCCCCTTTTCAAGAATTATTTAGGAGATTAAATGAGGAAATATCACAGTAGAAAATGACAGGAAAAATCAGGTATAACTATAATAATTACTAATGAGATGGAAATGCCCACAAAACAGAGAAGGGTAGCACAATGAACTAGAAAATAAAATAAAACAATATATTGTTTACAAAAAATAATCAAAATGTAGAGATCCACATAGAGTTAAACTGAGATGTTGGAGTAAAACCTATTATTATAACTTAGCTGAATCCAAGAAAAGCAGGGATGGCAATCATACCTTAGAAAAAGTAAAAGTTAAAATAGAGGTTAAGATGGATAAAAAATAAAATCTGCTTTAAAATTTATAAATAATGAGGAAATAGTAGTATTGAATATATATGCACTGAATGGCATAGAAGTAAGCACTTATAGAAAGAAAAACCTAAACTAGATAAAAACAACTTAATTGTTGGGGATTTTGGTATGCGTATTTCAGACTTAGACAAATCTCAAAGAAAAAAGAAATAAATTAGGTTTATTAGAAAAATAGGTATGATAGTTCTGAGATGATAGTCTTAAAAATGTGAAAAAATAAAAGAAATTTCCTTAATATGATGAATATCAATTTAAAACTGAATCACTGATATGTATAACAACACAATAATTATCCTTTCAGTATGATCAAAGGTAAAGAAAGAATGTTTTTAGTCTTCATTATTAAGATTCTAGAAATGCTAGCTCCAGCTATAACAGTGGTAAGAAAATGAAATTGAGGTCAGGGTAAGCATAGGCACAGAAGAAATAAAATGTTCTCTATATGCAAATCATATGATGGTTAACAGAGGTGCCCAGAATTTCAACCAAAAATTGATTGAAATAATTTCAGTCAAATAGCTGTTTAAAAAACAAACTCACAAAATCATTTGCCTTTCCATATGTTACTGAGAAACAAAAGAGATGATAGAAAAAGTAATTTCTTACAAAATAACTAAGTAATGCATAAGGATCTGGGAGTGTACCTCCTACAACACATTCAGGATTTAGTGCATATAAATTACTATAAAGATATTTTATAAGGAAGTAAGAAAAATAAAGGAAAACTTCAATAGGAAGGGTTTTTTATTGTTTCCAGCTGGCCCAAGTCAATATGATAAATAGTGATGCTATGGGCATGCACTTATAAATTTAGTGGTATGCAAATCAACCAATCAGCAACCATTATTAAGCACCTACTATGTGTCAAGCACCGGGTTAGGTTCTACAACAAAAAATGAAAGTGTCCTTACTCTCAAAGGAATTTGCCATTTGACCAAGTCAGATTAACCTCTTCTTTCAGACCCTTTCCCCCATATATGTGAGGAGATACAATATAGATAGAAGGTAATGTATGGAGAAGGTACTCTCATGTGGGACATATCGGGAAAGGTCGAATATGGAAGGTGACTTCAGCTGAGCCTTAATGGGAACTAGGAATTCTAAAAGGTAGAGATGAGGAGTCTATTCCAGATCTGGGAGTGGACAGTCTGTTCAATGATAGGACTTTCATGGAAAGCCAGAAGGTCAGTTTGACAGAATTCTAATATAGGTGAAAAATAAATAAAGATAGAAAGGTAATTTGGGGGAAGCGTATAAGGGTTTATGATGATGGTTTGACATATGAAATTTGAAATTATCATGATATTCAAGAAAGCATGTTCAATAATCAGTTGAAATGGGCAAAATAGTAATAAACTTCACCTGGAAGGATGAAAGGTAAAAATCTCAAGGGAGATAATGAAATATTGTGAAAGAAATAAGAATGGTTGCATACTGGGAAGCTAAGATGGTGGAGTAGAGTATGCCTCATTCTCCTAACCTCCACTGCCCACCCTCAGAAATGAATCACCTGAAAACAAAGGAAAACTGGAGGAACACATCTCACTTGGGTAAGAAGAGAGAGTAGCCCAGGCAGCACAGCAACTGGGAGGACTGGCAGAACTTGGAGCAGCTGAATATGTATTAATTCTGCCAGAGGCAACAAAGCAGCAGAATGGTTGGAGCCCAGGCCCAGCCACCCTGAAAAAGTATAGAAGTCAGGAAACTGCATTTCCATACAGTAGTGGCGTCCAGAGGCCACAAGAGATCAGAGAGGGGTATCAGCCGAACTGCAGGAAATCCACATTCTCCTGTGACAGCAGAATCCTGTGACTATAAGGGAGCAGAGACAGAGAATGTCAGAACCACAGAAAACTCATACTCCCATGTGGCAGCAAAGAGCCAGAGAGAGCAGAGCCCAGAACAGGGGATCTGCCCAGCTCAAGCTACTTGTCAGGGGCAGGGAAGTAGCAGAGCAATGACCTGTACAGCCCACAAAACAAAGGGGAATGAGTGCCACAGGGTGCTGAATATAGCTGGACAAAAGAGTTGAAACCTCTGCAGGATAAGTTACCAGGGTCACTTCCTTGTTAAATACACCACAAGAAACAAAGGTAGCTGAACCTACCTGAATCTATAAAAGTGAGCAAAAAACAAAAGACAAAACAAACAAAACAAGCAAACAGAAAACCAAACTGTCATCATAGAAATTTACTTTAATGATGGGAAAACCAAAAAATGAACTCAGATGAAGACACATATGCCAAAAAAGAAAAATATGTCTAAAAAGAAAGTGTGAAAAAATGTCAGGTCTCAAAAGAACCCCTGGAAAATCTTGAAAAGAAGTTTAAAAAATAATAAGAGAATTGGCAGAAAAAATCAACAGCAGGGGGAAAACTCAGTGAAGATATTGACTCCCTAAATATTACAATAGGTCAAAAGGAAAGGGAGGCACAAAAATTGATTTAAGAAAATGACTCATCAAGGGATAGAATGAACCAAATGGAAACTGAGGTTAAAAAGTTAAAGAAAACAACTTCTTAGAAAGTAGATTAACCAAATAGAAAAGGAAACATAAAAACTCAAGTAAGAAAATAATTTTCTAAAATTGGAATTGGACAAATAGAAGCTAATGAAACCATAAGACATCAGCAGACAGTAAGACAAAATGAAGAAAAAAAGAAGAAATTCTTAAATACCTGACTGGAAAATGACAAACCTGGAAAATAGATCCATGAGAGATATAATCCAATTATCAGAGAAAATTGTCCTGATATCTTCAAATAAAAGGGGAAAATAAAAATTGATAGAATTCACCAATCACCTCCTGAAAAAGATCCCCAAATAAAATGCCTCAGGACTCTTATATCCAAATTCCAGAACTTCCAGGCCAAGGAAAAAGTACTAAAATCAGCTACAAGGAAACAATTCAAATATTGTGAAGCCAGAGTCAGGATTACACAGGTCCAAGGAGCTTCTATATTAAAAAAAAAAAACAGGAATGCATGGGATATTATATTCTGAAAGACAAAGGACCTAGGACTACAATTTAGAATTATAAGCCCATCAAAACTAAGCATTCCCTGAGGAGGAAAAATTGACATTCAAAGAAATGAGAAATCTCAGACTTTCTTGACCAAAATACCAGAGCTGAAATGAAAATTTTATGAGCAAAAGTAGACATGTAATGTTGAATTATGTAGGTTCATACCTGAAAAGATCATAATTGAAATAATTAGGTATCTATTATACTTAAGAATAATATCTAAAATACCAAGATAGTTAAGAACCATATCACTATCAGATAGAAACTAACTTCATTAGGAGGTGCATAAGTGGCAAATACAGTGGAGGAGAAGATGGGTGGTGGAAGCTATTATTGAGCCTTAATCTTATCAAATTAGCTCAAAGTGGGAATAACTCCCACTTTCTGTCAGGTATAGAAATCTACATTATCCTATAGAGAATTAGGAAGGTAGGGAGAATAAGGGAAGCAGAGATGGACAAAAAGGATATTAAACTTTGGGAAGCACTTGCCAAAAAAAATTATGAACAGGGAAAGGCTAAAAGGACATCGAACAATAAAGAGGGGGAAAATAAGATAGAAAGAAACACACTTAGCAATCATAATTGTGAATATGAATGAGATGAATTCACCCATAAAATGGAAAGGGATAGAGTGGATTATAAATCAGAATCCCAAAATATGCTGTTGACAAGAAACATTTTAAAAAGGGAGACATATAGAGTAAAAGTAATAGGCTAAAGCAGAATCTACTATGCCTCACATAAAGTAAAACAACAACAACAAGGGTAGCAATCATGATAGCAGAGCAAACAAAAATAAAAACTAATCTAATCAAAAGAGATAAGGAATGAAATTTCACCATGATAAAAGGCACTATAGGCAAGGAAACAATATCAACTTTACTAATCTCTGGAGAAAAAAGAATGGGAATAGAAAGGAATGCACCATTTTTCTTAGCAGTACATAGTGCTTTCACAAAAAGTGACCAAGTAATGAAGCATAAAAACTTTACATCCAAATGTAGAAAAACATAATTGTTAAATGAATACTTTTGAGACCATAATTCAATAAAAGGCACACTCAACAAAGGGCAACAGAAACAAAGACAAAATTAACTGGAAACTAAACAATCTTGCCAAATAGAACAATTGGACCAAAGAACAAACCTTAGCAAAAATCAACAATTTTGTTAAATAAAATAACAATGAGGAGACAATATATCAAGATTCATTGGATGCTGCCAAAGTGGTACTTATGGAGAAATTAATATCTCTAAATGCTTACATTAATAAAACAGAGAAAGAGCAGATTAATGAATATGCCAATCAACTAAAAAAATCTAGAAAGTGAACAAATTAAAACTTCCCAATTAAACATAAAATTATAAATCCTAAAAGTCAAGGGAGAGATTAGTAAAGTTGAAAGAAAGAAAACCATTAAATAGGACAGAGCTGGTTTCATGAAAAAGTAGATAAAACATTGGTTGATTTGATAAAAAAAAGAAAGAAGAAAAACAAACTTCCAGTAACAATATGAAAAAGGTAAAATCACAACCAATGAAGAAGAAATTAAAGCAATTATTAGAAGTTATTTTGCCCAAAAACATGACAATCTAAGTGAAATAAAGGAATGCTTACAAAAATATAAACTAACTAGATTAGCAAAAGACGATATTGAATAATTAATCCCATCACAGAAAAATAAATTGAACAATTCAAAATCTCACTAAAAAAAGTACCATGACCAAATGTATTCACAAATGAATTCTACCAAACATTCAAAGAAGAACTAACCTTGATATATATATATAAATTATGTAGAAAAATAAGGGAAGATGAAGTCCTTTCAGACTCTTTTATATGACACAAATATGGCTTTGATAGTGTAAAGGGGAAAAGGGGTTAATTTTAAAAGTGTTGGACTGGATTATTTAAGAGTGTGGTCACCAGGAATTTAATTTATTCCAAAGAAATTTATTTACAATTTATTTATAAAGTGTAGAAAGAATGAAGTAAGAAAATCTGAGAGATGATAAGGTAAGATATCTAGCCTAAGCACTAAGTAATTTACTCCTGGCTCAATCCGGGCAATGAGAGTTAGTCCTTAGGCTTGGCAAAGCCGAGTACCTTGAAAGACGTCTCTCTCAAGAGGTAAGTCTCTCCTTAAGTTTTTTTTTTCAGAAAATCCAGCAGTTAAGAGTTAGCTTTTCACTCACCACATGTCACTTCCAAGGAAGGGATTTTAGAGCAGTCTCACCAGGAAGAGTGTCTCAGGTCCAGCCTCAACTCCAAAGAAT
Organism: Monodelphis domestica; assembly: GCF_027887165.1. NCBI lineage: Eukaryota > Metazoa > Chordata > Mammalia > Didelphimorphia > Didelphidae > Monodelphis > Monodelphis domestica. The sequence continues at coordinate 19,921,161 of NC_077233.1, forward strand.
GAAGAATTGTCTCCAGTCTCTACTTCTAAAGAATGAAGAACTGTCTCCCACAGGAAGTGACAGCTCCTTTTAAAGATGCTTCTTTTGCATTACTCCCTGTGTATCCCCTAATTTTATATTTACCAATCACAGTTGAAATTTTGCTTAAGACTGCTCAGGGGCAGTTGGTTTAATTCTGATTCATCACCCACTATTGCACATGTGGGTCACAGACCTCTCACTTAATGATTAAGTGGGATGTTTACACTTTTGGTGATTAGATCTAAAATGTGCTGATTTCCATATTTAACTTTTAAGTAAGGTGTCTATATTTTTGGTGACTAAATCTAAAAAAATAGGCAGGGGCTGAAAATTTAATCTTTATAATCAGGAGAGAGTTAATTTTAATCTTCACAAAACCTACACCAGGAAGAGATAAAACAGAGAAAGTAAACTATACACCAATCTTCCTAATGAACATTGATGCAAAAATTTTAAATAAAATGTTAGGAAGGAGATTATAATATATCACAAGCATCATAAGTCATAATCAAGTGAGTTTTATATGAGGAATTCAGGTCTGATTCCATGTTAGGAAAATATTCAACATAATTGATCTTATAAATAACAAAACCAACAGAAACCACACAATTATTTCAATAGATGGAGAAAAAGCATTTGATAAACTACAATACCAATTCCATGTAAAAATATTAAAAAACATTGAAACAAAGGGAACCTTCCTTAAAGTGATAATGACATCTATCTAAAACTATCAGCAAGCATAATCTGTAATGGGGATAAATTAAAACCCTTCCCAATAAGATAAGGAGTAAAACAAGGATGCCAATCATCATCACTCTTATTTAATATTATACTAGAAATGTCCACTATAGCAATAAAAATAGAAAAAGAAATTGAAAAATTAGACTAAAGAATGAAGAAACAGTTATCACTCTTTGCAGTTGATATGATGGTATACCTAGAGAATCCTTGGGAATTAAGCAAAGTACTAACAGAAATAATTAACAACTTCAGCAAAGTTGCAGGATACAAAATAAACTTACATAAGTCATCAGCATTTCTCCTTAGTACTAACAAATACAACATTAAGAGACAGAAATGGAAATTCCATTTAAAATAATTTTAGAAAAAGTGTTCTCAATCCTTATAATTAAAGAAATGCAAATCAAAACAACTCTGAGGTACCACCTCACATCTAGCAGATTGGCTAATAGGACATCAAAGGAAAGTAATAAATGTTGGAGAGGATGTGGCAAAATTGGGACACTAATGAATTTCTGGTGGTGTTCTGAATTGATTCAACCTTTCTGGAAAGCAATTTGGAACTATGCTCAAAGGACTTTAGAAGACTGCCTGCCCTTTGATCCAGACATACTACTGCTGGGTCTATACCCCAAAGAGATAGGGAAAAATACATGTACAAAAATATTTATAGCTGCACTCTTTGTAGTGACAAATATATTGGAAAACGAGGGGATGTTCTTCGAATGGGGAATGGCTGAACAAACTGTGATATCTTTTGGATGATGGAATACTTTTCTGCTAAAAGGAATAATGAACTAGAGGAATTCCATGTGAACTGGAACCACCTCCAGAAATTGATGATGAGCAAAAGGAGAAGAATTGGAAGAATATTGTACACAGAGACTGATACACTGTGGCACAATTGAATGTAATCAACTTCTCTACTAACAGCAATGCTGTGATCTAGGATAGTCCTGAGAGAGTTATGAGAAAGCATGCTATCCACATCAAGAACTGTGGGAGCAGAAACACAGAAGAAAAACATTTATTGTTTGATGGGGATATGATCAGGGATGCAGCCTTTAAAAAAATCACTATATTGCATATACTAATAATATGGAAAAAGGTTTTGACCAATGATACATGTAAATTGTTGGCTACAGGAAGGAGAAGGGAGAAAGGAAGGGAAAGAACATGAATCATGTAACCATGGTAAAATTTTCTAAATTAATTAAATAAATTTAAAAATAATTTAAAATAAAATAAAATAACTCTAGAAAATATAAAAATACTTGTGGATATACCCACCAAAACAAAACCAGCAAGCATTTTAACACAATTAGAGAAAACCTTTAACATGAATAAAATCAGATGTAAACATTTGGAGAAACATTAACTCTTCATCTATAGACTGAGCCAATATAGTGAAAATGACAATTCTACTTAAATTAATTTACTTATTCAATATCAAACCAATCAAATGACTCCAAAATATTTCAAGGACCAGGAAAGATAACAACAAAATTCATTTGCAAGGAAAAGGTTAAGAATATCCAGGTAATTGATAAGATAAATATGGAAGAAGGCGATCTAGCCATATCAAATCTCAAACTATACTATAAAGCAATAATCATCCAAACAATATGGTACTGGCTAAGAAACAGAGTGGTGGATCAATGGAATGGATTAAGCAATCAACACATGGCAGTTAATATTGATAGAAAAATGATCTAAACTTTTGGGGAAAGAACTCAGTATTTTACAAAAATAGTTGGAAAAACTGGAAATCAATATGACAGGGACTAGGTATGGACCAATATCTCATGTCATACACCAGGAAAAAAGTAAAAATGGATATCTGATCTAGAAATAAAGAGTGACACCAAAAGCAAATTAGGAAAACATGGAAAAGTTTACTTGCCAGATATATAGATAAGGGAAGAATTTCTGACCAAATAAGACATAGAGAACATTATGAAAAATGAGATATGTTTTATTAAATTAAATTTAAAAGGTTTTATTAAAATAGAATTTAATGCAACTATGATTAGAAGGGACACAACAAGACTGAAGAAAAATCTTGTGGCAAGTAATTGACAAGAGACTCATTTCTCAAATACATAGAGAATTGTGTCAAATTATTAAGAATACAAAGCATCACCTAGTTGAAAAACCATCCAAGTATATGAACAGGAACTTCTCAGATGAAGAAATTAAAACTATCAATTGTGATATGAAAAAATGCTGCAAATCACTATTGATTAGAGAAATGCAAATTAAAACAACTCTGAGATACCAACCACCTTACATAATGTTGTGACAAAAATGGAGAACCCTGTCAGAGCTTTAATAGTTTCTTAATAAAATTGAAAAAGTGAGATATGAGAAAGAGAAGATAGAGGAGATATAGGTGGATTTCTTTTAAGAATATGGAATGTTGAACTATGGAATTCTCTTAAGATTATGGGATAAGTTTAAGATTATGGAATTTCCATTTAACTGGCTGAGGTCTATTTAGTCTTCTTGCAGCTGCACAGGGCACTCTTCTATTCAAGAGCAGAAGTAGAGATAGAATTATGTGTTATCACTGCTGGCCTTCTATATCCTCCTAGCACCGTCCTCAATAGCAACTTCATGGGCTGATTCTCAGGATGACACCAGGGAACAGCAAGGGACATGAGGCCATTAGATATGCTGTGGTGGGGTGGAGCTATTTTTCCTCATGCACCAACCGGATTGATTAACATAACCAAAAAGGAAAATGATAAATGTTGGGGTGTATGTGGGAAAATTGGTGAAACTGTGAACTGATACAGATATTCTGGAGAGCAATAAGGAAACAGGTCCAAAGGGCCACAAAATTATGTATACCCTCTGACTCAGTGATAACACTGCTAGGTCAGTATCCCAAAGACATCAGAGATAAGTGAAAAGTATCTACCTGTGCCAAAATACTTTTGTCAGCTCTTTCTGTAATGGCGAAGAATTGGAAACTGAGAGGTGGTCTATCACAGGGAATGGATGAACAAGTTGAGGTATATGGTAGTAATGAAATACTATTGTGCTATAAGGAACAATGAAAAGGATGAGTTCAGAAAAACCTAGAAGGACTTATATGATATGGTACAAAGTGAAATGAGCAGAACCAAGAAAACAATGTATATAGTAACATAAATATTTTACGATGATCAACTGTGAAGACTAAATTATCAGCAAAACAAAACTCCAAGAAAGCCACAAGGGATGAGCAATGAAAATGCTATTCAGAGCCAAAGAAGAAAGTGTTGAAATTGAGTGCAGATCAAAGCATGCCATCTTCCATTATATTTCCATCATGAAATTTAAATTGTATGTATTATATGTGACTTCTATCATGACATGAACAAGATGGATATATATATATATATACATATATAGTTCTCCTGAAACAATATTCCATTTCAATTATATACTATGACTAATTCAGTCATTTGCCAATTGATGAATATTATACGTTTTCCAATTTTTTGCCCCCCAAAAGAATTTCTTTGAATATTAAATATCCCTTCAAATTTTTTCATTCTCCTTTTCTGTTTTCCATAAATAATAGTGATTTAGAGCATTCTTCCACAGGACTATAGAGAGTTTTAATTACTTTGTCTGAGAACTGCCTCTTTATAACTTTTGACCACTTTTCAACTGGGGAATGACTTGTATTCTTATACATTTGACTCATTTAACTATGCATTTAATAAATTATGTCTTTGTTAGAGAGACTAGTAAGAAATTTTTACACCATTATAATTAGTGTATATTACTCCATTCTATTTCCCCACGTTTAGTTTTTGACCACCACTTACCCCAATCTGCCCTCTTTTCTATCAGCTTTATTATTCTTCTCTTATCCCCTTCCCCTCCTACTTTCCTGTAGGGTAAGATAGATTTCTATGCCCAATTGATTGCATGTGTCCTCTCTTATTGGGAGCTGGTATTTGCTTTTGCTAGATCTCTTCAGGTCTCCTTTTGAACTGCAGAAAGACTGTGGTCCCTCTATAGAAATATAATAGAGGATCTCTTAGCCCTGAATGTTCACATTACTTGGGTTAGAAATGACTCTCTATTAATCAAAAAATGCTAAGAAACCTGGAAAGTCATTTGACAGAAATTAAACTTAGATCAATATCTTATGCCACATGCTATGTCTAGTTATGTGTGTGTATATGAAAGAGACAGAGACAGAGACAGAGAGAGAAAGACAGAGAAAGACAGAGAAACACACACAGACAGAGAGACAGAGACAGAGAGAGAGAGAGAGAGAGAGAGAGAGAGAGAGAGAGAGAGAGAGAGAGAGAGAAAAGGAGAGAGCGCAGATGGATGGAAAGAAAGCGGAAAGAAAATGTGAAAGAAAGATGTGTTTGAAACCCAAATATACTGATTATATTATAAGGAGAATGTAAGGTGGTATGCAAAGTAATTGTAGTTAGAAAAATAATTCTTGCCAAGAAGAGATCATAAAATATAAAAGGAAATGTTAATTTTTTAAAGAAAAAGACTTTTATGTAAGCAGAACTATTACAGTTAGAAGGTTAAGAGAATATATTAATTGGTGAAAAAATAGCAATTTAACAAAATTCTTATCTCCAAGATAATGTTAGGAAGTGACATAAATATGTAAAAATGAATTATTGCTCAAAACATGTGGTCAAAGATCATGAGCAGGAAGTTTTCTTTTTAAAAAAATTGAAAAGTTATTTTATTTTACCAATTACATGGAATAAAAAATTTTAATATAAGTTTTTTGAAGTCATAAGATCCCATTTGTCTCACTCTCTCCACTTTCCTGGAGATGGTAAGCAATTTTATTGGGGTTACACATGTATTATTATGCAAAACATATTTTCATTTTTTCAATTTTGTAAGAGAGTATTTATATAAAATCCAAATTTCCAAATAAACTAAAGTGAAAAATCATGTGCTTTGATCTGCATTCTTACTCTAATAGTTCATTTTCTGGAGGTGGACAGCATTCTTTGTCATAAGTCCCTCAGAATTGTCCTGGATTATTGTATAGCTGAGAGCAGCTAAGTCATATAGTTGATCATCATACAATATTGCTGTTAATATGTACAATGTTTTCCTGGTTCTGCTTTTTTTTCACTCTGCATCAGTTCATGTAGGTGTTTCCAGCTTTTTCTGAAACCATTCTGCTCATCATTTCCTATAAAACCATAATATTCCATCAGCTTCATATGCCACAGTTTGTTCAGTCATTCCCCACTTGATCAACATCCCCTCAATTCCTGATTCTTTGCCACCACAAAAAGAACTGTTATAAACATTTTTGTATAAATAGGATTTTTTACACACACACATACACACTTTTTAAAATTTCTTTGGAAAACAGACTTTGTAGTGGCATTACTGGTTCAAAGGGTATGAGGAAGTTTTCAAAAAAAAAGAAATTAAAACTCTAGATAACCCTCTGAAATAATGTTCCTAATCATTAACAATAAAAGAAATGAAAACTAAAACACCTGTGAGGTTTTATCTCTTATCCATTCATTTGACAAATATGACAATCAATGGTAAATCATGGAGGGATCATAAGAAGTCAAGCTTATGAATAAAAATTTTTTGGTGATTTTAACTTGTCCAAACATTCTGCAAAATAGGATGGAATTTTATCAGAAAAATAATCTTTAAAAAGCCCCTATATGCCTTTTGATCTTGTGATGCTTCTACTGGGGCTATATCCCAGGTAATTCAAAGAAATAAGGATAATCCCAAATAAATATAATTTTTTTATCATCACTCTTTTGTATAACAAAGAATAGAGACAAAGCAGGAGGTTACTGATTTGGAGAATGAATAAACAAATTGATATTAATGTAATGGAATGCTACAAGAAATAATAAATATGAAAAATTCAGATTACTTGAGAAGATTCATATGAACTGGAGCAGAATGAAGTAAAGAGACACGGGATAATAATTTATACAACAAGGAAGTGGAACAAGCATTTATTAAGTACCTACTAAGTGCTAGGCACTGACAATGATTTGTACACATTGTTTCATTTGAACCACAATCACAATAGCAAGGAAAAGCAATATTGAAAGCTTTCAGAACCATGGACAATGCAATGACCCATCATGGCTTTAGAAGATAGACAATGAAATGTCTTCCATTGCTTGGAAGAGAGACAATGGAGCACATCTGCAGAATTAAGCATTTGTCATCTAACATATCAATGTAATGATTTGTTTTACTTCTACTTTCTTGCAAAGGGGACTTCTGCGAGGGATGGAAGAAATCATAAACAGTTATAGCAACATTAAAAAGCATCCCCAAAGCATTGAAAAAAAAAACAAAATGAAGCAATTTGACTACATGGCTGCTACCATATATGAATCTATTCCCTTATTGTCATTGCTCCAGGAAAATATAAACTCTTGCAGAAAAAAGGACTTTTATTTTTCTCTTCCTATCTCTAATGCTTCACATAGTACCTGATATATAATAAGTGTTTAATAAATGTTTGTAGACCTTAATTGAATTGCATTTATAAAATAAAGTACATGATGCTTTTTTGGGCAGGATGCTTTTAAAATGGTATAGGTTGGCAGGACTATGGGGGGAATAATTGTAAGCCTTTTTTTAAAATTTGAAAATCATTTGAAGGACTAGTTAAATTAAATGCATTTTTGTAAGTATCCAAATGAATACTTACAAAGTAAAAATCCAGACTTCATAACCTTGGAACTATATTGATAACTTAACTATGTCTAGCTACAGAATTCTGTGCTTCCCATATACTTTCTCTTCTCTTTTCATTCTAAAATTCAAGACAAGAAAATTATTTTTTTAATTTTCTTTTGTTTTTCCAATCAATTCTATCAATTAATGAACTTGTGTTTATCCATCAATCAAAAAACATTTATTTATTATTTTCCATGTGTCAGACATGTTTAAGGCACTGGGCATACAAACACAGAGATCAAATTGTCTTTATTCTCAAGGAGCCCACATTTCTATCAGGTGAGAAAAAATACACATATATGGATATATACAAAATATGCACAAGATACATGCTTTTGGCAAGAAAGAATCTTCATGTAGAAGGTATTTGTTCATTGAGCTTAGAGCTAAGATGGAAAATTTGAAGCATGGGACACAGCCAGGGCAAAAGCATAACAATGAAAAATATGGCATTGCCAATGAGCTAGAGTAACAAGGTCAGTGGATCATGGAATACATGAAGAGGAGTAGTGCATAATCAAGTTCAAAAAACTGTTGGGAATAAATTTTGAAGAGTTTTCTATTTCAAGCACAAGAGACTATATTTGAAATAATAAATGCAAAGATCATTCAGCAGGAGCATTATGTAAAGAAAACGTTCTGACTATGAGGAAGGTAAGTTGAAGGCCACTGGTGAAATGGACTCATGTTTTGGGAAACTTTGTGATCTCTCTGTAGTGTTTAAAGATGCACCCTTTGGCCTGGAAGAGGCTGGAGGTCCAAGTCCTCTGATTCAGCAAGCCCTTCTCTCTACTGAAGCTTCTTTCCCAATGCTAGAGAGTTGACTACAATCATTTTGTATGTATCTATTCCCTTTTCATTTCATTCATTTTCTCCCTCCTCTGTAGTTCCACTTAGCTATTCCTAGTGTGATTCCCTTTGTATCCTCTCCACACCATATTTAACGCACTGAGTACCTTTCCTCTGTTAACCAAGAAGGGAAATAAATGTATGGTTTAATTTATGAGGATATTATAATGGAAGAGAGTGTCCCTTTGTTTAAAGTGTATTCTTGAGTATTACCTTGCTCTGTAATCTAATTGGATTGGATTGTGACAACTGCTGACATTGTTAGGGTTAATGACCCAATGATTTACAAGACAAGCCACATTTACTGGCAAATGGATTTTAGTAATTGTTCCACTCAGCAATGAGAATAAGTTTTCACATTGATTCATCAGGTCCTGAGGTAAAGGCTGGCAGCTGAATGTAATGGTGGCTGAACCTCATGATCACATGAAAGAAAATTATGGAGTTCCACTAGGGATATTGATAGTGGTGATGGTGGTTCTAATGATGATATTCAATGATGATTGATATTTGTATAGTACTTTAAAATTTACAGTCTCATTCCTATACATCTCATTTGGATTTACTAATAGCCCCATTCAATATAGATATTGTTGTTCCATTTTATAGAAGAGGCACAGAGGCACAGAGAAATTCTGATTTGTTTAGGAGTCACACAGCCAGTAAAATATCATATTTTGGATATGAAGCCTGGTTTATATGATATTGAATTTGCCATTTTGAGGCTAGAGTTTCAACATAGACTAAACATTATCAGAAATGTCTTTATGATAAATTTGCTACTTAAAATGATTGCCTGAGAAATGTTTGTTACTTCATTTGTAGTTGTATCTCAAAGGCAAGCATTGTGGTACAGTAGAAATGGAATAGGATTTGGATTCAAATCCATGCTTTGCTACCCATGTGACCATGGATGAGTGACCTAGCCTCACTGGACATCAATTTCATCATCAATTACATGTGTTAGACTGGATGATCTTTAAGGTCCATTCCGATTTTAAATTTGTGATACTATGAAAACACTGGAAGGTAATTTCAGTTTTTGTCTGAAACCTTGAGACCTCAGTTTAAAGACTTCTCCCATTGTCACAATAACCATAATTATCAAGAATAGGGGAAACTAAAGTCATATTAGAGAGAAAGAACTTGAAGGACTGAGGCAATGAAAATGTTTGGGCAGGTTCATATCACCATGAACAGTTCTTTAGAGTACCTCTAAAATTTACCAATTTTGTCCTATTTGTCAAATGGATAATTTGTTTTAATTTTCATTTCTCTTATTATTAGGGATTAGAAGCATTATTTTATAGGACTGTCTTTAGTTTTGACAACTCCTTTGACCATCTGTATTGAATAATGGCAAATTAATAAACCACTATGGCATCGCTCCCCCAATATTTAGTCCTTCTTGATCTTATTTCTTGTTCCTTTCACAGTTGTGTTCATAGACTCATGTATGGAATTATATATTTGGAGCTAGAAGGGACATTAGGGCCATCTAGCTGAATTCCTTTATTTTTGACCTAGAAAGGTTATGTGATTTGCCCATGATCACCTAGCTAACAAGTATCAGAGTTTCTACCTTCTGGTGGTGGTGTATTTGTCTTAGAAAGTATTGTTTGAAAGGAAAAGTATCTGGTGAGTTGGTTCAATATCCAGAATTCCTTCATTCTGTTTATGGCTTTGTTATTTATATCTTATGCAGGGAATAGAATTCAGAGAGCACAGGGGATATTTGAATCCCACTGGAGGTGGAAGACTGACAGTTCAGTGAACACCCAGGCAACACTGCCAATCCCCTTCCCTCTACCAGTAGATTGACAGGTATGTTGAGAGCACAGTTGGCACTTGACTGTACAGTCACAGATGTCCTTTCATACAAGGATGTCTTCGTCTATCAGTGAGCTTGGAGAAATAATAGACAAGATCACAGAGTTCAGAAATCTCCATGGGAAACAACTCAAATGATGGAATGAGAAGTTAATTAATCTGAAAAAAAGTCTTGAGAGAGAATTATTAATCTGGAAGGATTAATATAGGGATAGTCTTTAGTGGAAAGGGAACTAAATTCAAGTCAGAAGATCCTTGTTTAAGTCTTTGATCTGCCACTTAATACCTGTTTGATCTTGAAGGAGAGGGTAAATGGGAATGGGAAGAAATGATCATTTGTATAGAGCCTTCTATAGGCCAAGAACTATGCTGCTATGGTTTTTTACAAATATTATCTCATTTGATCTTCACAACAATCCTTCAAGGTATTATCCCTATTTTACAGGGAGAAAACTGAGACAAATAGAGGCAAACCTCTTGCCCAATGTCACATAGATAGTAAATATATGAGGTTAGATTTGAACTCAGGTTTAACTGACTCTAGGTTCAAACATTCTTCATATCCCTATCCTAAGTGGTAAAGCCTTCTTGTTATTGAGTAGACTTCTCAGAGTAGTTATGTGAGTTACCCAAGGTCACATAGGTAGTAAGAGTAAATAGTAAAGATTAGATCTGAACATAGGTCTTCTGACTTCAGATCTGATATTCTTTGGAAGCTGAAAAGAAGACTTTGGAAGGAATTCTTTTTGCATTTGGTGTGTTGGGTGAATAAATTCTGGATAATTTTATAGCATAAACTAGAGGAATTATACACAAGAAAAGACATAAGGTTTATAGCTTCTTCCAGTTCAGTTTAGCTGGAGGGTTGTAAACAGGAGCTCCTTATGTCACAGACATATTGGTCATATTCATGCAATCTGACTCAAATGACAAGGTCCTTCTGGGATTTGCCCAGAGTATTTTACAAATGTCATGGCTTCTCCAGAATAGAGCAGAACCTCTAATCTGGCCTTGCCCTGCTTCTAATTGCTGTTCATTTGGTGGGACTCTTATTCTGTCTCTAAGTCGGGGGAAAAACTGAGACCTCCCACTTCATTAGGATTTTCTTGCACTGATTCTGAGTGAAAGGTCATTGGGTTGCTATGCATGGCATATTGGCAATGCAGAACTTTCAAAATAATACTGTCATCCTTGGATTTTAATGAAGGATCCAAACAAAGACTATACCTATGCCTCATTATAATGCCTGGGTGGTCATTGGTTCTTCAAGGCTATTTCAGTTGAGTGTAAGTGCAAATAGGTATTAGCTAAGAAAGGTTTTCTTTTAAAAGATTTGTATATTTGTCATCCTAGCTAAATTAGAAGACATTTGGAAGTGATAACATTTTTTTTTTTACTCACAGCAAACAATGAATTAAGAATGGACTGAGATTATCAGAACAGTGTATAAGGAAAATTTGTATGATAGCAATACCAAGCTGTTGTCAACCCTGTGAAAGAATATTCTAAACTACTAACAGTAAGAAAAGTGCACATCAAAACAATCCTGAGGTTTCACCTTACACCCAGCAAACTGGCAACCATGACAAAAAGATGGGGATCTTCTTCCATCCTGCATCCCACAGAGGAGCAAGCTTACACTTAGAATCAGAAAATGATTGAGCAAAATTATATAGTGAGATCAGAACTGGAATCCAAACCTTTTGCCTCCAAAATCATGGTACTTCCAGTTATGCCACCATGGTTCTAGTATCACAGTAACTAGTATCCTTATCTTCATTAACAATACACACTCACAATCAACCACTCATTTACTGATTTATGCAGAAAATTTTATTTGTGATTCTTGAAAATGATTAACTACTACATATTAAGCATATAATGCAATCCCATAGTGTACTATGTACGTTGGGGGAAAAAGAGAACAATGAAGCTATCCTTGTCTTCATCGAGCTTATATTCTATCAGATAGATTTGGTAAATATATATATATATATATATATATATATATATATATATAATTTGGGGTATGTGTTTATACATATAAACACACTCAAACTTATTTAGTTTAATATAATTGAATATATATAATTAATTATATTTATGTAATTGAAATAATACAATGAAATGGGAAAACTATTGATTGGGTCATCAGAAAAGGTTTTACAAGCAAAGAGGGCACTTGGGCTAAACCAGGAAAAAGATTAGGGGCTTTTAAGAAGGGGAAAGGAGCTGTCCAGTTTCTTGGCAATCTAGTCAAAATCTGAAATATTCTCCAGCATCTATCATGAGATACAGCCCAGTGCTTTGTCACACAGTAAGCACCTACTAAGTGCTTGTTGACTTAAAGCAGAGGGCCATCTGGACATCTGTGAAGGTCCTTTGGAAAATGACTGCCTTGTCACAACCTCAGTTATGAAGGTGATCAGAATAAGAGAAGCAGATAAAACCCTTGAAATTGAGAAATAGAAAACGAATCAAAATGATTGAAAGGAAAGAGGTTTCTATTTCAGAGCATTCAGATTAAGTGGAAGGGCATGAATCTCATGGTCTAGGAAGAGTTCCAGTTGGAGATCAAGTTTTATTATAGGGTTTAATATTAGGAAGTTTTTCTATAATGAGGACTCTCAGGCTGAGGAAAGAACTCCCAAGGGTCTCTTAGACTGATGAAAAAAATCCCATTGTTTAAGTCCTTTAAAACTAGATGGAGCAAAGTAATTGACAACGAGCTTGCAGGGAGTCCTCCACCCGCTATGTCGGATTAGAGAGCCTCGGAGGCCTTTGCCATCCCAGCGCCTGTCATATTCCAGCTCATTTTATAAAATGACAGGAAATATTTTGGTTGAACATGAACTTGAGGGTTTAATTAAAGGCACTTTTTAGACAAAGAAAAATTTGTCTGAAAACTGATTCTAAAACTGGCTATACAATATTTTAAAAAGTGAGTGAAAATGCGTTAAATGAAAAGAAATCATCCATTCTTCCTTTAAATCTTTGCCTTCTCTTTTAGAATTGATACTAATTATTGGTTCCAGATCAGAAGAGTAGCGAAGGGTAGACAACTGGGGCTAAGTGACTTGCCAAGGGTCACATGGCTGGGAAGGGTCTGAGGTCAAATTTGAACCCAGCACCTCCTGTCTCTAGGACTGGCTCTAAGTCTACTGAGACCCCTAGCTGTTCCTAAATCATCTATTCTTCAAACAAACAAACTTGGAAACAAAAGTAGGCTTTTGTGCAATTAATATTCCTCACTTTCTGTTCCAATTTATTTTGTATGTGGCAGATAAATGATCATTGCCTAGTATAATGCCTGGGATATGGTAGGTCTTTAATTAATTTTTAATGGATGATTAACTTTTTTTATTCTAGCTGAATTGTTCTTTTAGGATACATAGATTCCTCAAAGGCTAGAAATTCTGGATTCAAACTCTATCCCAGACTTACTAATTATAGAAACTTCATCATGTCCCTTAGTTTCCTCATCTGTAAAGGGGATAGTAATAACAGCGAGCTCACAAGATTTTTGTGGGGCTCAAATATGATAGTTTGTAAGTTTAAAGTACCAAAGTGGGTGGTAGCCAGCCTTGTTTCATTTGATTCCCTCCTCCACAGTCTCCTTTTCAACAGCCTCCCAAGCTGCCAGGCCACCTGGTCCAGAGACCATCTCTCTGCCCTTGAGGTTTTATCCCTTTCATCTTCAGAACTTTCAGTGGTAATAGCATCATTTGTGCATGATGAAGCTACTTCTTCAGTGGGGTCATTTAAACTTAGTCATCCATTTTCTTGCCAACTCCCTTAAGCTCTGCATTGCACCTGCACTCTCCTGCCTTGTTCCCCAGACACAATTAAGTTAATGCTATCATTTCCATTGGATAGGAGGTTTTCTTCTATTCTCATACAATTTCATTCACCATCCCTATAAATGTCCAAACCCAAATACCCCTCCCTGGACACTACTCCTCTGTAAGTTTTGACTCTATTAGAAGTAAGCCCCATGAGGGAAGGGAAAATCCTTATTCTTGTATTGCTATTCCCAGATATTAGCAAAGTGCTTGGCACATAAGGATACTTAATAAATACCTTTTCCTTCAATCCTACATTTGTTGGTTTATTGGTTCATTGGGTCATCGGTTTGTTGACTGGCTTATTGGTTGGTTGGTTGGCTCATTCCTTCCTTCCTTCCTTCTTTTCCCCACTGCCTTCCAAGCATGAAAATTGGATTCCCAGTATCATACTCCAAGTCTAATTGGCCACCCTATTTATTGCACTGCCAATCTGAAAAACCAACACAGATGTTTATGAGAAACATCAGACATTGGTTTATATTAGATTAATGTTCATGTGTTCCCTTCCTCACAGATGACCACACATGAAATGTGTTTTAGAGGTACCGCGTAGCCAGTCTTTGATTGTTGTTGCTTCTATTTTTTATATTGGTTTTTAGATTCCTTGGGATAGCTATAACTTAAAAACATACCTCATCATTCTGATTAGAGTTGTTGCCTTTTGCTACGGGATAATCAATTACCTGATTTCTTACTTTAAGAATTATAATAACAGATATTTACATAGAACTTCAAGATCTATTAAACTATTACATATATTATCTCATTTGAACATTCTAACAACTCTCAGAGGAAGGTCAGAGAAGTATCCTTAGTTTATTTCGTAGATCAGCCAATTGAGGCTCAGAGAGAGAAATTATTTGCTCACTGTTCACAAAACTAACATCAGAAACAGGATTTGAACCCAGTTCTGCCTTCCTGATGCTAAATTCAGCATTTTCTCCACTATGCAATCATGTTGTATTGGGCTTAGAGTTAGAAAGATTTATTAACTTGCCTCTGATACTATCAGTGTTATCCCTGGTGAATGATTTCTCTGAGGCTTAGTTTCCTCAAGTTGTAAAATAGGATCATAATAGCCTCTGATTGGATTATAGTGAGAACCAAATGGGAAAATATTTTTAAGTACATAGGGGAAAAAACTCTTAAGGTATTTTATTGACACTAGTTATTGACCTGAAACAACTTTTTGAGTCTTTCTCTCTTTGTTCCTTTAATGAATTTAGGACCAGAGCATGATAGCTTTAGTGCTGGAAGGTGACTGTGGAGGCCATCTAGTCCAATATTTTGCTTTTATAGATGAAGACCCTGAGGCTGAGAGCTCAAGTGACTTGCTAAGGACTCACAAGAATTGTCTGATCTCATGGAGTAGTGAAATAGGAACCAAATAAATCAAAGTTGGCTTTGAAAAAAGCCCAAGATATGAAGTCAGAGGACCTCCATTTTAATCCCATCTCTGTTACTTATATTACTTCTGTGACCTCTGTGGGTTTCTTCATCTCTAAAATGAAAAATAGCTGTCATTGCTCCAAGGTAGAAATCTGAGCTATTAGTCACATTAACACAGTCATTCATTTCCATTTCTGAGTGTTCTACTGTGTGTGCAATATTCTTTGATGTTATATATCAAAATACAGTCCCTGCCCTCAAGGAACTTACATTCTCCTGGGGAAGGCAGGACACAAATGTGCACATTTAAATAAACACAAAATGGTTTCAAGAAGGAGATCATGTAAAAATGGGGATGTACTGTTGGGAGATCAGGAAAAGCTTCAAGCAGGAGAGATCCCTATGCTTGAATAAGAAGGCTCCAGGGCACCCAGAAACATAACAAGTGTTCCTACATGCAAAGGTAAAAGGTAATTTTGTGAACACTAGCAGCAGCTCAATTTTGCCTGCCATGTATCCCCCCTTTCCAAGCCCCACTAAAACACAACAGATGTCGAATCCTGAAAGACTCTCTGGAGAGCTCCCATTCCTTCAGTCTTTTTGCAATTTGCCAGCTGACTTTGCTAGAGCTAGCAAAGCTCATTCATTAACTCTGCAGGTGAGTCACACAACCTGTGTCACTGGAAGAGAAGTGTGAAGTCCCAGGAAGCCAAACTGAAAGCCCTTCTGGCCAGGTCAACTAGGGCTGAAATGAGTGAGTGTCCCCAGCCCATAGTGGCCACTTTCTGGAGTGAATGGGGTTATTGATATCAATTTTCCAAAGAATTTGTATTGGAATATTCCATCAAACTTCATTTCCTTACAATAGTTTTGATGCTAAAGTTAACCAGCAAGGATTTATTAAGGACCTTCTTTCTATGTGCTAGGCACATAGTACTTAGTAGAGTCCAGCAAAAATAGTTCCTACTTTTTTTTCGCTTTTTTAAAATAATATTTTATTTGATCATTTCCAAGCATTATTCATTAAAGACAAAGATCATTTTCTTCCCCCCCCCCACCCACCATAGCCGACGCGTAATTCCACTGGGTATCACATGTGTTCTTGATTTGAACCCATTGCCATGTTGTTAGTATTTGCATTAGAGTGTTCATTTAGAGTCTCTCCTCTGTCATGTCCCTTCAACCACTGTATTCAGGCAGTTGCTTTTCCTCGGTGTTTCTACTCCCACAGTTTGTCCTCTGCTTATGGATAGTGTTTTTTCTCCTAGATCCCTGCAAATTGTTCAGGGACATTGCATTGCCACTAATGGAGAAGTCTATTACATTTGATTGTACAACAGTGTATTAGTCTCTGTGTATAATGTTCTTCTGGTTCTGCTCCTCTCGCTCTGCATCACTTCCTGGAGGTCGTTCCAGTCTCCATTGAATTCTCTCCTTTTTGCACAATAGTATTCCATCACCAACATATACCACAATTTGTTCAGCCATTCCCCAATTGATGGGCATCCCCTCATTTTCCAATTTTTGGCCACCACAAAGAGCGCAGCTATGAATATTCTTGTACATGCCTTTTTCCCCATTATCTCTTTGGGGTACAAACCCAGCAGTGCTATGGCTGGATCAAAGGGTAGACATTCTTTTGTCACCCTTTGTGCATAGTTCCAAATTGCCCTCAGAATGGTTGGATCAGTTCACAACTCCACCAGCAATGAATTAATGTCCCAACTTTGCCACATCCCCTCCAGCATCCATTACTTTCCTTTGCTATCATGTTAGCCAATCTGCTAGGTGTGAGGTGATACCTCAGAGTTGTTTTGATTTGCATCTCTCTGATTTTAAGAGATTTAGAACATTTCTTCATGTGCTTATTAATAGTTTTGATTTCTTTATCTGAAAACTGTCTATTCATGTCCCTTGCCGATTTATCAATTGGAGAATGGCTTGATTTTTTGTACAGTTGATTTAGTTCTTTATAAATTTGAGTAATTAAACCTTTTCAGAGGTTTCTATGAAGATTTGTTCCCAATTTGTTGTTTCCCTTCTGATTTTAGTTACATTGGTTTTGTTTGTACAAAAGCTTTTTAATTTGATGTCAAAATTATTTATTTTACATTTTGTGATTCTTTCTATGTCTTGCTTGGTTTCAAAATACTTCTCATCCCAAACATCTGACATGTATACTATTCTGTGTTTACCCAATTTACTTATGGTTTCCTTCTTTATGTTTAGGTCATTCACGCATTTTGAATTTATCTTGGTGTAGGGTGTGAGGTGTTGATCCAAACCTAATCTCTCCCACACTGTCTTCCAATTTTCCCAGCAGTTTTTATCAAATAATGGATTTTTGTCCCAAAACCTGGTATCTTTGGGTTTATCGTATACTGTCTTGCTGAGGTCGCTTACCCCCAGTCTATTCCACTGATCCTGCTTTCTGTCTCTTAGTCAGTACCAAATTGTTTTGATGACTGCAGCTTTGTAATATAGTTTGAGGTCTGGAATTGCAAGACCCCTATCATTTGTGTTTTTTTTTTCATTATTTCCCTGGATATCCTTGACCCTTTGTTATTCCAAATGAACTTTGTTATGGTTTTTTCTAAATCAGTAAGAAATTTTTTGGGAGTTCAATGGGTATGGCACTAAATAGATGAATAAGTTTGGGTAGGATGGTCATTTTTATTATATTGGCTCGTCCTATCCATGAGCAATTAATGTTTTTCCAATTGCTCAAGTTTAGTTTTAGTTGTGTGGAGAGTGTTTTGTAGTTGTATTCATATAGTTCCTGTGTTTGTCTCGGGAAATAGATTCCTAGGTATTTTATTTTATCTAAGGTGATTTTGAATGGGATTTCTATTTCTAGTTTTTGCTGCTGAGCTGTGTTGGAGATATATAGAAATGCTGATGACTTATGTAGGTTTATTTTGTATCCTGCAACTATGTTAAAGTTGTTGATTATTTCAATTAGCTTTATGGTTGAATCTCTAGGATTCTTTAAGTAGACCATCATGTCATCCGCAAAGAGTGATAACTTGGTCTCCTCCTTGCCTATTTTGATGCCTTCCATTTCTTTTTCTACTCTAATTGCTACTGCTAGTGTTTCTAGTACGATGTCAAATAGTAGAGGTGATAAAGGACATCCTTGTTTCACTCCTGATCTTATTGGGAATGCATCTAGTTTATCCCCATTGCAGATGATATTAGCTGATGGTTTTAGATATATACTGTTTATTATTTTTAGGAACTACCCTTCTATTCCTATGCTTTCCAGTGTTTTTAATAGGAATGGGTGTTGTATTTTATCAAAGGCTTTTTCTGCATCTATTGAGATATTCATGTGATTCTTGTTGGTTTGCTTGTTGATGTGGTCAATTATGTGGATGGTTTTCCTAATATTGAACCAGTCCTGCATCCCTAGTATAAATCCTACTTGATCATGGTGGATGACCCTTCTGATCACTTGCTGGAGTCTTTTTGCTAGTATCCTATTTAAGATTTTTGCATCTATATTCATTAGGGAGATTGGTCTATAGTTTTCTTTTTCTGTTTTTGACCTGCCTGGTTTTGGAATCAGTACCATGTTTGTGTCATAAAAGGAGTTTGGTAGAACTCCCTCTTTGCTTATTATGTCAAATAGTTTGTATAGTATTGGGATTAACTGTTCTCTGAATGTTTGATAGAATTCACGTGTGAATCCGTCTGGCCCTGGGGATTTTTTCTTCGGGAGTTCTTTGATGGCTTGTTAGATTTCATTTTCTGATATGAGATTATTTAAGAATTCTATTTCTTCTTCTGTTCGTCTAGGCAGTTTGTATTTTTGTATATATTCATCCATATCACCTATATTGGTGTATTTATTGCCATATAATTGGGCAAAGTAATTTTTAATGATTGCCTAAATTTCCTCTTCATCGGAGATGATGTCCCCATTTTCATCTTTGATGCTGTTAATTTGCTTTTCTTCTTTCCTTTTTTTAAATTAAATTGACCAGTACTTTGTCTATTTTGTTTGTTTCTTCAAAGTACCAGCTTCCTGTCTTATTTATTAAATCAATAGTTCTATCACTTTTGATTTTATTAATTTCTCCCTTAATTTTTAGGATTTCACATTTGGTTTTCTGTTGGGGGTTTTTAATTTGATCGCTTTCGAGTTTTTTTATTTGCATTTCCAATTGATTGATCTCTGCTCTACATAGTTTGTTAATATATGCACTCAGGGATATGAATTTACCTCTGATTACTGCTTTGGCTGCATCCCAAAAGGTTTGAAAGGATGTATCGCCATTGTCATTTTCCTCAATGAAATTATAAATTGTTTCTATGATTTCTTCTCTAAGTAAACAATTTTGGAGTATCATATTTTTAAATTTCCAATTAGTTTTCGATTTCTTTTTCCATGTACCATTACTGATCATTATTTTTATTGCCTTGGGATCTGAAAAGGCTGCATTTATTATTTCTGCTTTTCTGCATTTGTATGCCATGTTTCTGTGACCTAATGTATGGTCAATCTTTGTGAATGTGCCATTTGGTGCTGAGAAGAAGGTGTATCCTTTTTGTCCCTATTTATTTTTCTCCATATGTCTATTAATTCTAATTTTTCTAGGATTTCATTCACTTCTTTTACCTCTTTCTTATTTATTTTTGATTTGATTTATCTAAATTTGATAATGGTTGGTTCAAGTCTCCCACTAATATGGTTTTACTGTCTATTTCTTCTTTCAATTCTCCTAGTTTCTCCATTAGAAATTTGGTTGCTATATTATTTGGTGCATACATGTTGATTAGTGATATTTCCTCATTATCTAAAGTCCCTTTTAACAAAATATAATTACCTTCCCTATCCCTTTTGATCAGGTCTAATTTTGCTTTGGCTTTATCAGATATCATGATTGCCACCCCTGCCTTCTTTCTGTCAGTTGAGGCCCAGAAGGTCTTACTCCATCCTTTAATTCTGACCTTTGTAAACCTTAAAATTTCTTAGACTTATAAATGTTGGAAATTTCACCATTGGGAAATTTCATACTTGGAAAATTTCTTACTGATAGTGTATTGGAATGTGAACCCCATTGGCATGGGAGGTTCCTTCTCCTCCCTTCTTAAGATTACTTTAGGACAGAAACCTTTTGCTGAACAATGGAAAGGGCTTTGACCTATGCTTAAGCACAGAACAGGAATTTCTTTGAGTCATGATTGATTTTAGAATTGATACAATAGAGATACTTGGAATGACAGAATCAGGTCTTGGAAAATACAATTTCCACCCCACTCAGTCCTAACAGGATTTAGGAAGGACTGCAGCATAGATCAAAATTTAATTATTTGAGAATATGACCTCCAACAGACATGTGCAAAGCCCAGACCTCTGGGTGGTCCTGGGTTAAGCTAGAGCCACCATTGGCACAGGGAAAATGATGGACAGTGATTGGTAGATGTGAGAACTGAGGGGAGGGAACTTGGATGGTTTCCTTAAAGAGAGAGGGGTCTGAGGACTGGGGGGGGGGGTTGGAGAATTTTGGCTCTGAGTGGTTGGAGAGGTGCTCTGAGAAGCTTGCTCTGAAGGAAGCTGAAGGTGGGGGCCTCTGAGACTGTTTCTCCATTTTGGTCACGTGAGTAATAGGGACTGTTCTCTTTTCTTTGCCCCAGCTATCTAAGGGCTTGGGCCTTTTGGCCCAGCCTAAACAGAAGGAGTATTTAAGCCCTATTCCCTTCTCTCCCCTTTCTCTCTCCCTCTCTCTCTCTATCTCTAATTCCTTTCTTCCTCCTGTCTGTAATTAAACTCTATAAAAGGTTGACGGCTGACTTGAGTTTTCATTTAGGAATTACATAGCTGAATTCCTTGGCGACCTTAAATTAATATATATCAGTCTTTTAAAAGTGATTTCCTTGTCACACCTTGTGGGTGTCTACCCACCTCATGTGTGTTTCTTGAAGACAACATATGGTAGGGTTTTGGATTCTAATCCATTCTGCTATTCATCTACGTTTTATGGGTGAGTTCATCCCATTCACGTTCAAAGTTATGATTGTCAATTGTGGATTCCCTGCCATTTTGATATCCTTCCCTAATTCTAACCTTTCTTCTTCAGCTCTACCTTTTAATCCAGTGATTTACTTTAAATCAGTCCCCCTTGTCCCCTCCCTTGATATGTTTCCTTTTTTAGTCCCTCCCTTTTTGTTCCCTCCCCCTCCCCCCTCTCTTTCCCTCCTCTTTTGTATTACCTCCCCCCTACCCTCCTTGGTTTTCCCTTCTCCTTACCCTTGTTGGGTAAGATAGAATTCAAGATCCCAATGGATCTGGATGTTCTTCCCTCTCAGAGTTGATTTCTTTGAGAGTAAGGTTTAAGTAAAAACTCTCTTCCTTTCCTTCTTATAGGAGTTTTCTTCCCCTCCCCTTCCCGTGTGAATCTTTGTGTGAGAAAGATTATTCTATTTGGTTTTTCTTTTCCCCCTATTTACACATTATGTTTTCCCCACATGTTAATATACATAGATTGATATAAATGTAGTCCTTATAGAAGAGATTTTAAGTAAAAGAAAAATGTAACATTTTTCTCCTTTTCCCTTTCCTTCATATTTACCTTTTCAGGTATTCCATGCTCTTTGTTTTTTTATATCAATCTTTCCACAGAGCTCTGGTCTTTTCTTTGCAAAAACTTGGAAATCTTCTATTTTGTTGAATGCCCACACTTTCCCTTGGAAGTATATAGTCAGTTTTGATGGATAGCCAATTCTTGGTTGAAGACCCAGCTCTCTTGCCTTTCTGAAAATCATGTTCCATGCCTTATGGCCATTCAGAGTGGAACTTGCAAGGTCTTGTGTGACCCTGATTGGCATTCCTTTATATCTAAATTGCCTTTTTCTGGCTTCTTGTAAGATTTTTTCTTTTTCTTGAAAGCTTTGGAATTTGGCAATTATATTCCTGGGAGTTGTCTTTTGGGGATTTAGTGTAGAGGATGTTCTGTGAACTCTTTCAGTGTCTGTATTGCCCTCTTGTTCTAGGATCTCTGGACAATTTTCTTTGATTATATCTTGTATTACAATGTCGAGTTTGCTGTTTATTTCTGGCTTTTCTGGTAGCCCAATTATTCTTAAATTGTCTCTTCTCCCTCTATTTTTCAAGTCCATGACCTTGTCAGTGAGATATTTTATGTTCTCTTCTAATTTCTTGGTCTTTTGGCTTTGCTTTATTAATTCTTGCTCGTTGTCTTCCAGTTGCCTAATTCTGACCTTTAAAGCCTGATTTTCCTTTTCAGTTTGGTCAAACCAGTTTTGTAGATGAGTGAATTTCTTTTGCATTATTTCCCACTTTTCCTCCCAGACGGCTTCCATCTTTTTGATCATTTCTGATTCAAATTCTTCATGGATTTTTGAGAGTTTCCATTTCCTTTGGAAGGTTTCCAAGCATTTGCTTGTGTTTCCTCTTCTATCTCCTCTGTATTTTGTATTTTTGCTCCATAAAATGTGTCCAAAGTTGCCCCCTTCTTCTTGTTTTTCTGTGAGGTTTGAAGCTTTTGTGCTTCTGTGCTGTTTGCCATCTCTATCTGAGTGGGGAGGACTAGCTCTTCTTATATCTGTCTGGTGTTCAGAGGCTTTAGCCCTAGGCAAATTGTCCGTTCTCCACAGCTGTTCTGTCTTCCCGAGGAAGCCAGGAATTGCTGGTGTTTTGGTGTTACTGCCCTCCTCAGTTCCCTCCCAATGCTTCTCCGTTGCCTTACTTCCATGCTCTGAGCCTGGTTTGGCACTCTCCATGAGGTATTTCAATGTCTTTGCTGGCCAGAAGACCCTGCACTCTGAGGGGGGAGGGGCTGCAGCTTCCCAGAGCTCAGAGGGCTCCTGATAGGATTAACTTCCGCTGGGTTGAACTGAGTATGCCCTGAGGCAGGGACCTACTGTGAGACTCGGATGGAAGGATCCAGCCAGGGGGCTACAGGTCCCCCCCTCTGTTTCCCTGCTGTCTGTGTTGGGTGCCCCCACGACTGAGTCAGGTTGTTTTCAGGAAGCAGCCTTCAGAATAGCTGGCCCTGAGGCCCTTTTGAAGGCTCTGAGGTTCCCTCTGCTGCCTTGGACTCAGAGCTCTGGGTTGGGGGGGATGGGTCCTGGGACCTTCCTTCTGCCTACCCCTTAGGTCCGAGTGATGTGGGGTTCTGGCTTTTGGGGGGCCTTATCTTTTGATCCAGGTCCAGGAGGAGGATTCCCGGGGTCTATGCTGTTGTTTGTTGTTTGTTTTGAATTTCGGTGCCATAGGAGCATATAGTTTGATATCGGTAAGGAAGGGTTTCCGGAGATCTGAACTTTAGCTTTCTCTAAGCCACCATCTTGACCGGAAATCATCAATAGTTCCTACTTTTGAGGAACCCAGAGTCTAATGGGAGAGACAACAATAAGACTAAAAACATATCCAAACAGTATATACACAGAATAGATTGGAGATAATCAATAAAGAGGGAAGGTACTACAATTTTTGAAAAACACTCAGCTTCCATCTTAGAATCAATATTAAATATAGGTCCCATGATAGAAAAGTGGTAAGGGCTAGCAAGTCATGGACCTGGGAAGTGTCTGAGGTCAAATTTGAACCCAGGACCTCCCATATCTGGGCCTGGATCTCTATCTTCTGAGCCATCTAGCTCCCCCTGGATGGTACTACAATAAAGGGAAAGGAAAAGGCTTCTTGTAGAATGTGGGATTTTAGTTGAGACTTGAGGGAAGCAAGAAGGTAGACATGAGGAGGGAGAACATTTCAGGTATAGAAGAAAGCCAGAGAAAATGCTAGGAGTTGGAAGTGGAGTGTCTTATGTGAGAAACAGAAAGGGGGCTAGGGTCATTTGAATATAGAGTATGTGGAGGTGAGAAAGGTATAAGATGACTGGAAAGATAGGTCAGGATCATGTCATGAAGGACTTTGAATCTCAAAGGATTTTATATTTGAACCTGGGGGCCACTGATATTGATGGAATGATTGGGGAGGGGGCAAGACCTAAGTTTGTGCTTTAAGAAGATCTTTTTGCCTGAGTGGAAGATGAATTAGAGAGGGGAGAGATTTGAGGCAGAAAAACCCATCAGCAGGTTACTGTAATGGTCCAAGAGTGAGGTGATGAGGGTCTGTACCAGGGTACTGACAAAGACAGCTCCTATTTAGCCAGATACTGGCTATCTTATCTCCCCCTCCTTTAACAAGGACGAATCCCATAGCAGATGGAGTGCTAGGCTTCCTGGGATTGCAATTTTAGCCATTCTCTGATGAATGCCACTGTCTGAAGCAGACTAAGTGTAGAAAGCAAACACCACATACCATACAATTATAATATAGCTAAGGAATATGATTAATTACTTGGAGTTTTTTAAAATACTTTTACTTTTTAAACAATTTAATGCTTTTTCTTTCACACACACACACATATATATACATGCATATATTAGTTATTATAAAATTCTTGGCATTTTCTTATAATTTGTCTGTCCAAAATAATAATTCTAATCTGTTATCAATAGAATATGTGGCCAAAGTTGTTTTGCCAGTACTGAGTAATGAGTTACACTGAGCCCTGCATACTTTATTCAATTATTCTTTCCCTTCTCAAACCATTCTTCACTCAGATGCTGGAATATTCTTTCTAAAGCACAGATGTCATTCCTCTGTTCAAGAAACTTCAGTAGATTTCAGTTGGCTATAGGACAAAATATGAACTCTTCAGCTTGGCATTGAAAGTCCTTCAGAATCTGGTTCTATTCATCCTACCAAGTCTTATTTCCTCATTCATTCATACACTTGGTGTTCTAACTAAACTGGCCTACTTATGTTCTCTGATCTCAGAAGCCCTTATTTCCAGCTCCAAGCCTTTGTACAAGGCTGTGCTCCATGCTTGGTATGCATTCTCTCCTCATCTTTCTGACTTAGAATTCAGGGATTTCTCCAAGACTCCATTCATTCATACCTCTGAAATTACTTCCATTTTCTTATCCTTTTTTGTTTTATTCTCAAGTAGAACTAATATCTGTGAGAGCAGAAACTGTTTCAGTTCTTTGAAGTGCTACTACCTTGGGAAGTAACACCATCATACATATATACATACATACATATATACACATATTACATATGTGTACAAATATATACCCATATACTGATTTATATCAATTATATACATATATGTATAGGGTGTCTAATAAATGCTTATTGATGGAATTAGATTGATATAAATTGAATTTGAATTTCACTATTCTATATGTATATATATACAGACAGAGAAACTGATTTGCATGTATTATATATGTATAATATACCATGTATATATCACAGATATACACATATGTATATGGCACTCAATAAATGCTTACTGATGGAATTAGACTGATTTAGATTGAGTTTGTATTCCACTCTTCTTGCATAGGGAGAGAATAGTTGGGTAGGGTTAATGCCAAATTTAGGCAATTTGTCCATATAGAAATTGTTCCAATAAGCCTATTTGTCTTCATTCATCTCATGCTCAGACTTCTTCTACTGACTGATCATGACTAACTCTAGCTAAGTGAGATTATTAAAAAGTCTTTTTTTTTAATTTTTAAATTAAGTTTTATTGATACATTTTGTTTTGATATAAAGTAATTTCCAACTCTGCTGCACCTCTACTTCCAAATGAGCCAATCTTAGAAACAAAGGAAAGAAAATAGTGACATAGTGTGTCAATTCCATCATCATATGAAATCTGTGGACTTGCCATCAGGATTAGAACCTACCCTCTGTCTCTGGATTATAACTGGGTATCCCTCTCACCTTGATTTCCCCTGTTCCTGTTCTTTCTCTCTTTACTGGGCCTGTCATGGAGGACTCAGATCAAGTGACTCTGCAGCTGGTCGATTTTGAATCAGTAAGCTTGACAAATGTTTTCATTTGAGCAGGCAAACGGCCTCATTTTGCCTTGTTTAACATGGACTGTGCCTGAATGACGGTGCTAGCACCGGCTTTCTTCATCAACACTTGGGGCCCAGTATTGGGCTAAGTAATTGTCCTGTTTATACTCTGACAGGTTAAAATAATGCATTTGAGAGCGAGGGCGGCTCCGCTGTAGAGGAAAGGGGGCCCAAGAGAGTTTCAGAGCTCCTACCAGCAGTGACAAGCCATGTAAGCTAGATGTATGGATAAATTACTCCTGCTCCCCAGGTTATTCCTATTAGTAGGAAACAGAGAAAAATCCCTAACAAGGTCTTAATATAATGCAACCAGTCAGAGAAGCTTATCTGACCTGGCTGGGCCAGACTGAGGGGTCCTATAAGCATTCTGATGATCTCTACTCACAAATGTCCATGAGCCTTTAGAGGAAATAGACTATGGATCATGAAATTATAGAATAAGAGCTAAAATTTACCTCGTCATTGAGTCTGCCTCCCTTTTTTTATGAATGAGGAAATTGTGGCTCATGTAGATTAATTGAATTTCCCCAAATCACATAGCTGGTGCATAGCAGGGATGGGATTCAAACTCAGGTCTGTCTAATTCTAAAATTGGCAGACTTTCCACAGTACCAAACTGGCATACTTCAAAGGAATCAAGCTGAGGAACAACAAGGATTCAGTGGCTAATTTAATAGGATCATAGAAAGTCATTTTGAAGGGATTTCAGTAACCTGATGCTCCTAAATGTTTATGTTTCATGGTTTGACCTCTTTGACTTTTTAGTCTATGGACCCCTTTCTTGGAATGATTTTAAATGCAGAAAGTAAAATATGTAAGATTATGAAGAAAATCATTTTATACAATTATCAATTTTTTTTCTCATAAAGTTAATGGTCTCTAGATTAAGACCTCATCTCTGCTATTAGTTAGTTTACTTCAATTTAAGATCATATATTCTCTTTTCAAAATCAATGACAAATCACTGTCCATCTTTCTCTTGATGATCTCCCAGGAGGAGGACCCCTTATTTTTTGTGGAGACCTATTTCACTTAAGAATAGCTGGAATAATTAGAGATTTTTTTCCCAACATTAAATCTAAATTTGCTTTATTTTCAAGATGTACAGAATTCTCCTCATTTTCCCTTCTGGGGTTATACAGAATAAATCTGTCTTTCTTTGATATGTCAGCTCTTCAAATACCTGAAGACAATTCTAAAGTCCTTGAGTTTTCTCTTCTGCCAGTTAATCAGTTCCCCAGTTACTTCAAATGATCCTGATATAATATGAGCATAAGGTCACAATATGAATCAAAGTTCATCATTCTGGTTGAGTTTCTCCTTATGCTGCTCAGTTTTTCAAGGTGCTTTTCAAATGTGACACACAAATATGAATAAGATAAACCATATGTTATCTCACCTGAACAGAATGCAGCAAAATCATCATCTTTTTATTCCTAGAAACAATGCCTTTGGTTATTTGACCTGATTTACTATTTTGCTTTTTAGCTTCTGTTTTATAGTATTGAATCAGCTTGAACTCATAGTCTACTGAATTTACAAATCAAAATGGTTGTCAGGAGTCAGGCAATAACTAGAATGAAATTTTGAGATTGTTTTGACCCCTACACTGCCAAATGTTTGGATTTGAGAGTGGCTGATTGTGCCATTGTTTTTATTAAGGGCTCAGCTTTGTATTAATACAAAGACTTCCCTTGAGTCTTGTATTTGAAAATCAAAATTTTGATTTAGTTGTGGTCTTTTCATCAGAAATGATTGAAAATCCTCTTTTATTAAATATTCATTTTTTCTCATGAAGAGTTATACTTAGTTTTTCTGGGTAGGTGATTCTTGGTCATAATCCTAGTTCCTTTGTTTTCTGAAATACTATATTCCAAACCTTCTGATTCTTTAATATATAAGCTGCTAAATTGTGTGTGATCCTGACTATGACTCCACAATAAGCTTTGTGAAGTTCATTCTGGATTCCTAGACCATTGGAAGAGACCAATGGAGCAATGTGGGTGATCGGACTTATTAAATCTAATACTTCAATCAGTCCTAAATGGAAACAAGCTACATTAATCTACAATGGACAAAGGATAATAGTTTTATACAAGTTGAAATAAAATGGATAAAATTGACATTTTCAAAGCACAGGTCTGATTATGTCAATCATTTGCCCAAAAATCTTCAATGGCTTCCTATTTACCTCTAGGATAAAATGCAAACTCCTCTGTTTGTGATATTACAGTCCTTCCTAATCTGGCTTTAACAGACTAATTCTTCATTAATCCTTGTTGTGAATTCTACAGTTAAGCTATATTGTTTTGTTTAATACTCCATTTCTCTCACATCTGTGCCTTTGCCTAGGTTGTGCTCCTTGCCTGAAATGATCCCCATCCTCATATCTACCTATTGGAATCTTTGGCTTTATCCAAGGCTAAATTCAAGCTGTGGCTTTTCAAAAGCCTGTCCTGATCTTTCCAAATGAAAAGTTTTCCTATTTTGAAATTACTTGGTAGTTATTGTACATAAATTTTTACTTATATTTTTTTAATTTGACTCATTTATATTTATTTATCTTACTTGTATTTATTCATGTAAACACTTATTTTATATTTACCTATCTATGCATATATAGGTAATTTCCTCTCAGTAGTTTCTTTTGATGTTGGAGACTATTTTAACTTTTGTCCCAAAATTGTAAGTTTCTAGCAAAACACCTTACCCAAAGCAGATGTTTATTAAATGCTTGTGGAATCCAACTGAATGTATAAAAATGACAAATTTTTAACAAAAGTGAAGCCAGTGTTTCTGGTGTTTGATCAAGGAATTCCAGTTGAAAGGATATGTCAAGAATTTAAGAATTTAAATCCTATGATACACTCCTTGAATGAAAAAATTCTCTTGGATTAGTAGCAACTATACCACCAATTAGTTGTGATACTCTTACAACAATCATTTCATGTCTTTGGACTTTAGGGTCTTCATATGTAAAATGGAGGTAGGGCTAGGAGAGAACTGGATTATGGGAAATCTCTTGTTTCATCTCTGAGATTCTAGGTTCTAGAATCCCATTCTACTATGTATGACAGTTTACAAATTCATGAATCTGACTAGGACAATTTTTTAGTAAAGTATGATGCCACATTCTTCTATATCCTGTTTCTAAGACTGTATCATTAATTAGAAAATGTAGAGAATTTTAGGTCTGTGTGACTCTAATAAAACTCCAAGTTGTCAGTTTCATAGCCCTCTCATTCACTCTGTTCCTTCCTTTATTTTCCTTGTGAGATACTGTATTCTCTAGCTGGTTCCCTATGCTTTTTCCTTTATTCCCTTTTCTCTTTCAGCTTCATGCCAATTAACACTCCCTCAGTACATGTTCAGATTCATGATTACATTGTCATGAATCCTCCTTCAGGAGTCCCAATCACTCCCTAGTTCTGCTGACAGGTTCATGAGTGGCATTGACTAATGCAGATCATTCTCCCAGTGGATAAATTTCTGTTGATGAACTTCTCTAAATGTAGACTTGTTTTGTATAAAGGGGACTGAATTTTGAAACCGAGGGACCTAGGGTGTGATCCTTATCTGGGTAAGTCTCTTCATTTCTCTCTGACTCAGTTTCCTCACCTGCAAAGGGAAGCAGTTCAGATCAGATGAATTTTAAGAGCATTTTTAAATCTAAATAGTCATGATCTAATGTTTGAAAGAACTTGAAGTTTGAAGTGTGTGACTTAGGCTTGAAATTCAATTCAGTTTCTTAGCTATGTGACCTTGCACAATTCATATCAACTTCTGGACTCTCAGTTTATAAAGTGAAGCAGATTGTACAATAGGGTTTCTAAGATCCCTTCCAGCTCTGAATCTATGATCTCATACTATAGAGTTTTAGAATTGGAGCAAAGGGGACTTTTTGAATCTTGACTTTACCACCAATTTAACCTTGAGTACTTGCCCACAACTTCTCAGGGCTTCAAATTCCTCCTCTGTAACATAAAGTTTAGATTGTACAATCACTCAGGTTTCTCTTATGCTATTCAGTCATTCAGTCATGTCTGACTCTGTGTGACCCTATGGATAATAGCTATGCAAATGATTTTCTTGGCAAGAATTCTGGAGTGCTTTGTCATTTCTTTCTCCAGTGGATCCCATGAATTCTTTTGTCAGGTGATGAGAGGTTAAGTGATTTGCTCAGGGTCACACAGCTAGGAAGTATCTGGATTTGAGGTCAGGCCTTTCTGTCTATATACACTAAGCCCTTTAGCTGTCTCCAAGATGCAGTGAACCTTTCATGACTTCATGGAATGGAGTTCCTCTTCCCAGGTGTTTTGACATACCATTTGTCCTGAGTACGCCAAAACATAGAAATCTCAGTTCAAGGCTGCATAAATAGCTTCAAGAAATCCTGGGAACAGGTTAACTCCCCTGTTCACATTCTGGGGAGGATTGGGGAGAATAGATTGTGTCTTTTGAGAAGAGCTTTAAATCTGGTGTGCTGCTTACAATAAACATTCATTATCCTTGCTTTGATAATGTTCCAGTCTTTCTTTCTTGTGACTCCTTAGCAGTCCCCAGCACCAAGATCCCTTTCAAATAATGTCATAGTCAAACACTTACTAAGCATCTACTTTGTACCTGGGACTCACAATAGCTCTAAAGATAGGGCTATTATTGCTCCCATTTTCAACCTATTGTCACTATCACCTATTAGTACCATTATTTTACAGGTGAGGAAACTTCTTGAGATATAAATATGGAAAAAGGGAGATCCCTTCCTTTAAAGAACTTACAATCTAATTGGGGACAAGAAAACACAAAAAAGGGGCTGAAAAGATTGGAGTAGACAAGATTTCTGATGTAGGAAGAAGGAGTATAAATCAAGCAGAGAAGTCGCAATGTAGTACAGCCATGTGGGGGATGAGGAGATGAACTCACTTCTTTAATGGAAGTTTTGAGTCCACAACTTTGCTGTCCAATCAGAGACAAAGGGTAGTGATAGGGTGGAGTCCTAAGGGTTGGGAATGATATGATTGTCACAATTATGAACTTCCTCTAAGACATGGTAGAGAAGTCCCAAAGTATTTCATACAGTTAGGAATTAGGTCTCTTTCCAAAACAGCCTAGAGGAAAGTAACAACATTTTAGGCAAAAGTACAAATAAAACAAACTCTAGAAACTGTTTATGATTTTGTTTTATTTTTAAACCCTTACCTTCAATCCTTGAATCCTGTGTATTGGTTCCAAGGCAGAAGATCAGTAAGGGCAAGGCAATGAGGGTTCAGTGACTTGCCAGGGCCACATAGCTAGGAAGTATCTCAGGTCATATTTCAAACCTGGACCTCCCATCTCTAGGCTTGACTCTATTCACTGAGGCACCTCTCTGCCCCTTTCTATAATTTCATGATAGCAGAAACACTGTCGGTCATATGCACTTTATAGCTTAGATGGATCTGTCAAAATTTTCCCTCCATTGTTCACCTCAAGACTCCAGGGTCATGATCACACACCAGTAAGGTATCAGAGGAGAACTTTCACAAAGATCTCCTGGTAGATCCAGCAATGGCTATTTTGTGGATTATCTTCTGTCTCATCTTCTCTATAATGTCTTCTGGAAAGGGTAACATAATACCAGCCTCTTCTTTAAATTGCTTCTCAAGACTTCCTCCCTCTGTGCCACCCTTGTTGGTTCCCCAGAGGGACCATGAAAGTGGACTGAACTGAGGTTCAAGACCCTTCAGACTTAGATTTTGTTCCCTTCCCCAAAGAATAACCCATGCACTTGTTTTATGATATGACTCAATCTGATTATGGGACCCAGAGGTGCCATAGCTAACTCCAGTGCAGTTTCTAGTTCTCTGTGGGATTCAGCAAATGTAGAGAATGAAGGATGGCAGTAATAAAGTGGACCAGGTTGAATTATAGTATAGTTGGTAGGAAGTAGTTCAAGGATGTCTTCCTTCTTTCGGAGAGGAAAACAGAAGCTTCCCTAATGGGGCTAAGGGGAGGGGTATTTCCATCGTTCTCAGTAGAGTGAGTAGCCGGGCCATCTGATTGGTACTGAACTGTCTAATGCTGAAGCACCTATAGAAAGTATATAATAGCAGCAGTGACAATAATAACAAGAATGAGCTTTAAGAGAAAGTCTTATCCTTTGCATGTTTTTTTTTCTTTTTCTTTTAAATCTTTACCTTCTGTCTTAGAATCAATCCTAAGTATTGTTTCCAAGACAGAAGAGTGGTGAGGGCTAAGGAATGGGGGGGGGGGGTAAGTGACTTGCCCAGGGTCACACAGCTGGCAAGTGTATGAATCCAAATTTGAACTCCCAAACCTCCAGAACTAGTGCTTAATTCACTGAATCATTTAGTTGCCCTGCTGGATATATTGTCTCATTTAATCCTTACAACAACCCTGAGAGGGGTGTGCTCTTATTTTCCTTTTAAATAAGAGAAAACTGAATCTGATAGAAGTGAAATTACTTGTTTAGGGCTAATAAGTGTATGAGGTCAGACTTAAACTCTAGCCATATTAGCTTCAAGCTTGTGTTCTGTCCACCGAGCCACCTTGCTTTCGGGATAGCATACTCTAAGTATCTAAAAAAAAGATTCTGATTAACACAGTGCATGGCACATAGTAGGCACTTAATGACTGCTTTGGTAGTCACCTGTGTTTGAATTTAGTCCTGATGCTAGCAGAGATCACTCAGCAGATTGGACCTCCCTGGGTAGACCAGCGACATCTCATAGGCAAAGGAGAAAGTATAGGAAGTGATATGGACCAAATGGAGTGGAAATTGATTGAAAAAGAGTGTTGGATTCAGTAGTTGGGCACATGAAAAGCTGGGCTTAAGGCAGCTAGGTGGAAGAGTGGATAGAGCACCAGGACTAGAGTTGGGAGGACCTGGAATCAAATCTGTCTCACTACCTATCTGTGTGACCCTGGGCAAGATTCTTAACCCTAATTGCCTTGTGCTTGAGCCTCTCTCATGGAGTTGGTACTAAGACAGAAAGTAAAGGTTTAAAATTATAAAAAGAAGAAGACATAAGGCAGGCCTTGGTGGAAATGAATAGCCTGGCTTAGTGGAGAGACTGTTGGAATTTGATTCCTAAAGATCTGGGTATAAGTCTTACCCTCGATCTCTAAAAGCTGTGGTTATGAGTTAGTCCTGACTTTTCTGAACTTTATATAAAATATATATATATATATATAAATGTACTATATATATATAATATGAAAATGAATTCATTATAATTCCTACAGTATTATCCATAAAGAGTTTATCTAAACATATATTTAGAGTTAGAAGAGACCTTAGAGATGATTAAGTCCATCTTCATTATTTTACAGATAAGCAAACTGAGGTCAAGCAAGATGAACTAACTTGTCAAGGTCACTCAGTAAATGTCTGAGGGAGAAATTGAACCCAGGTCTTCCTGACTTCAAGAACAGCATTTTGTTCCCTATATGAGATTACCATCTAATAGCCCTGCAGATCAACAGAGATAATCTATACAAAGTACTTTCTGAATCCTAAAGTCCCTAATAAATAATTGTCAGAGAAAAAATATTATAGATATGAGATGAAAGTTACATGACCAAAATGGAGGAAGAGAAGGAACCATATAGATTTAGTGCTAGAAGGGATCTGAAAGATCCTTTCATCCAAAGGCCTCACTTGACAACAAACAGTTGCAGAGAAACTTATTCAAAGTCACCCAGAAAGGAAATAATGGAGCTAAGATTTAAATCCAGGAAACCACTTTCAAATCTGACCCCTTTCCCCTGGTACTAAGCTGTCTCCCTAGGACAAGTCATCTCTTAGGGCCTAGAAGACCTGATTTATTGCCCATTTATCTTTTCAAATATAGAATAATTGAATGTTGGAGAGAGAAAAACATGAAACAATCCTTCAAAGTTGAATGAGTATTGGATGGGGAATTAGAAGCCCTGATTTTTAGACCCACCTCTGACACTAACTTGCTGGGTACCTTTGAATAAGTTTATCAAACCTCTGGGTCCCAATTTCATGATCCATAAAAGAAAGAGGTTGAATGAGATGGTCTCCAAGATCTCTTTCAATATTTGGACTCTGATTATCCGGCTACTCTGCTAGGTCTTTGCTCCCTTAGCTGACTTTCAGTCACTGCTGCCCAAGCTGACTAAGCTTAGAGAGCTATGTTGGGGGCATTTGAGAAATTTGAGTTTTGATTGTAATGCTGTCTTATGTTCTAACAATAGGGCATTGCCCATGTGTTTCAGGGTCTCCTCTAACTTTTCCTGACTTTCAATATCTGTCCTTGAGGCAATACCAGCAGGAGAACACTGAAAGGTCTGGTTATGCCTTAGGACACTTGGGATGATGCAAGATAGAAAGAAACATGATGGCTATAGCCTCTGAAAATCCTATGGGATGTTTGAGATGAAATGAATATAAGCTCACAATGGATGGAAGAAAACTCACCTGTTGCCCTGAAAATTTGCTCTTTGGGATATTTTTCTTTGCAAAGGCAACCCTTATGCAGTCAATTACATGCTTATTTTGACATTCTTTTGAATGGTCTGGCTTTAAAAGATATAGAGATGGAATCAAAAGGGTAGGAAGAAAATGGGGCTCTTCCCTGATTTTCAAGCTTCTTGGCAATTGCCTTGTATCCTTGAAGAAAAATGAATATTCTTCTGTGGCAGGATCCCAAGTTTCTACATGAAATAATGGATAAGTGAGTAAATACAAATACAAATAGCCATATCCACTGGCATACCTTCTTCTTATTTTGAAAATGGTTAATTAAAGAAGTGGATGAGATTGAGCCATTGAAAAATCAATTCATCTATGAAGAGCTGCTGCCCTAAGATTCAAAGATCTAGTTTGTGGGCTAGTGGTATATTCCCATCTAATGCATTCTCAACCAACAGCCAGACAATGACAGAAAGCATTTGTAGAAAAGCTAAATATCTGATGAGGATGGGAGCAAGGTATAGAACAGGAGAAAACTAGAGAATGGAATCATTTTCAGGTTCTCCCATTAAAAAATGGATATGGTTTCTCATGGAAGCCTTTCCTAGGCTTGTCCACCTCAATACTAGAGCCTTGCCTCTGTGAGTAGCTCCAGTTTTTCCTGTATACATCTTGCATGTTCACACTCGTTTGCATTTCATCTTCCCTATTTGAGCATGAGCTCCTTAAGGACAGTGGCTGGCTTTGTCTCTCTTTGTACTCCCAGCACTCAGCACTACGCCTGATGAGCCTGAAGCTCTCAAATGCTTGTTGTCTCACTGATGGACTCATGTATTGTTGAGTAAGGGAACAGATCTCCAGGAAATTCATGCTCAGAGACTAGAAATGCCTGTGCTTCTAAGGTTCTTTCTCT
Organism: Monodelphis domestica; assembly: GCF_027887165.1. NCBI lineage: Eukaryota > Metazoa > Chordata > Mammalia > Didelphimorphia > Didelphidae > Monodelphis > Monodelphis domestica. Next base: position 19,956,817 of record NC_077233.1, read on the forward strand.
ACATCTCTTTGGTGTGCTCCAGGGACTTTTCTGCTCCATATCTGTTTCTAGTGAAGTGATGAGCCTCAGTCTTCTACCATATTGCTACTTAAGCCATCATCTGCTTAAGCTCCCCTGACCACTGTGGCTCTTCCCTGATTTTCGAGATTCTTGGCAATTGCCTTGTATCCTTGAAGAAAAATGAATATTCTTCTACATGAACCATGTCAGGTCTCTTCAATTCTCCTCCCTCACTTTACAAGTGAAGAAACAAATTCTTTCTCTTTTGTCACACAACTGGTAGCAAACAAGAGTAATGTCTTATTGATTAGGTTGTTTCTGATACACTGCCATTTCAATGTACAAGGGGACTTGGGACTAGAGAAAGCCCAGCCCACTTTCTATAGTAAACTATTTCTCTGATCCAATCATTTACTCTTGGGTATCTCCATCCCAGTGTTCCACTCTGGTCTAATCTATGTTCTGCTCTCTACTGAGCAATTAGAAGGCAATCCAATATTCATTATTCATTTGCCAAGTAACAAGGAACTAATGCCTGAATTACTTGGACAGTTAGCCACAATTCAGAATCATTCTTCCTTTGTGGCAGGGATAGATGTTCTCCTTCACTTTCATCCTGATGATCTGACACTTGTCATGATAGAAGAGGAATTGGGAGTTGGCAGAAATAGCAGGAGGATTATATCATTTGGAGTCAAGAGAAGAGAATCAAACTTAAACACTCTGTTTATAAACAGTATAACTTTGGCCAAGTATCTTTGGAGGAGTGCCAGTAACGGTAATAAAGATAATAGTCATGATAACAATAGTGGTAGTAGTAATAGTATTTGTAGCAGTAGTAGATGTGGTAACAGTGGTAGTGGTGGTAGTAGTAGTAATAATAGTAGGAGTTGAAATAATAGTAGTAACAGTGATAGAAGTAGTAATTGTAGTAGTTGTAGTAATGGTCATAATGGTAGTAACTAAACGGAAGAAAAGGTAGTAATATAAATAGTAGTAATACTGATAGTAATAGTGGTGGTAGTATGTTAGTGGTAGTAAGTAGTAGTAACCTCACAGCTTGAGGCTATAGAGAGTGGAATTTAGCTTTGGAAGTCTTGGGTTCAAGTTTTGGCTCTGCCATGAATTATCTGTATAACCATGAATAAGCCAATTAATCTTTGAATCTTGCCTTTTCATTTGGAAGAATGAGTGAAGAGAGAGAGCCAGACTCAATAAGACTTGAGTTCAAGTCCCAACTTTGGCACTCTGGTTATGTGACCTTAGAAAGGTGACTTAATCTCTCAGTGACCCAATCAGCTCTCTAAGATTATACATATCAAAACAGAAGTCCATCTGCAATGATAGAGCAGTTTCTTCTGTAGAAGTTTCCTTCCCCTCAAATGAGGATATTGGGTTAGATGACTTCTAAGATCTTATTACTCCAATAATAAGTGCCTTAATGATGGTAAAGATGCTTCCCACTTCCTGACAGAGAAGTGATAAGCCAGAGTGAGACACACACATGAGAGAGACAGACAGACAGACACACACACACACACACAGAAAGAGAGAGAGAGAAAGAGAAAAAAAGAGAGAGGGGGGCAGGGAGAGAAGCAAAGAGATAGACAGACAGACAGAGAGAGACAGAGAGACAGAGACAGAGAGAGAAGAGGGAGAAAGAGAAGAGAGAGAAAAAGATACATAAAGAGATAGAGAGAGAGAGAGGGCAGGGAGAGAGGCAAAGAGACAGACAGACAGACAGACAGAGAGACAGAGACAGAGAGAGACAGAGAGAGAGAGAAGAGGGAGAAGAGAAGAGAGATGGCTAATGCAAGAATTTGTGTTGTTTCATTATGCAAGTCAAATAAATGTTACAAGAATCTTCTCCTCCTCCCCTTTCTCCTCAATGAGGGGAATGGGAGGGAAAGAAGAAAGACTTATTTATTTAAAAATTTAAAATAAATTTCAAAATTAAAGTGCTTGTACTAGATTACCTCTATGATCCCTCCTGGACCTAAAATCCATTTTTTTTGTTATTCCTTACTAATAATAGCTAAAGAATGGTCTTACACAGAAACCTTGAGCTGTTGACTCTGAACCTAAGAGCTAGAATCAGGTGCAGAGTTGTGGAGCAGGTTAAAACTAGCCAAATCTTTTCATGGCTGTGGAGGAAAGGTGAGGATGGTCAGAGCAGGTCATTTAGAATGAGGATTCTCCACAAGCCACAAATTGCTCTCTTTGTGTCTATTCAATACAGAAGTTCACATCATGGAGGTTCACAAAATAAATATTTAAAACTGCAGGAAATGAAAATATTGTTGGGAAAATATCTCTGGGTATGAAAGGGGAAATGAAAGGGGAACATTTTGTGGGAGAGATCAAACTTGAATAAACAGTTTTGGGGAGGATAGTTTCTTTAAATATTTCTGACAGGAGAATGCTGTAACAGCAGGGAGAGGCAAGCCAATTGAGGGGTACATGGCACCATTTACAAAGGGTAAGAAATCATCCTGTCAAACAAGATAGAGGGATTGAAATTAAACAGGTATCAAAATTACACACTCGCTGCAAAAGTGGCTTACTCTGGGAAATTGACTAGCTAGCGGGTCCCCCACCTGAGTAAGCTGCTGCCTGGATAATTTCATCCTGTCACTGGGTAACTACCATTGCCGTCACCAGGCTAATAGGAACAACAATGTCTTTCTCTCAGTACACAAGAGGGGATGAGATGACAAGCTGACTGGGTTCTTTGGGGAAAGAATTGCCAACTAAACTGGGTCAGAGAAAGGCAAAGCCTAGAAATGGAAACTGCAATGAGATCTCGGGGAGATAGATTTGACCCAGAATCTGTGAATTCTTCCAGACTGACCTGCATTGCTTACAGTAATTATTCTGCTCCATCAGGTTGGCTAGAACTCAAAGAAATGAGTGGAAATTGAAAAGAGGTAAATCTGGACCTGATATATGGGAAAATTCCTCCCTTCTCTATAGAGGAGTCTCCTCAAAACCCATGAAGAAGATTTCTTCCCCCATTGTACTGGGCTCATGTCTCAGGACTACAGGAATTCCTCCTACCTTCCTTCCTCTCATGATATAAAATAGATCTGACCATTGAGAGCATCTAGAACATGGAGTATAACACTGTAAATCCCTGTGCTTCCTGGATCCCATGTCTCAAAAGGAGAATAATAGCTAGCATGCATGTAGCATTATGTGTTTATTATCTCATTGGGATAATAAGAGTCATTGGGAGGACCAAGCGATATAATATAAAGTTCTTTGGAGAGCTTAAAGCACTTTATACTTGGAAATTACAAATGTCATTGTCACTCTCACTTTACAGATGAAGAAATGGATGAAGGGAAAAATAAAACAACTTGCCCAAGGTCATAAATATTACTAAGTGTCCAAATCAGGATTTGAACTCAGATCTTCCTGACTCTGAGGGCAACACTATCTGGTTCCCCAAGAAGCTGCCTATATAGTGTCTTGGTCTGCCAGAAAAGGGAAGGGACAGAACTTATACAAGACAAAGTCAAAAAAGAGGGTGAGATTTAATCTTGGGGCCCTCCCATTTCCCTTTCTAATGGCCTCTCCCAGATGTCAGTGCTCCCGACTATCCAATGTCTTATTTCAAAGATCTTCACCAGTAATGGTATCCTTTGTTGTCTTCTACCTCAGGCACCTTAGATTTAATTTTTTAAAGTTTATTTATTTAATTAATTAATTTAGAATAATTTCCATGGTTATATGATTCATGTTCTTTACCTCCTCTCCTCCCACCTATCTCCCATAGCCAAGGAGCAATTCTACTGGGTTTTATGTAGGGACCTTAGATTTTAAAACTAATTATTTCCACTATTCTTTTTTCCTTTCTTATCCCCTAAAAAATTCCAGTCATTTTTTCCCAGGAATTTCAATAAGATGTTAGGAAGAAATTTATCTAATCATGCTAATTCACTTCAAGGTGTAAATAACACTGTGACTGATAATTAATTCCTCCTGTAATTGTTTCTAGGAATCTTTATAAAGTTGCTAGGTAGTGTAAAGGATAGGGAATGCTGGGTTTGGCATCAGAAAGATTCATCTTCCTGGTTCAAATCTAGTCTTGAACATGTTATCAGCTGTGTGACCCTTGCCAAATCACTTATCCCTGTTGCCTCAGTTTCCTCATCTTTCAAATGAGCTGGAGAAGGAAATGGCAAACTCCTCCTGTATGTCTGCCAAGGAAATCCCAGTCATTAATAACTAAGAATGACTGAACAACAAAAGGAATCTTTAATTTTTAGACAGTAATAAGTAAGAGAAAGAATAATTTTGTGCAGAGTGAAGAAGATGCTTTTGGGACCACTGAGACTTTCTGGCTTCTCCGTGAGAAGCAGGGGTCTTCACTATCTTGTTTCCCTTGAAAAACAAGAATTTTTAGGAAAGACTCTGATCGCTCTTTGTTTCATTTTTTCAGATCTTTACTGACTCCAGAAGTCCTCTTCTGAGACCAGCTCTGGTAATTCCCTTGTCTATCCCTTTCCTGAGCTTGGACTCCACCTTGAACCTTTTTTGTCTTGGATGTACAGGAGTGGAAACTGGGCACTGGTTTTCTTGGAAGGCAATATGCTCTGGTGGAAGAAGGCTGGTTTTGGACAACCTGGGTTTGAATTCTTGCTCTGATCATTATTAGTGTCATTTGGGACAATTTGCTTCATGTCTCAGATCCTCAGATTCTCTATCTTTAATAAGAGGTGATTCCAGAGGTCTTCTCTAGCTTTACCCAAAGAAATCTTGCCTTCTTTTTCTAACTTTTCAAGACTATTTCCCAAGCTCAGGCATCAACCTTCACTGAGGACGTGGTTCTGGGTAAGTCATTTCTAATTCTTGTCATTTGGGTCAAGGGCCTCTCCGGCTCAGGGGCTAAGACTTATCAAAACTGGAATAAGACCAGAGAAACTTTCCTGGTTGCTTATCCCTCCCAAACCAATATTTAACTTGGTTTACATAAACTGAGCAGAGATATAGCTAAGTTACTCCTTTGCTCAAGAATCTTCATTGGTTCTTCATAATTTCTAGGAAACCATGTAATTTTTAGCCTCATTTAAAGCACTTCCCAATTTTGCTCAAAGCTACATTCCTAGATTTATTGTATGCAACTTCCCATCACATTCCCTGTATTATAGCTACAAAGGTCTACCTACTGTTCCTAGATTTCATCTCACATCTTGATGTCTTTGAACAGGCCCATAACATAATGCCTACCTTCCTTGCATTCTGAATTTCTTCAATACTCAATTTAGATGCTATCTCCTATAGCAGTGATGATGAACCTATGGCACAGGGCACCATCCCCATCAACTCCCCTCCTCATCAGAGTTACTAGATTTTTTTACTAGAAAGGCAGAAGGACTCAGGTGGATTTCTCCTCTCCACTTCTCTACTATGCCTGATATTTTTTCACAGCATCTTCCCCTCTGCCCAGCAGCCCAATGGGAGCATTTCCTACCTCCCCTGACTGGGGTAAGGAATGGAGGGTGGATGGAGCATGATTTTGGGTCTCTGGGGTGGACTGGCACAGGACTAGGTCTAGGGGGTGGGTGGGGGCAAGGACTGGTACTCCATTTCTAAAAGGTTTTCCATCATTGTCCTGTAGCAAGCATTTCCTATTTATCTTAGCTATTGATATTCTTTCCAAAGTCAGTCTGTCTGAGTTCATTTTGGAATTTCTTCACTTTCTCAATGCCCCCATGTGAAATGCAACTCCCTTGTATTTAGGAAAAATTTTTGTCTTTCTTATTGCATCCTGCAAGGCATTTAATAAATTCTTTAGCACTTAGTACAGTGCCTTACATGTAGTGGTATTAATAAAGGCTAGTTGGTTGCTTGATTCTTGAAGGAATATAACCTGTTTATATAACATGACCAGTAATTTTAGATGGAAAAAAAATTTAAAGACATCACTGAATTAAATGTATCAGGTAATATTTATTATTAGTAATATTAATATTAATACCCTAGTACTACTTCTATCAATATCACCACTACTACTATAAGTAATTATGATAATGAAAATAATAATCTCTGTGATAATTTCTATTTTGTCAATTCTTAGGCAATCACATGGCATTTGTGAATGTGTGTGGAATGCCTGTGAGTTTGGTTGGTTGGGTTTGAGAAGAGCTGGGGGCAATGTGATACAGAAAGCAGAGATTAAAAGAGAGATGCCCTATAATTTCTGAGTCAGGATTTGCTATTCTCCCAGTAAACCAAAATTTGTCTAGTGTATTCTCTTCTAGAGACCTTCTCTTCAAATTCTTAGAGATTATTTTCTCTAGATATGTAGAGAGGCATTAGATATACTTCATATCTGTAGACTTGCCAAAGTGGAGACTTTATCAGAGAAAATTGTTAACTGGTACAATAGAATCAGAGAACCAGTGTTTGAATTCCATCTTTGGCACTACCTCTGTGAACTCGGATCAGCCATTTTTTCTTTCTGGCCCTCAGTTTGCTTATTTATAAATTGAAGAGGTTGGACTACCTCTAACTATTCTTCCAACTCTATGTCTATGATCCTATGTCTTCTCATTCTGTGGAACTCTTGGACTTGACAAATTCCACTGAGACTGGAACCTTTAATCATCATTTACTACCCAAAGTGCCTTTAGATTTTGGAAGAGTTGAAGTATTATTGTTCGTATATGATTTTAGAAAGCAGCAGTCAAGGACATTATTAATATATTATAATAGATTTTAGGAGTACTGAAATCCTATGGATAAGGAACCATGAACCACCATTATTTGGAAAATGGATACATTTTCCATGATTGATTTCAGATACAGATGACCTACTTCATGATTCATAAGTACCAGTTGATTATGCTATTGGCTTTGCTCATCCCACATCTAGTTCCAATAGAAAAATAACTATTCTAGAGATTTTCCATCCTTATGGAAGATGTTACTTTGTGGGCTTTATGTTCCTCATTATGAGAATCATAGTGAGAACTTAATTCATATATGGGAAAAATTTTTGAGCTATTTATTTAGCAGGGATTGGGGGAACAGATACTGAAGTGTTTTATTGCAAACATTCCTCATCACTGACCCACACCAACTTGACCCAATGTCAACAGGCTATAGATGAGATTCTTTTTCCTTGCTTTAAAATCAAGGCCAACTGTAATATTAGCATAACTAATATTAGTATAATTTCAAGGGTCTCAAGATGGGAAATAAACAAACATGGGAGTTCAGGAAAAGGAATACTTATAATTTTTCCTCATACATTACACAGCTCCCTTCTGTATATTTTTCCAAATGTACTCTACACTGAGTCAAGGATACACATACACACAAACAGATATACACATATAAGTATATAGTATATATAAAAGTAATCATAGGAAAGATTTGAAGGTAGATTCCTGATAGTGAGTCTGACATTTCACTCTGAATTTCATTGTTTCCCATAAATAAGTCTTTCATTGTGGATAACAATCTGGTTGATACAAACTAAAAAAAGAGAACAGAGCCAGTGCCTTTTACCCTGTAAATACAAAATTCAATGCAATTACATCTCTATATTTACATTCCCAAATTAGGAAATAGGGTAATTTTGTTTAAAAGGAGAGGATTGGCTCATTTTGTTTTTGACAATCTAAAGTGATATTCTAGGTGGTATTAAACTATCCTCACCTCCTAAATGCCCCTGAGAGAGGCAAAGTGATCTAGTGGATAGGGTACTAGACTTGAATTCAGGAAGAACTGGATAAAAAAAAACATCAAAATAATAGCACAGATAATACCTCCTATACCATTAGAAGTAGAACTTTGGGCAATTCACTTAATTTCTCTATGCCTCAATTCCTTCATATGGAAAATAATGCCGTTGGACTCAATATCCTTGAAATTTCTTTCCATCTCTAAATGTACTTCCTTATCCATAGAAATCAAAGTTAGCATACTGATTCCAACAATTAGGTATCCCTTTTCTTCCCTACCTACCCACATGACTCTTATAACCCAGGGGATCATGGCAGAGATGTGGAGGTAAGATCCTGCTTTGGTCCTGGGCCTAGATATGTCTTATATGTCTTTGTTCTCCCCATCTTTGTGCTCTGGGATGCCAAGATTTGGGGAACATGAGTATGAATGAGACTAAGAATTTTAATAGGAAATTGTTGTAGTTGAACAAGTACTAGAGTTAGGATCAAGAAATATTCAAATCTCAAATCAGATGTGGTGTCATCATGGTCATTCTCTTAACTTATTTATGATTTGATACTATCTAAAAATATGGTCTTAGATGAAGGAGTGGTGAGAGAAATCTTGAAAGAATTGGAGGAGAAGCATGGTGGAGAAATTTGGGTTAATAGGAATTGAATCAGAAACAGGAGTGGTGTCATTGTAATATACTATAGACCAAGGGCATCTTTGTGCCTCTGGGAAACAGACAAATTCAATTGGGAAATATTTAACCAAATAAATAAAAATATATAATATTAATATGTGGTTATCTCAGGCAATATATACCCACAGGAATTCTTATGTATAGTTTAGATGATATCACAGCTACAGACCACCTGAAATGAAAGAAGATATAGATGAATTATTTGGAAAAGAGTTTACAAGTCTGACAAAGAAGTATAATAGAGGAGAGGGAACTTCTATAACTCACATAACTTTGACAGAAGTTGTCTTTAAAAAGTATTTCAAAAGGACAGGAGTAAAAACAAGATGAGTGATGGGGCTCTCCCATTGAGTCCAAAGTGAAAGGTAGGCAGAGAGAGTAAATTTCCACAATAAGGAGATCCAATGGGGAATACACAGATGGTAATCATAACTCTGACTTTGAATGGGATGAACTCACCCATAAAATGGAAGCAAATAGCAGAGGTGATTAGAAACTAAAATCCTACCATATTTTGTCTAAAAGAAATACACATGAGCCAGGTAGACACACACAGGGTAAAGATAAAAGATTGGAACAAAATATATTGGGCATCAATTGAGAAAAAGAAGGCAGGGTTTGCAATCATGATATCTGACAAAGCCAAAGCAAAAATAGATCTGATTAAAAGAGATGGAAGAATGTAATTATATTCTGATAAAAGGCAGTATAGATAATGAAGAAATAGCAGTACTCAACATGGATGCACCAAATGGTATAGTATTCAAAATTTTAAAGGAGAAACAATTGGAGCTTAAGGAGGAAATAGATAGTAAAATTATATTAGTGGGAGACCTGAACCTTCCTCTAACAGATCTCGATAAATCAAACCAAAAAATAAGTAGTTGTTAAGGGTAAAATTGGGGTTGTTGACTGAATATATTATTTTAGTGGTCACCAGGGATTTAAATTTAATCCCAATAAAATACTCAAGTCAGTTTGGAATTTTTATGGTGGTTTAATTATAATAGTGGGAAGAAATTAAGAAGAAGAGAAAGAGGAAATGGTATAAGATTTCTCTGGTCCAACCAAAGACAAAGAAAATTCAGAGAACTCAGCCACGAGGCCTCCTCAGAAGATTAAATCTAGTTCAACTTTCAGTCATGAGGTCTACTCTGAGATGAGGGGCCTCCTAAGAGGATAGTGCTTTAGGAGGTAAAGGAAAGGAGGAATCAGCCTAACCACTCACCAAGACTCACTCAGGGAAGATGCCTAACCTAAACCATGCTACAAAGCTTTTACCAGCAACCTCAGCAACAAGCCACAAACACCAAAGCCCACCAAGAGCTGCAAGCATGCCTAAATGCCACCCAGAGCTCCCAACCTCAATGAACTGTGAGAGCTCAACATTTCTGAGCGAGCCCAATGTCTCTGAGAGAGAGATCAGAGAGAAGTGACATGAAATATATAGACAGTTCTTTACTTCACTTCCTGCATCTCACATATACCAATGGTAGCTTAAGCTTGGCTTAGGACAGCCCAGGGGGGTCTTTCAGTTGTTTATGACTTGTTACTGGCTAGCACATGTCAGTCATAGGCCATCCTCCTCACAGTTAATCCTTAAGTGGGGGTTTATACATTCCTTGGTGGCTAAAATTCTAAAGACTAAGCAGAGTGGAATAAAAATAAAATTCACCTAGGAAAGAGGTTCTTAAGAGCTCTGAATGAAATCTTAGAAAAATTAGAGCTAATAGATATATGGAGAAAAATAAATAAGGACAAAAAGGAATACACCTTCTCTTCAGCAGCACATGGTACATTCACAAAGAATGACCATATACTAGGGCATAAAACATGGCAAGCAAATGCAAAAAAAAAACAGAAATAATAAATGCAACCTTTTTAGATCACAATGCAATAAAAATAATAATTGGTAAGTGTACATGGAGAGACAAATAAAAAGTAATTGGAAATTAAATTATATGATTCTCCAAAATTGGTTGGTTAAAGAAAAAAGTCATATAAACAATGAATAATTTTATCGAAGAGAATGACAATGAGGAGACATACTATCAAAATCTATGGGATGCAGCCAAAGCAGTACTCAGGGGAAATAGATATCCCTGAATGCATCTATTAACACATCAGGTAGGGAAGAGGTAAATGAATTTGACATGCAAATTAAATAACTAGAAAAAGAACAAATTAAAAATCCCCAGATAAAATCTAAATTGGAAATCCTAAAAATTAAAGGAGAAATTAATAAAATTGAAAGTGAAAGAACTTTTGAAATAATAAATAAGACTAGAAGCTGGTACTTTGAAAAAACAAATAAAAAGGAAAGAAGAAACCAAAATAACAGAATTAAAGATTCAAAGGGAGACCTCTCCTCTAATAAAGAGGAAATTAAAGTCATTATTAAGAACTATTTTGCCCAAACATTTGGCAATAAGTATGGCAATATAGGTGATATGGATGATTATTTACACAAATATAAATTGCCTAGATTGACAGAAGAAGAAATAGAATGCTTAAATAATCCCATATTAGAAAAAAATGAATAAGCCATCAAAGAACTTCCTAAGAAAAAATTCTCAGGGCCAGATGGATTCACAAATGAATTCTATCAAATATTCAAAAAACACCTAACCCAAATACTATACAATCTATTTAACGAAATAAGCAAAGAAGGAGTTCTACCAAATTCCTCTTATGAAAAAAAAAATATGGTACTGATTCTAAAGCCAGGCAGGTCAAAAACAGAGAGAAGAAACTATAGACCAATCTCCATAATGAACATTGATTCAAAAATCTTAAATAGAATACTAGCAAATAAGTGATCATGAGGATTATTCACTATGATCAGGTGGGATTTATACCAGCAATGCAAGGATGAGTTAATATTGGGAAACCAACTATGTAATTGACTATATCAATAACCAAACCAAAAGAAATCACAATTATCTCAGTAGATGCAGAAAAAGCCTTTGACAAAATACAACTCTCATTTCTATTGAAAACACCAGAAAAATAGGAATAGAAGGGTTTTTCCTAAATATAGTAAATATTATATATTTAAAAACATCAGCAAGCATCATCTGATAAATTATAAGCCTTCACAACAAGATCAGGAATGAAACAAGAATGCCCATTATCAAACTTGGCGAAGTCAAGATGGTGACTTAGAAGCAGCAGAAGTTCAGACCTCTGAAAACCCTTCCTTACTGATCACAAACTGAATGCTCCTAGGATACTGAAAATCAAACCTAACAACAGTACAGAACCAAGGAACCCTCTTGCTGGAGTCAATCCAAAAGGTATGCCCCCCAAAAGCTGGAATCTGAGAACACTCGGGTTTAAGGGGAAGGCAGAAGGAAGGTCCCAGGACCCCTCCCCCCACCTAGAGTGCTAAGCCTCCAGCAACAGTGGGAACCTCTGAGCAGGCAAAGGTGCTGGTCTGGAGGGAGTACCTTATGGGCAGAGCTTTGCCAGGCTCAGAGTGTCAAACTCAGGTGGTGGGGAAAGAGCCGGAGTGGGAGCAAAGAGCAGGCAGTCTGTTCACAGTATCTGAGACCCTCCATATTGCTCCAGCTTTCCAGGAGGTTTTGGCCTAAGGGCAAACCTAGACCAACCCAGATAACTTATTCCCATCAAAAGTCTTCAGAGGTCAGGGAAGCCCAAACTCCAAAACCCCTCCCTCACAGGCTGCTAGACTTTAATTTAATCCAATCAAAAGCCTCCAGAGGACATGGAAGCTCAAACTCCAACACCCATCCCCCACAGACTGCAGGGAGAGATCTTCTGTCAAAGATCCAGGAGGGGAGATTGGCAGAAACCCCTAAAACCAAAAAAATGAGAGGAGCAAAAGCACAGACAAATACGGGGAGCAAAGAAGGGGGTAAATATGAGCAAACAACAGAAAAAAGAAGAAAGAAATTACAATAGACAGCTTCTGTACAGGCAGCGAGCAAAGAGCAAATGGAACAGAGGGGGAGGGATCAGCAAACAATAAATCAGAAATCCCAGTGAATTGTATACAGACTTTGGAAGAACTCAAAATGAAATACAAAACACAATTAAGAGAGGCTGAAGACAATTGGGAAAAGAACTTAAAAACTAAGATAATTCATCTGAAAACAGAAAATAGTGTCTTGAAAACCAAAATCAACCAATTTGAAATTGAGGCAAAGGAGATGAAAGATGAGGCAAAGAGGATGCAAGATGACCTCCAAAGAAAATCAGACCAGAAGGAGAAGGATGACCAAAAAGCCAGGGATGAAATCCAGTCTTTAAGAACCAGAATACAACAACTAGAATTAAGTGACCTCACAAGGCAGCAGGACACTATAAAACAAAACCAAAAGAATGAAAAAATTGAGGAAAATATGAAACATCTCATTCACAAAACAGATGATTTAGAAAATCATCCAAGGAGAGACAAGTTAAGAATCAATGGTCTACCAGAAGACCATGACAAAAGAAAAAGCCTGGATACCATACTACAGGAAATTATTTAAGAAAACTGCCCTGATATTCTAGAACAAGAGGGAAAAGTGGATATTGAAAGAATCCACAGATCACTTCCTGTACTTAATCCCCAACTGACATCACCTAGGAGTTATATAACCAAATTCATGAACTATCAGACCAAAGAAAAATATTACAAGCTGCCAAGAAAAAGTCTTTCAGATACCATGGAACCACAGTGAGGATAACACAGGATCTGGCTACATCTACATTGAAGGACTGAAAGGGATGGAATATGATATTCCGGAAAGCAAGGGAACTAGGTATACAACCAAGAATCAACTACCCAGCAAAACTGACTATATTTTTACAGGGGAAAGCATGGTCATTCAGCAAAATAAAAAAAAAAATTCCAAGAATTTGTAAAGAAAATACCAGATCTGAACAGAAAAGTTGATGTCCAAGCACAGGACTCAAGAGAAGCATCAAAAGGTAATTTAAAAAGAGGGGGTAAAGAAAAGAAAAGAAAACAAAACAAAAATACTTTTTAAGAGACTCAATAAGTTAAAATTATGTGTATCCCTATAAGAAAAGAGGTCATTGGTAACTCTTAAAAACTGTTGTTATCCCCTGGGCAGCTAGAAGAATTACACTTAGAGGGAACAGTGACATACTGTATAGGATGAATACCAAGACATAAATAGGTATATATATGTATGCATGCATAAAGACACACACACACACACACACACACACACACACACACACACACATATATATATATATATACACAACTAAAGCTTAAAAAGAGATTAATACTAAAAGAAAAGGGAAAAGAAACAAAAGGGGGTAAATTTATATGTCACAAAGAAGCTCATCGTGGGAAGGAAGAGAACATCAATACACTGGAAGGGTAAAGAGGTTGTGGATAGGAAATACTCAACTCTTACATGCTTTGAAATTGACCCAAAGAGGAAAGAACAATCCAATCCATTGGGGCTAGATTAGATTTGTGCCCTATAGGGGAGTAGAAGGATAACAAACAGACTGGTGGGGAGGGAAGCAGTATAAGGGAGGGAGAGGTTGAGGGTAGTTTTAAAAAGACTGAAAAGAAAATAAGGTGGGGAATAAGAAGGGAGAGGAGTAGAAAGGGAAGTAAAATAAGGGAGGGAACTAGGGGGACTGATTAAAAACAAACATTGGTGTAGAAGGAAATAGTGAAAGAAGAAAAGGCGGGACTAGGAGTAGAAATCAAAATGCTGGGAAATACACAGCTGGTAATCATAACTCTGAATGTGAATGTAATGAACTCACCCATAAAATGCAAGTGAATAGCAGAGTGGATTAGAATCCAAAACCCTACCATATGCTGTCTGCAAGAAACACATATGAGGAAAGTAGATATGCACAGCAGCAAGAATTATAAAGAGAAATTCCATTTAAAAAAATCACTCTAGACAATATAAAATACTTAGTAATCTATCTGCCGAGACAAACACAGGAACTATATTAACACAACTACAAAACACTCTCCCCAAAATTAAAACTAGATCTAAACAGTTAGAGAAACATTAATTGGTCATGGGTAGGATGAGCTAACATAATAAAAATGGCAATCCTGCTCAAATTAACTTACTTATTTAGTGCCATACCCTTTGAACTACCAAAAATCTTTTTTACTGAATTAGAAAAAAAAATAACAAAGTTCGTTTGGTAGAACAAAAGATCAAGGATATCCAGGGAAATCATGAAAAAAAAATGCAAAGGAAGGACATGCAGTCCCAGATCTCAAACTATACTATAAAGCAGTGGTCATCAAAACAATTTGGTACTGGTTAAGAGACAGAAAGGAAGATCAGTGGAATAGACTTGGGGAAAATGACCTAAGTTAAGACAGTCTATGATAAGCCCCAAAATTCCAGTTTTGGGGACCAAATCCCACCATTTGATAAAAATCACTGAGAAAATTGGAAGACGAGAAATTAGGTTTGGATTAACATCTCACACCCTACACTAAGATAAACTCAGAATGTGTGAATGACTTGAATATAAAGAAGGAAACTATAAGCAACATAGGTGAACACAGAATAGTATACTTGTCAGATTTTTGGGAAAGGAAAAACTTTAACACCAAGCAAGAGCTTGAAAAAATCACAAAATGTAAAATCAATAACTTTGATTACATCAAATTAAAAAATTTTTGTACAAACAAAACTAATGCATCCAAAATTAGAAGGGAAACAACATATTGGGAAACAATCTTCATTACAAAAAGCTCTGACAAAAGTCAAATTACTCAAATTTATAAAGAACTAAACCAATTGTACAAAAAATCAAGCTGTTCTCCAATTGATAAATGGGCAAGGGACATGAATAGGCAATTTTCAGTTTAAGAAATCAAAACTATTAATAAGCACATGAAAAAGTGCTCTAAATCTCTAATAATCAGAGAGATGCAAATCAAAAGAATTCTGAGGTATCACCTTGTGAATCTTAAAAATTATCACACCGTACTTCATAAGATTTGGTTAAGACCATTCCCCATTTTAAACAGTGAAGGAACTTAGATCAGGAATGTGAGATCTCTACTCCACCCCTACTTAAGCCTGCTTTAGGGGAAGAAACTCCTTGCTGAACAATGAAAAATACTTAAACCCATACTTATATTAAGGCAAAAGTTCTTAAGCTGTACCTATTTTTAGATCTAATACAAAAGGGTGCTAAGTACCTATAAAGGTCAGGCAACTTGTGAATTTACTAGGAGCAAAGAGGTGAGAACTTACTCAGAGGTTTTTCAGGTGTGACCTTAAAAGTTTAAGTCTACTTAGGTGTGAATTAAGAATGGTCTGTCCTTTGGAAAACATCTACTGTGATTGGTAGATGTGAGAACTTAGGGAAGGTGACATAGGAGAAAATTTGCTTTAAAAAGGAGCTCAGATAGAGCTGGGTCTTGGAGCTGAGAAGCAGCTAGAGATTCAGCTGGGAAAATCTGAATTGGAGAAAGCTGAACTGGTGTCTCTTTGAACACTAGAATTTTGCTTGGGACAAATCTTGTGGTGAGTGGATTGAAGACTGACTGATCTCTCTCTCTTAAGGCTGGCCTAAGCTGGCCTAGGCTTTTTTCTTATTATTCCCTTTTTCTCTCTCTCTCCCTTTCTTTAATTCCTCATTTGTATTAATTAAAATGTCTATAAAACCCAGCTGACTTGGGTATATTTAATAATTGGGGAATTTTTCCCTGGCGACCACTTTATATTTTTTATTTAAAACAAGACACTGTCTTGAAACCATATTTTCTGTGGTCACAATTTAAGCCAAACACTCTTTTATCTGCCACAGTTTCCTCCTCCAACTATTTTAATCATCACAACCTCACACCTAGCAGATTGGCCAACATGACAGCAAAGGACAGTAATGAATATTTGAGGGGGTGTGGAAAAGTTGGGACATTAATGCATTGCTGGTGGAGTTGTGAATTGATCCGACCATTCTGGAGGGCAATTTGGAGCTATGCCAAAAGGTGCTAAAAGACTATCTGCCCTTTGACCCAGCCATAGCACTGCTGGGTTTATACCCCAAAGAGATAATAGAAAAAGACATGAATAAAAATATTCATAGCTGTGTTCTTTGTGGTGGCAAAAAATTGGAAAATGAGGGGTTGCCCTTCAAATGGGGAATGGCTGAACAAATCGTGGTATATGTTGGTGATGGAATACTATTGTGCTCAAAGGAATAATAAAGTGGAGGAATTCCATGGGGACTGGAATATCCTCTAGGAATTGATGCAGAGTGAAAGGAGCAGAACCAGGAGAACATTGTACACAGAGACTGATACACTGTGGTACAATCGAATGTAATGGACTTCTCCACTAGTGGTAATGGACCCCGAACAACCTGGAGGAATCTACAAGAAAAACCACTATCCACATTCAGAGGAAACACTCTGAGAGTAAAAACGCTGAAGAAAAATAACTGCTTGAATACATGGGTTGAAGGGATATGGTTGGTGATGTAGACTCTAAATGAACATCCTAGTGCAAACATCAACAACATGGAAATATGTTCTGATCAAGGACACAAGTAATACTCAATGAAATTGCGCATCGGCTGCGGGAAGGGTGGGAGGAGGGGAGGGAGGGAAATAAAGTGAGTATTGCAACCAAAAAAAATAAATAAAAATAAAAAAAGAATGCCCATTATCACCTCTATTATTTAACATTATACTAGAAACACTAGCAGTAGCAATTAGAGAAGAAAAAGAAATTGAAGCAATGAGGAGACCAACCTATCACTCTTTGCAGACGATATGATGGTTTACTTAAGGAATCCTAGAGAATCAACCAAAAAGATACTCGAAATAATCAACAACTTTAGCAAAGTTGCAGGATACAAAATAAACCCGCATAAGTCATCAGCATTTCTATATATTTCCAACACTTCTCAGCAGCAAGAACTAGAGAGAGAAATTCCATTTAAAATCACCCTAGAAAATATAAAATACTTAGGAATCTATCTGCTGAGATAAACACAGGAACTATATGAACACAACTACAAAACACTCTCTACACAATTAAAACTAGATCTAAACAATTGGAAAAAAAACATTAATTGCACATGGGTAGGCTGAGCTATTATAATAAAAATCACCAACCTCCCTAAATTTTTATTTATTCAGTGCCATACTTATCAAATTACCAAGAAACTTTTCTACTGAATTAGAAAAATATATAATAGTTTATTTGGAAGAACAAATAATCAAGGATATCCAGGGAAATAATGAAAAAATGTGTAGGATTAGGGCCTACCAGTATCAGATCTCAAACTATACTATAAAGCTGTGGTCATCAAAATAATATGGTATTGGCTAAGACAGAAAGGAGGATCAGTGGAATAGGCTTGAAGTAAATGACCTCAGAAAGCTAGTGTACAATAATCCCAAAGATCTTAGCTTTGGGGCAAAAACTCAGTATATGACAAAAACTGCTGGGAAAATTGGAAATGGAGAATATTACAAAGTGTAAAATGAATAATTTTTATTACATTAAATTAAAAAGGTTTTGTACAAACAAAACCAATACAACCAAAATTAGAAGGTAAATGTTAAATTTTTATGGTTGGACTTGAATAATTTTTTTGGTGGTTGCCAGGGGATTAATTTTTAAATCCCAAAATAAATTACTCAAGTAAATGGAATTTATGATAGATGATTTACAATAGAGGGAAGATATTAAGGATTAGAGAAAAGGGGAGAGAGAGGCAAATAGAGCTCTGGCTTCCTCAGAGCCAGGTAAAAATTCTATCTACTTTAAATACTGTTAACATTTTGGGGATTAAAATCTAAAAATAGAACAGGGATTACAATTTAATCTTCACAATAAAGGAAGAGCTAAGTACCTTCATTGTTACAATCAGTGGAGAGCCAAGTCCAATCTTCACATAAGTCACAAATTGGGAAAAAATCTTTATTACAAAAAACTCTGACACAACTCTAGAGTTGTGAATTGATCCAACCATTCTGGAGGACCATTTGAAACTATACCCAAAGGGCTCTAAAAGACTGCCCTTTGATCCATCCATACTACTGCTGGGTCTATACCCCAAAGAGATAATAAGGGGAAAAACTTGCTCAAATTTTTTAGAGCCACACTCTTTGTGGTGGTAAAACATTAGACAATGAGAGGATTTTGTCTTTGATTGGGGAATGGCTGAACAAATTGTGGTATCTGTTGGTGATGGAATACTATTGGGCTAAAAGGAATATTGAACACAAAGATGGATATACTGTGGCACAAAAATTAGTAATATGGAAATGGGTTCAAGTGATTATATATGTATGCTTATATATATATATATATAATATATATATATATATATATATATACACACACACACACACACGTAGAATTATGTGTCAACTCCTGGAGGGGAGGGATGAAAGGAGGGATGAAACATGAATAATGTAACCATATTTAATTTAATATTTAATTAAATATTAGTTTACTTTTAAATTATTTTTAAATATTTAACAATAACAAAAGAAATAAAAGAAAAAAGAAAAAGGAAAAAGAAGAGGTTCTATCTCCCACCCATGTAGTGATTAAATTCAATGATAAACAACAAAATTTGCTGGCAGCCATAAGCCAGACCTTCAAAAATGCAAAACAATGATTTAACGCTTTGTATAAATGGAGATTTTGAACCTTTGACTTTATTCCCCAGAAGTCCTTGGTATTTCTCAGAGCCCTAATAATATCTCCTATGTCTCCATGTTGACAAGATCACATTAATGGTATTTAACTGGCAGTAATGCCTCCCATGTCCTCTTTTTTTGCATGATGTAGCATCAATAGTGATGGTGGTGAGGTGGGGAAAATTTGAAAATGTCTAACCAGCCACGGGCACGTGGTTTTTATTTTGTATCCTCTTTATTCCTTGATTTCTAATGATCCTTAATAAACCTCATAAAATATAATATTTTATTATTAGAGATTATAATTTAATTTTTACAGCTTTGAGGATTATGTTTCTTTTACTAGAAATTAGAGAAGATAATTGAACATGTTTTAAAAAGCAATGAACTCAAAATGTAATCAAAAGTAATGTATCCTGTAAGCCTGAACCTGATCACTGAAGGAGAAAAAAATGTATACTTACCAAAAAGAAACATTGGAGACCTCTGTATTGTAAAGTTGGTGCTTAAATGTTGATTGATTGATCAGCAAGACAGAGAGGTAGGAGGAGTATTTGACTTACAGATTCCCTAAACAATAAATTACAGAAAAGCTAAATAAATATAATTTTCAAGAAAATTCAAGTAACAAAATAAGTTCTCTTTTGCTGAAAAATAAGTATGGGTAGTATTTCTATGGGAATTTGTAGTTTTCTAAGTGCTTTACAAATACTACTTCATTTTCTACCCCAAAAGTCCTTAGTAGGTAGGAGCTATTATTAACCCCATTTTATAGATGATGAAATTGAGTCAAACAGAGGTTAAATGCCTTGCTCAATGTTATATATCCAATAAATATTTGAAGCTGAATTTGAAATCAGTTTTTCTTCTTCTAGGATCAGTGCTCTACTCTCTGCACCATTTGACTGCTTCAGTTTTCAATATAAGCACACACGTACACATATGTATGCATACACATATACTTGTAATTTATTCATGTATCTATATACAAATATGTATAAACACACTTTAAATTGATATATAGTAATAGAGGGTAAAATAAGACCAAAGACAGATTGTCTAGGGACCAACACAGAAGGTTCCAAAGATTGAAAAGGAACTTGAAAAATGATAAAAGGGGAAAATAGAAATGTTGAAGCAATTCTCCATATATAAAAATTGATAGAACACAAACCTGGCAATCCTATTAACAAAGAGGGTATCTAGTGTATCAATGAAACAAGTCTTACTTGCTTTGTTCCCTCCTTGAAAGAATGTGTGTTCTCTTAATGTGTTTATCTATTATCACTAAACTCCATGGCTAGCTTAACGTAGCTATGCTTATAGATGTTCATTGTTCCTTGAAGTCCCAAATATCACTTACACAGAACTAAATCTCTAAATTATGCTTCTGCTTGCTTCGAAGGCCTTGCTCCTTACAATTTAATGTGAGAAAAAATATTTGAAGGGAGAGAAATCCTGGATTATTTCAGATCCCCCTTCAAACTTTAATCATCATGGCCATGGAGAGATCAGAAAAAGAAATTGGTGAGTCTCTAAAAAGACTCCAGTAAGTCTTTTAGTGGGAGTCAAGGGAATGTGTTAGATGTTTCTACTGAAGTCAAGATAAAATATGAGTAAGAAAAATGACTAAGACTGAAAAAAAGGCTCAGGGATTGGGAAAGTTGTTGAATTATGGCCAACCGTACTGCTATTCTCTGTAGTCCAGGAACATTATGAAAACTTCAAATACTGTCCTTTCCAGGGCAAAATACTATGTAGTTGCTTGAGCTTTGTGTTGGAATCATAAAACATTCTGGGTTGTTAAAGACTGCATCTCTGAGAGTTTTCCATTTTTCCTTCACGTGTGTATTTTCCATTCACCTGTAATTCTTCTGTTTTTATCTCGACCTTTGATAATGCTCTCCTTTGTATTCTTCCTACACTGTAATCATTTCTTCATCATAATTCTCTCTGGTTGCTATGTGATGATGTTCTGAATGCCTGTATTTTCCTTTGTTTTATCTTTTGTAGTCTTTTAACTCTTCCCTTCCTGGCAATTCAGGAAGTGGAAT
The DNA here is from genome assembly GCF_027887165.1 of Monodelphis domestica. Classification (NCBI taxonomy): domain Eukaryota; kingdom Metazoa; phylum Chordata; class Mammalia; order Didelphimorphia; family Didelphidae; genus Monodelphis; species Monodelphis domestica. The sequence goes on from NC_077233.1 coordinate 19,977,890, forward strand.
AATGCCCTCTTCCCACCACTTTCTTCTCTGAAATACATATCTACAAATGTAATAATGCATATTGGGGTTGAAATACACAGTTCTGGTCTACTCCCTTTGAATCTTAATATTTGGCTCAACTTTGTCCATCCACTAACATCTTTCTTTCATTTTTAATATCTTTGCTTTGTAAAAAGCATTGCAGTATTTTTGTTTGATTTACCCTTTTTGTTATTTATATTACAAGAACAAAGGCAATTCACATTTGTATAATGCCTTCAGGTTACAGAAATATTCTTCACCATAACCTTGTGAGATGATAGTCAATACAAATATTATTATCTCCATTTTATGTATGAAGAACCAACTTTTGGCTAAATGAAATGATTGCTTCGAACCAAATTGTTGGTAAGTGCCAGAGCCAAGAGAGGAATTCATGTCTCCCAGCTCCATGACCAGTGCTCTTTCTTATATTCCATCCTATTCTTTTAACAAATCTTTGGAGGTAATGGCATCATAGGATCCTAGATTTAGAGATGGATCATAAGATGATACCTGGAAGAGACCTTAGAAACCATCAAGTCCAATTCTCGTTTTTCAATGAAAGAAACTGAGACTCAGGGATGTTAAGCAAGCTGCCCAATATCTTGCAATGTCAGAGGTGGGATTTCAATCCCAATGTACCTCTAGTCCAAGTCAAACAAAATCAGTATGAATCAGTCATTACCCTTAAATATCACTATGTATTTTAGAGTGTTTGGATAGAAGGCCAGAGCTACAAGTAATCCCAGAGATCAACAAATCTACCCCCTTCTATACCTGGGGCAACTGAGGCTCAGGGAGCAGAAACAACAAGGTAACATAGTTGTGTACCAGCCAAATGAGACTAGAAATCAGGGGTTCTCACTCCTAATTCTTTACATTCCATTTTATATGTGCTATTATATAAGAAGAAAAATAGATTGGATTTGAGTGACAAAAGCATATGAGGGGAACAGCTAGGTGGCTCAGTGGACTGAAAGCTAGGCTCAGAGACAGAAGATCTTGGGTTCAAATCTGACCTCAAACATTTCTTAGCAGTGCTACCCTGGTCAACTCATTTGATTCCCATTGCCTAGCCCCTATTGCTGTTCTGGCTCGAAGGTAGGGGTTTTTTAAAAAAGTGCCACAGAATAGAAAATGATCTAAGATCTTACTGAGGGGAAAAAAAGCAGCACACTTCCTATAGTTTCATGTTATTGCTAACATGCTGTCATTTTGTTTTTTATCTCAGGAGATAAGTTGGCAAAGAAAATTCAAGAATATTATTGAGCTGGATACTTCATATGCTTAGAACAGGAAGAGTCTGCAGGAGTCATCTAATGCAACTTTCTTATTTTTCATGTGAGAAACCTGAATCCTAGTGTCAACCTTAAAATAAAAATACACAACCACCAAAACAGTTACAAAAGGAGTTATCTTTAATCAGGACAAGGGATATTGTGCTTTTATGGCCACTAAAGAGTCATTCCACTACATAGAGCCACCCAGCTCTGAGATTCTGGGAACAATGTCTTGGGGGGGAATTCCATCAAGAATGGAATTTCCATTGATTTAATGAAGTTGGGGTGTCTTAAAGGCCATTGAATGGCTCTGCTTCGAGGAAACTAATTCCTAAGAAAGTTGTGATTTACCTATCATCATATAGTTAGGAAGTATCTGAGTTGGAATTTGAATGCGGGTCTTCTATTCACAAGTCCAGAACCCTGTTACTCTGCACTACCTTTGCATTGTGCCATGCTGAAAGAAACAACCTTTAGATAAATGGATTATTTCATATTGGTTGAACTTGATTCTCCATTTTCCACCTCCAAGCATTTCCATGAGTCTGGAATGTACTCCCTCTTCATCTCTCTATCCCAGAATCTTTTTCCCTTTATGGTCCAGTTCTGGTGCTAAATCTGCTGTGAAACCTTTCCTTGATTTCCCCAGTCATCAAAGTTGTCTCCCTCATCCCATAACCTTACATTTACTTACCTAGGCACAAAGTGTATCCACTCTCCCTTCTTGTTCTCCCTTCCAGTAGATGGTGCCCCTCACCATAAAAGTAGTTGACAAAAAAGCCAGGATTTGAATATTGGAGATCTGATTGCCTTTGGATACAATGGTATAATTAAGTGTTGAGTATTCATTTGCTTGGGATGGGTTATATTAGGATTAGGAGGTCTCTATCCATAAAATTCACTTTATTTTGCTGGGGAGCCAGAACCAGGAGATTGCATCAATTTTTTTTGTTGTTGTTGAGAGTTGCAAAAGCACTTATGTTAAATGCAATTGAATAATTAATAATAACTAAAAATTACATTAAATGAAATCTCTTTAGCCCACTAGGTGGCCCCAGATCAAATAAAGCTTTATAGCTCATCCATCCATCTATTTCTGCCTTATTATCATCTACCTTGTCTCTGAACTATTCCTCCCTGCCCAGAAGATCAGCTTCCACACCAGACAACTAGAAATCATGCTCATAGTTCCTTCTTGGTTTACTTACTTCACTTAGATTTGGAATTCCCACCCCAGGGCTGAGCTATCTTCAGTGTTAAATGAATAAGTGAGATATCACTTAACCTATTCTATCCAGTCATGACTCCAGTTCATACAGTGACTTCTAGACTCCATAATAAAATTAATTATTCCATTGCTTCAAGAAAGAGTGACATTTTAAATCAACACCCTGGAGACTCTTCAGACCAAAATACCTTTCTCTGGCTACCACTCCCTGGATATGTTGTTTTCCCCTATAAGAATATAATCTTCTCAAGGTCAAGGATTGCCTTACTTTGGTATATTTAGATTCAGGGTTTAGCACTGTGCCAAAATGAACATTTAATAGAAGCTTTTCTACTCATTCATTCATGATTTTTTTTTATTTTTGATATCTCAGTCATTCCTAAACCTCCCCTTGATCTCTAACTAGGTGAAGTGGCTAGACCACCAAACTCGTAATCAATGAGATCTAACACCCTCTAGCTGTGTGATACTCAGCAAGCAAGTTAACTCTCAATCTTAATTTGCTCATCTATCAAATAAGGGGCTCAGACTCAAAGATCACTAAAGTTCCTTAGAGTTCTAAATTTGATGCTGTTTCCTTTTCTTGTAGCAAAAAAGCAAAAATCCTATGAAGCAAAATTACAAACACACTGACCACAATGGTACATTATGTAGGCAACATTCCACACTCCAGGTATCCATCTCTCTAATTAAAGGGTTTGCATTCATTTCTTCATCTTTTTCTCCAAGGCCATAATCATCTTCAAAGGATGACTGGTGAGATTTTTAGTGGTCATATCTGCAAAAGCTACAAATACAGCCTGGCAATTCCAAGAAAGTCTTTGTCTGTCTATTTGCTGAGGAATGCCATTTTCTTTTTCTTAGCTTCCTCTCCACTCCTTTCTTCTCTTCCTCATGTATTTCTCTGTTTCTTCCCCCCTTTCATTTCCTGTCCCTCTCTATACTTGCCTTCTATCTTTCTCTCTTAACCTTAAGATAAAATATATTTGTTATTTGGGATTTTAATTCCTGAAAGAGACTTAATGTGACTAGATAGATAGTATTGGATCTGGAATCATAAAGGACTGAGTTTGAATGTTGCCTTTGACTTATATTTAGTCAGAAGTTTCATTCTTAACCTTGTAGAACTCCAAGAAACTTTCAAAGCCTACCAATTATAGATGAAGATTGACTAGGGATCAACACAATCAATAGTGCTTTGTATAATTGAATAGACATCACTGCTCTTAAAGAAAAAAATCTGATTTATGACAATTACTATTCTTCTTGATAAACAGTGAAAGTATTTTTTTAATTTTGTGAAACTTAGGTAAAACACTGATTTCCTGATGAGAAGAAAAGTTATTTGTTCACAGTAAAACAGTAAGTGTCTGAGGCACAATTCAAACCCAGGTATTCCTTCTAGTTTAGTCTTTTATCCTCTATACCAAATTTCTTGTCCATTATTAGAAGAAAATGTTCCATTTCTGTTAGATCTCCATCCCATATTGAGTGAATTGTTTTATATAGACTCCCATAGACCCTTCAAGTTCTATAATTCAATGAGATTTTCTTTCAATAAATTCCATCTGTTTCTCTAGTGAAACCTCAAGTTAGCATAGCATAGTAGAAATCATGTTGGATTTGGAATTGGAGCACTGGATTCATATCCTGTCTTTGCTTTTTTCTTGTTAAAGATATGTTTGTTTGTACAAAATCTCTTTAATTAGATGTAATCAAAATTATTAATTTTACATTTTGTAATTTTTTCTAACTCTTGCTTGGTCTCAAAATCTTTCCTTCCCCAAAGATCTGACAAGTATACTATTCTGTGTTCACCTAATTTACTTAAAGTTTCCTTTAAAGATATAAGTTTGGACACATTGCTTCTTTACTCCTATGTTTCTCAGTTTTCTTTTCTGTAAAATGAAGGGGTTTGATTAGATGGACCCCTAAGGTATTATCTGGCTTTTAATTTATGATATGGTATGAAATCTGACACCTCCTCTTCTCACAGTTAAACTCATTACATTTGTGAAATATGAACCTCAAACACTTTAGTCATTACTTTATTACCTCATGCAGAATACAAAGTCTCATAAATTTATGGACATAAATAGATTGTTCCATCTATGCTGCATAGAGAATTTCCCCAGACCTTTGTACAATTCCATAGATTTGCAAGAATGTCTCCTATAGGCATATTTCAATTCTCAAGACACTTAGTTGGTACAGTGGATTGAGTGCTAGTCCTGGAGTCAGGAAGACTCATCTATATCAACTCAAATCTGGCTTCAGATACTTGCTATCTGGGTGACCCTGGGGACATCACTTAACCCCGTCGACCTCAGTTTCCCCATCTATAAAATGAGCTACTAAAGGAAATGCAAACCACTCCAGTATCTTAGCCAAGAAAACTTCAAATAGGGTCACAAAGAGTCTCACACAACTGAAACAACTGGACACCAATTAGCTTTAAATTTAGCATCTCTACTAGGAAGCTATGAGAGTGAAAGAACAGGTGAGAAAATGGTCCCTTGTGAGTCATCACCATTCAAAGCCATCATATTGATGAGATAGATGGAATTCCAGGTGCAATCTAGATGAACACAGGTAATGGAAATTCTTCAGATGGAATGGATCTTGAAAGCAAATAATGAAAGTCACCTTTCAGGGTAGTAGCAGTAGAAGAGGAAGAAGAGGAGAAGACCTGCATTCTTGGATCCACCAAAACTCAGAAACAAATTTAATGAAGGGTCTAATATTCTGAGAAGCAACCTGGCATTGTGCATAGAGAGTTGGCCATGGAGTCCTGGAAACCTTTCCTCAAGTCATGTCTTTGGCTTACACTGGCTTAATTATCATGGGCACGTCATGGACTCTCTCAGTATCTTTAGCAAAGGGAAATTAATCCATGGAAACTCCCCCATATTAATTAAATCACAGTTTTCAACAATAATAATGCATAGGGAATGAAGGAAGTATGAAAAGGAGAAGGACGAAGAAAAAAGGAGCCTGGATTCATGGATCAATATACATCATAAAATGAAATTGAGAAATTTACCAAATACTTAGAAAGACACAATCAGAGATTACCAACCAAGATGACTCTCTGCATGCAAGTTGAACTACCCACTTCTCACATATAACTAGCAAAAAATCACTAAAATTCACATTAGACATAGTAATGATCCTGAAATCACTGGGAAAAAATAAATGATGCCTCTCATCTTAGAACTGCACACGAAGTCAATTAGAAACTTGAGGGCAATGGGAAAGGGGCCCAATTACAAAACCAGATAACCCAGATTGATATCAAGTAGATCAGACTACAAAACCCAAAGGTACAGAAGAGGTTGGAGGCTAGCACAAAGTTCTAATTTAGGAACTAAAACTGGAAAGGATAAGAAAATGTCTTAAGTTTAAAAATTAATGTAGATCTAAAGACTTTCTAAAAGAAAGAACAACTCCATTATCTGAAAAATGATATTCTCCTCAATGGAAAAAATGGATTTTCTACCTGGATTAAAATTCATTAATACCTAAAAGCAGGAGATTAAAAATTACATTAAAATTTGGAAGGAACAACTTAGAGGAAGAATAAATAATTTAGCAGATAAAATGGTAAAACTTACTCAAAAAATGGACTATTTGAAATCTAGAATAGACTAAACAGAAATCAATATCTTCTTGAGAAAGCAATATGTAGTAGAACAAAAATGAAGATGTTAAAAATAGGAGAAAATACAAATGACACTTGAAAATTTTTGGGCTTCCTGAAAAACATGATAAATATAAGACCTAGATGCTATATTTCACTAAATTAGAAGGAGGAAAGGGAGAAGGAAGAAGAAGAAAAAGAAGGATAAAAAGAGGGAGGAGGAGGAGGAGAAGGAGAAGAAGAAGAAGAAGAAAGAAGAAAGAAGAAGAAGAAGAAGAAGAAGAAGAAGAAGAAGAAGAAGAACAATAACAACAACAACAACAACAACAACAACAACAAACAACATCAACAAGAAGAAGAGGAAGAGGAATAAGGAGAAGGATAGGGAGAGGGGCAGGGAGAGGGAGAGGGAGAAGGAGAAGGAGAACAAGAAGGAGAAGAGGAAGAGGAAGAAGAACAAGAATAAGAATGAGAAGGAGAAATGAGAAGAAGGAGAAAGGAGAAGAAACAAGCATTTATATAGTTCCTATGTAGTTACTATGTGCAACACACTATGCTCAGTGGGTTTTTATTTTATTTTATTTTACAGGTATCTCATTTGACCCATACAACAATCCTGTGAAGTAGCTACTATTATCACCTTCACTCTACAGTGGAATGTGCTGAGGCAAACAAAATGTAAATTGCTTACCTAGGATTATATAACTAGTATGAATCTGAGTCCACTCAGGTTTTCCTGACTCCAGTTCTAGCACTTTATCACTTGAGCCACCAGCAATGAAGATACAAAAATTATTACTCATAATGCGGATAATACTATGATGATAACTAAACAAATTATTGGAAAGAGTCTCCAGTGGAGGAAGTGTTTATGTCTTCCACCCAGAACAACCCAAACTGGTCAGAAAGAAAGGAGATTGCCTAAGGTAGTAGGGAAGTTCTAACAGATTACATGGTTAAGTTTCCATCTCTGCAAATACAGCTTCATCTGGCAAGTTATATCATAGTGGACCAGCTCTCTTCTGTCATTTAAAGTTAGTTATTTTAAATAAGAGTGAGGACAAAGAAGATCTATGTCATTATTCAGTTCATTTTAGGCAGACTGTTACTGCCAGGTATTTTATCCAGAATATTTAGAGCCATTCAAGTAAGTCTGGCCCTCTTCTTCATGTCTAGTTAGTACCTTTCATCACAGTATCATATTGTACCATTTTCCCTGAGCTACCTTCCTGATCCTTAATATAATTAATCAGTCAATTTACAAGCAGTTATTAATTCACCTACTATGTACCAGACACTCTGCTAAGTACCAAGGCTACAAAGACAAAATAAAATGAAACAGTCCCTGCCCTCAAGGAGCTTACATTTCATCTGGGGAGACAACAAGTATGTATATGCTACGGTCAGGGTCCAGTATACAACTATATATTGAATGAGTACCAGGCAACTGTTTTTGTTTGTTTATTTGAAGGGAGAATCTGAAAGGCTCTATGGAGAAGGTGGCATTTCAGCTTATTCTTTTCAAATCTCTTTGGGTATCACATTCCTTGGGCCACTCGCGTTTAAGCACAATCCTCCCTCAGAAAATTGGCTTAGTTTTGCCTCATTCCTGTCCGGATGGGTCTTGGGGAAGGTAGAAAGTGGTTAGGATTCTTGAATAACAACGCAGATTCTGGCTCATCTTGAGGCTTTCACAGGAAAGGATCAATTCAGCATAGAAAAGCAGACACAGATAAATTGCTAAACAGTCTAGTACAATGACGGCATACATCTTTGAAATGAGCATCTTGAAAATCAATGAGAATTGAAATTGAAAAAGGAAGAATTGTACTTGCCAAGATGCAGGCTGTCAATAGGATATTCAAGCAACTTTCTGTTGTGGCTTCTGTGATCCTGGGAGGGATTTCCATTTAAGAAACACGAACTCCAGGATGACCTTTTGAATGACTCTTTTAAAAAAAATTGTGTCTTATTATCCGGGGATTGGACTCTTGTCTCTCATCTTAAATGTTCTTACACAGAATTTCATGGGTAATATAAAGGGAAAAGACTTCTTTTAGCAAGTCAAGACCACAAGCAAAGATTGAGCACTTGTTATGTGCCAAGCTCTGTGCTAACCGCTGGAAATAGAGCAGAAAGAAAGGTAAGTCAGGTCTTTGTGTGTCTGTATATCCAGATTTCAATATCAAAGTTTCCATTCAACTCTGGTCTGGTAGAGTAAGGTCTATATGAAAGAGAAGAGAGCTAATACCAGGAAATTTCCAGAACCCTGACAGATGTAGACCATTAAGTAGGCTAAGGGGACGCTGAGACTTTTACTCAGGTCACTAGAAGGTAGGAGGACCCAAGCTGTTCATTTTAACAGCTGCCATCTTTCTGTGGCATGATAGTACAATATGCTCTAGAGTACCCTAGCCAAAATCTCTTGAAAAATCATTTTTAATGCAAGATGAAAAATTATATGATATAGATGCATTCTGAAGATCAGGAAGCAAATTAGATATTCTAGTACTATAATATGCATACATATATATACATGTATACATGTAAATGGTTACTATAGTATTATAGTGTGCACATATGTATGTATGTATGTATACCATTAGCATAGTATGCATACATTTATGTGCATATAATAGAAATATGTATTTATATATTATATCATATATTTACATATTTATAAATATAAATACAAGTGCATGCTCACATGTGTACATGCAAATAATTATCATAACATGTACATGTATGTAAGCACATATATGCATGCATTCTTTCACTCTGGGGTATATGCAGTTGTGTGCATATAGGGCTATAAAAACAAACATGTGTGCATACCTATATGCATGTAAATAGTTACCACAGCACTATAGTATGTGTGCACATGTGTGTATGCACGTATATACATGCATGGCATATTGCTATAATAGAGGCATGTGTGCACATACACATAGAAATAGAAACACACATGTGTGCATATGCACGTGGTATACACACATGCATTATGGCATTCCAGTAACTAACTCCTTTCCTAATCAGTAGAATATGTCTACTTTTCATGTTCTTATCGTGGATGACAAAGGATGATTTGACAGCAGATTTTTAGTGCTTCCTTCAAAATCTGAAATTGCTAGCTTTGTCTCTGCCTAAGGCAATTATAAGCTTGAGAAACAGCTTGAATAATGATATAGAGGCGGGAGCTAAAGGGAACAGAGAGTAGACCCAAGTGGCTTCAATGGAAACACATGAAAGGGAGTGGATGGAATGAGGCTCCAAGGGTAGATGGGCAGCACCCAGGCTTCAGGTTTCTATTGGAGTTCCTGCCTTTTCACTGAGGATGCTCTAGAAGGCTGCTAGTTGACAAAGTTGCATAGCTCTGCTGACCAAATCCAGAATCAAAATATTTACCCAAGTCACCACCTCAAAAATCGCCCTGGGAGGCAAAGACTATTATGTCCATCTTAGAAATGAGAAACTGAGCTAGAGAGAGACTGAGTCACTGGCTTTGGGGTTTGAACAAAGGTCTTCCTGATGCAAAGCCATACACTCTACTACATCATGTTGCTTGAATTCTAGACGGAACATCTCCCTCTTAGTTCTATTTCAACAAGATATTATGCCAGGGGGCATCCTTTAATAATGGGCAGAGAATTGAATGTAAAGGCTCTAAAATCACTGCTGTTTTCTATGTGGGCTATTGAGGAGAACCTGGTTTTACTTATGGAAATGAGGATCTCTGGGGAGGAAGGCAGTGGAAGGAGATAGCTATAGTGGATAAAATGCTGGCATTGCATTCCCTTGCCATCTCAGTCATTTATCATTTATTATCGTGATTATGAAGAAGAGCTTAGCATCCTCTCTAGTCTATTCTCTAATTCTTATTTGAATGGAGAAGTTGATTCTTCTGAGGGCTATGGACCATTTCTTTGTGTTTCCTAGGGTCTCCAGGGTTTGCATTCATGAACCCCACCAGTGGGTTTCTTATTGGATTAATGGATAGATTTCATTAGTTTTGAGAAATGATATTTTCTACTATTTTTAATTTTTAATTTATTTTTAATTTTGATATGTTCTAATGTGATATAGTAAAGACAATTGGTACAAAGCAACCCCTCAAAAGATGCAAAGGAAAAATACATCAGTCAGTAAAACGAACCAATGGATAAGTTGCCTGATCGAATACATGATGAATGCTCTCTACCCATAGCCTCCCATTTCTCCCAAGAAAGGAAGGAAGACAATTTCCCCACTTCTTCTTTGGGGAATGCTTCGGTCATTATCATTACACAGCATTCAATTTTGTTTTTGTTTTTGTTATTCTGGGGAAGGATCTTTTGAAGTAATGAGATGTTAATATGTTTATATCAACCAGTTGGTTTCAGCAGTAAGATAATTTAACTACAGCAATATATGTTTAGTTGTAACCAAATCAAGATCATATCTATAAACATCAGGGGGCACAGAAGCCTAGATGGTGATAATAATAAACAATTATATTCATGGAAGACGTTGAGGCTTGCAAAATTCTTTCCTCTAAAATGACCCTTTGAGATAACTAGTGCAAAAATTATTATTCCCATTTTAGAAATGAAAAATAATCTTTATTTGGTTGAAGTAGGTAGTTTGCTGAGTAGGGGAGAGGAGATAGATTCGAAAATGATTGTGTTATAAAAGCCAAAACACATCAATGAAAATTATATTGAAAAAGTAATATCCTTTCCTTATAAAAGTAAGGTAGGGGGCGGAGTCAAGATGGCGGCTTAGCAAGCAGCAAAAGTTCAGACCTCGTGGAAGACCCTTCCTTACCGATACAGACTGAATGCTCCTAGGGCACCGAAATCCAAGCTGAACAACAGGACAGAAGCGGGGAACCCTCCTTCTGGACTCAAATCAAAAGGTACGCCCCCCAAAAGCCGGAATCCGAAAATACTCAGGGCTAAGGGGAAGGCAGAGGGTAGGTCCCAGGACCCGTCTCCCACAACCCAGAGTGCGAGCCCATGGCAGCAGCAGGAACCTCTGAGAGGGCAAAGGTGCTGGCTTGGAGGGTCTACCTTATGAGCAGTGGGGCACCAGGCTCGGAGCATCCACCTTGGACAGTGGGGAGGAAGCCAGGGAGAAAAGGGGCCATGGCTGGGTCCCTCCATCGGGCTATAGCCTCACCTTTGCCTCGGGGCACAACCAGATCAATCCAGTTGAACCTAATTCAATCAGAACTCCTCAGAGTTTAGGGAGGTGGGCAAAAGCACTTGCGGACAGCAGCTGGAGAGAACTGGAGAGAGCCTGGGCGGACCAGCCTTCCAGGAGTCTTCAGAGCCTCAGAGCTTCATACCACATACAGCCCAACCCACTTGAATTCAATCCAATCAAAAGCCTCCAGAGGACAGGGAAGCTAACATTCCTCCCCTAGAGACTGTACCAAGAGATCTGACAAAGCTCCAAGAGTGGAGACTGACAGCCCCAAAACCAAAACAAAATGAGAGGAGCAAGAGCACAGCCAAATACAGGGAGCAAAGAAGGGGTAAACTCGAGCAAACAACAGAAAAAGAAAAAAGAAATTACAATAGACAGCTTCTGCACAGGTAATGAGCAAAGAGCGAATGAAACAGAGGGGGAGGGATCAGCAAAGGAAAAATCAGAAATCCCAGCATATTGGATACAGGCTTTGGAAGAACTCAAAATGCAATTCAAAACACAATTAAGAGAGGCTGAAGAATTTTGGGAAAAGAACTTAAAAACTAAGATAAGTCATCTAGAAACAGAAAATAGTGTCTTGAAAGCCAAAATCAACCAGCTGGAAAATGAGGCAAAGGAGATGAAAGATGAGGCAAAGCAGATGAAAGATGAGGTAAAGAAGATGAAGATGACCTCCAAAGAAAATCTGACCAAAAGGAAAAGGACGACCAAAAAACTAAGGATGAAATCCAGTCTTTAAGAACCAGAATATAACAACTAGAATCGAGCAACTTCACAAGGCAGCAGGACTCTATAAAACAAAATCAAAAGAATGAAAAATTTGAGGAAAATATGAAGCATCTCATTCACAAAACAGAGGATTTAGAAAATCGTTCAAGGAGAGACAATTTAAGAATTATTGGCCTACCAGAAGACCATGACAAAAGAAAAAGCCTGGACATTATATTACAGGAAATTATTAAAGGAAGCTGCCCTGAAATCCTTGAACAAGAGGGAAAAGTGGAGATTGATAGAATCCACAGATCACCTCCTGTACTTAATCCCCAACTGACAATACCCAGGAATGTTATAGCCAAATTCAAGAACTATCAGACCAAAGAAAAGATATTACAAGCTGCCAAGAAGAAGTCATTCATATACCAAGGAACCACAGTGAGGATAACTCAGGATCTGGCTGCATCCACACTGAAAAAAAGAAAGGCATGGAATACGATATTCCAGAAAGCAAGGGAACTAGGTCTACAACCAAGAATCAACTACCCAGCAAAACTGACTATATTCTTACAGGGGAAAGTATGTTCATTCAACAAAATAGAAGAATTCCAAGAATTCATAAAGAAAAGACCAGACCTGAACAGAAAAGTTGATGTCCAAGCACAGAACTCAAGAGAATCATCAAAAGGTAATTAAAAAAGAAAAACAAAAAAAAATTTAAGAGACTCAATAAGTTAAAATGATATGTATCCCTATGAAAAAAGAGGTCATTGGTAACTCTTAAAAACTGTTCTTATTACCTGGGCAGCAAAAAAGAAGTATACTTAGAGGGAACAGCAACAAACTGTATAGGATGAAAGGACAAGACATAAATAGGTATATAGATATATGCATGCAAAAATACAAACACATGAGTATGCATATATATATATATATATATAACTAGAGCTTAAAAATAGGTTAATATTAAAAGAAATGGGAAAAGAAACAAATGGGGATAAATTTATATGTCATAAAGAAGCTCATGGTGGGAGGGGGGAGAACATCAATACACTGGAAGGGTAAAGAGGTCAGAGAGAAGAAATACTCAACTTTTACGTGATTTGAAAGTGACTCAAAGAGGGAAAAACAATCCAATCCATTGGGGGCAGAGAATAGATTTGCACCGTATAGGGGAGTAGAAGGGTAACAAATGGTCTGGTGGGGAGGGAAGCAGTACAAGAGAGGGAAGGAGTGGGGGGTTAATTTTAGAAAGACTATAGGGAAAATAAGGTGGGGGGAAAATAGGGAGGGGGTAGAAAAGGAAGTAAAATAAGGGTGGGAACAAGGGGGACTATTCAAAAGCAAACATTGGTGTAGAAGGAAATAGTGAAAGAAGAAAAGGCAGGAAAAGGAGCAGAAGTCAAAATGCTGGGAAATACACAGCTAGTAATCATAACTCTGAATGTGAATGGAATGAGTTCACCCATAAAAGGCAAGCGAATAGCATAGTGGATTAGAGTCCAAAACCCTACCATATGCTGTCTACAAGAAACACATATGAGAAAGGTAGACACAAATAGGGTGAAAGTAAGAGGATGAAGCCAAATCTATTGGGCATCAACTGACAAAAAGAAGGCAGGAGTCGCAATCATGATATCAGACAAAGCCAAAGTAAAAATAAATCTAGTTAAAAGAGATAGGGAAGGTAATTACATCCTTATAAAAGGCCGTATAGACAGTGAGGAAATCTCTGTACTCAACATGTATGCACCAAATGGCATAGCATCCAAATTTCTAAAGGAGAAACTAGAGGAACTCAAGGATGAAATAGATAGAAAAACTATACTAGTGGGAGATCTGAACCTTCCTCTATCCGAGCTAGATAAATCAAACCAAAAAATAAATAAGAAAGAGGTAAGAGAAGTGAATGAAATCTTAGAAAAATTAGAGTTGGTACACAACTGGAGAAAAATAAATAGGGACAAAAAGGAATATACCTTCTTTTCTGCAGCACATGGTACATTCACAAAAATTGACCATGTATTAGGGCATAAAAACATTGCAAACAACTGCAAAAGAGCAGAAATAATAAATGCAACTTCCTCAGATCACAATGCAATGAAAATAATAATTAGTCAGGGAACATGGAGAGGTAAATCGAAAATTAATTGGAAACTAAACAATATGATTCTCCAAAACCAGTTAGTTAAAGAACAAATCATAGAAACAATTAATAACTTCATTGAAGAAAATGACAATGATGAGACATCCTTTCAAAACCTATGGTATGCAGCTAAAGCAGTACTCAGGGGGAAATTTATATCCTTGAGTTCATATGTTAACAAATTAAGAAGGGCAGAGATCAATGAATTGGGCATGCAAATTAAAAAATTAGAAAGCAAACAAATTAAAAATCCTCAGATGAAGAATAAATTAGAGATCCTAAAACTCAAAGGAGAAATTAATAAAATTGAAAGTCAAAGAACTATTGATTTAATAAATAAGACTAGAAGCTAGTACTTTGAAAAAACAAATAAAATAGACAAAGTACTAGTCAGTCTAATTTAAAAAAAGAAAGAAAGAAACCAAATTGACAGTATCCAAGATGAAAAAGGATACCTCTCCTCTAATGAAGAGGAAATGAAGTCAATCATTAAAAACTACTATGCCCAATTATATGGCAACAAATATGGCAATCTAGGTGATATGTCTGAATACTTACAAAAATATAAATTGCCTAGACTAAAAGAGGAAGAAATAAATTACCTTAACAACCCCATTTCAGAAAAAGAAATTGAACAATCCATCAAAGAACTCCCTAAGAAAAAATCCCCAGGTCCAGATGGATTCACAAATGAATTCTATCAAACATTCAAAGAATAACTAATCCCAATATTAAACAAACTATTTGACAGAATAGACCAAGAAGGAGTTCTACCAAATTCATTCTACGACACAAACATGGTACTGATCCCAAAGCCAGGCAGGTCAAAATCAGAAAGAAAACTATAGACCAATCTCCCTAATGAATATAGATACAAAAATCTTAAATAGGATACTAGCAAAAAGACTCCAGCAAGTCATCACTATGGTCATTCACTATGACCAGGCAGGATTCATACCAGGAATGCAAGGATGGTTCAGTATTAGGAAAACCATCCACATAATTGACCACATCAACAAGCAAACTGACAAAAATTACATGATTATCTCAATAGATGCAGAAAAAACCTTTGATAAAATACAATACCCATTCCTATTAAAAACACTAGAAAGTATAGGAATAGAAGGGCCTTTCCTAAAAATAATAAACAGTATATATCTAAAACCATCAGCAAACATCATCTGCAATGGGGATAAACTAGAAGCCTTTCCAATAACATCAGGAGTAAAACAAGGATGCCCATTATCACCTCTATTATTTAGTATTGTACTAGAAACTCTAGGAGTAGCAATTAGAGAAGAAAAAGAAATTGAAGGTATTAAAATTGGCAATGAGGAGACCAAATTATCACTCTTTGCAGATGATATGATGGTTTACTTAAAGAATCCTAGAGAATCAACCAAAAAGTTACTTGAAATAATCAACAACTTTAGCAAAGTTGCAGGATACAAAATAAACCTGCATAAGTCATCAGCATTTCTATATATTTCCAACATTTCTCAGAAGCAAGAAATAGAGAGAGAAATTCCATTTAAAATCATCCTAGAAAATATAAAATACTTAGGAATCTATCTGCCGAGACAAACACAGGAACTATATGAACACAACTACAAAACACTTTCCACACAGCTAAAACCAGATCTAAACAATTGGAAAAACACTGATTGCTCATGGGTAGGACGAGCTAACATAATAAAATGACAATCCTACCCAAATTAATTTACTTATTTAGTGCCATACCCATTGAACTTCCAAAAAACTTCTTTACTGAATTAGAAAAAAAATAACTAAGTTCATTTGGAAGAACAAAAGATCAAGGATATCCAGGGAAATAATGAAAAAAATGCAAAGGAAGGAGGACTTGCAGTCCCAGATCTTAAACTATACTATAAAGAGGTGGTTATCAAAACAATTTGGTACTGGCTAAGAGACAGAAAGGAGGATCAGTGGAATAGACTTGGCGTAAATGATCTCAGCAACACAGTTTATGACAAACCCAAAGACCCCAGATTTGGGGACAAAAATCCATTATTTGATAAAAACTGCTGGGAAAATTGGAAGACAGTGTGGGAGAGATTAGGTTTGGATCAACACCTCACACCCTACACCAAGATAAACTCAGAATGGGTGAATGACTTGAACATAAAGAAGGAAACTATAAGTAAATTAGATGAGCACAGAATAGCAGACATGTCAGACCTTTAGGAAGGGAAAGATTTTAAAACCAAGCAAGATTTAGAAAAAGTCACAAAATATAAAATAAATAATTTTGACTACATCAAATTAAAAAGCTTTTCTACAAACAAAACCAATGTGACTAAAATCAGAAGGGTAGCAACAAATTGGGAAACAATCTTCATAAAAACCTCTGACAAAGGTTTAATTACACAAATTTACAAAGAGCTAAATCAATTGTACGAAAAATCAAGCCATTCTCCAATTGATAAATGGGCAAGGGACATGAACAGGCAGTTCTCAGCCAAAGAAATCAAAACTATTAATAAGCACATGAAAAAGTGTTCTACATCTCTTATAATCAGAGAGATGCAAATCAAAACAACTCTGAGGTATCACCTCACACCTAGCAGATTGGCTAACATAACAGCTATGGAAAGTAATGAATGCTGGAGGGGATGTGGCAAAGTTGGAACACTAATTCATTGCTGGTGGAGTTGTGAATTGATCCAACCATTCTGGAGGGCAATTTGGAACTATGCCCAAAGGGTGCTAAAATACTGTCTGCCCTTTGATCCAGCCATAGCACTGCTGGGCTTGTACCCCAAAGAGATAATGAGGAAAAAAGACTTGTACAAAAATATTCATAGCTGCACTCTTTGTGGTTGCCAAAAATTGGAAAATGAGGGGATGCCCTTCAATTGGGGAATGGCTGAACAAATTGTGGTATATGTTGGTGATGGAATACTATTGTGCTAAAAGGAATAATAAAGTGGAGGAATTCCATAGAGACTGGAACAACCTCCAGGAAGTGATGCAGAGCGAAAGGAGCAGAACCAGGAAAACATTGTACACAGAGACTGATACATTGTGGTACAATCGAAGGTAATGGACTTCTCCATTAGTGGTGATGCAATGTCCCTTAACAATCTGCAGGGATCTAAAAAACACTATCCACAAGCAGAGGATAAACTGTGGGAGTAAAAACACCGATGAAAAGCAACTGCTTGAATACAGGGGTGGAGGGGATACGACTGAGGAGAGACTCTAAATGAACACTCTAATGCAAATACCAACAACATGGAAATGGGTTTAAATCAAGAACACATATAATACCCAATGGAATCGCGCGTGGGCTATGGGAGAGGTGGTGGGAGGGGGGAGGGAAGAAAAGAAAATGATCTTTGTTTCCAATGAATAGTGTTTGGAAATGACCAAATAAAAATTAAAAAAAAAAAGTAAGGTAGGTACTCATTAAAACAGACTCCTCTCCTCTCCTCTCCTCTCCTCTCCTCTCCTCTCCTCTCCTCTCCTCTCCTCTCCTCTCCTCTCCTCTCCTCTCCTCTCCTCTCCTCTCCTCTCCTCTCCTCTCCTGTCCTGTCCTGTCCTGTCCTCTCCTCTCCTGTCCTCTCCTCTCCTCTCCTCTCCTCTCCTCTCCTCTCCTCTCCTCTCCTCTCCTCTCCTGTCCTGTCCTGTCCTGTCCTGTCCTGTCCTGTCCTGTCCTGTCCTGTCCTCTCCTCTCCTGTCCTCTCCTCTCCTCTCCTGTCCTCTCCTCTCCTCTCCTCTCCTCTCCTCTCCTGTCCTGTCCTGTCCTGTCCTGTCCTGTCCTGTCCTGTCCTGTCCTGTCCTCTCCTCTCCTCTCCTCTCCTGTCCTCTCCTCTCCTCTCCTCTCCTCTCCTCTCCTCTCCTCTCCTGTCCTCTCCTCTCCTCTCCTCTCCTCTCCTCTCCTCTCCTCTCCTCTCCTCTCCTCTCCTCTCCTCTCCTCTCCTCTTCTCTCCTCTTCTCTTCTTCTTTCCCTTTCCCCCTCTCTCCTTTCTCCCTTCATTTCTTTCTCTCTCCCTATCTCTTCATTTCCTTTATCCTTAACTCTACCCTGTACTTTCTGTCCATTATGATGGAGAATAGCCAAACATGTTGTCTTCATGACAAAATTAGGCTCCAAATGATATTCTGAAATGCTATATTAGTACAATAATGAATTTTCTGGCTAAAATGTAAAAATAAAAATAAGAAAAGGCATTTGAATGTAATGAACTACCAGAGAAGAGCGTTTCTAAGGGCATGTCGCACGGGTGCTACCTGTACTCTCATCCACGAGGTTTTGATGATGACATGCTGGGAGAATAAAGTGCCACAAAACCTAAGGGCCCCGTCCAGCACACACAACCCAAAAGTATTCCTGAAAGCACGGGGTCATGTCCAAAAAGGACCAATTACCCCAAGCGAATCTTGAGTGGGTCTGATAGTTACTTAAAGGGGCTGAAGAAAAGTCAAGTTTGGAGGAGCCAACAGAAAAAAAATCTGTCCAGTGACCATGACTGCATCAGATACTGATGAAGGCAATTGGAAACACACATTAGGTGGCAAGGCTTTCTGTCTGCTCAAAGTTATTGGCTCACGATGGTGTCTTCTTCCGGGCATGTGCACTTTGGAGGGAAGATGTGGGATGGAACTGAGTTAAATGGAGATGTCCCAATCAATAGAAAGCACTCTAAATTCCATTTGCTCCTAGCCCTTTAAAGGCATATTTTGTAAGAGCAAAAGAAAGTTGTATCTTGATTCTCCTGCTGGGTGGGAAAGGACCTGCAAGCATTGATTTCTGGTACATGATAACATTTTACAGTTTAGCTTGCAAACTTTTAGATCACAGGATTACTTCATAATGAAGAAAAAGAAAATCAAAGAGGGAGATTTTTAGGATACTTCCATTCTTCCATGGGCTAAGAGGTCTTCCTCCTTCCATCTCAAATCATACTGCTATGTTTTGCACTAGTTGTCATTCACACTGTTCTCTCAATTTTGTTTTCTTTGGTTTTGTACCAAATATAAGGAAAAAAAAAACATCCCAAACCCTTGGGAAAATTGTTCTCACCTTGAATAAGTATGTATCATGTATATATAGATTGCTATTTCCTTTTTTTGTTAGATTTCCAAGAAAAGATTAGACAGCTAGTTTAGTATCCATTTCTCTATTTTTACCTCATGTGAAAATAGGCAGCATGTTGACTGATACTGGAATCAGAAAGATCTGACATGGATTTGAATCCTGTCTCAGACAGCTATTAGCAATATGGCCCCGGGCAACTAAACCAGCTTCTCTGAGTTTCTGTTTCTTCTTCTCCTAAATACTGAGAATATAATTGCCAGCCTCACAGAGTTGTTTTGAGGGTCAAATGAAATGATGCCGCTAAAGTACTTCCCATACCGTGAAGTGTGATGTAAACACAAGTTCTGATTGTGCCCAGGAATAGAGTTGAATAACTTCTGTTTTTCACCTCTGGCTTTCTTCTCACCAGAGGAATTGCAGAGCTAATTTTACCTGTGATTTTATTAGTGAGGGGAATTCCTGGTTCTGCCTTCCTTTGAGAGCAGCTAGAATAAGGAGAATCTTTCTTCTACATAACGACTCTTCAAAATCACACCCTTCTCACCTCTTTCTTCTCTGGGTTATTCAATCACTTTTCTCATGGTATGAACTCAAGTCTCTCTTCCTTTGCTCTTTTTCTCATTCTCGCTCGATTGGATTGTAAGATGTATGGCCACAAGTAGTAGAGTCTTTGAAAGCTTGAAGGATCATGAGGTCTACACCATCAATGAGATATCATATGTACTGAACTATATAAGAAAGATATTCTCTATATGCTAAGTACGGAGCCACACTGCAGGAATTTGGTTGTTTCAAGGAAGAAAGATAAGGAGAGCCCCTTGATTGGTCCCCTTTTACTCTTGCAGGCCTTGGGGATGATCAAAGCCATGTTGAAGGTTTGAATGAGTCTTTTCTCCATAGATGCACCAAGCTCCTTGGAAGTTCTACTAAAATGGAACTTCTGGGATAATTTGTGGAGATCCTGGCTCACAACTAGTAGTAAGGGAAAACTTTAATGGGATTTTTGATTGTTACTCAAAAGAATTTAGAATAACATAGTCTGAGCAGTATCCAAGGAGTAGAGATTTTAACAGAAAAGAAAAGAAAGGAAAAACGAAAAGAAATGAAAACAGATATAAAGCCCTGGAACTGGGGTGAGGGATGGCTGGGGTATGAAGTCACAAAAGAGCTATTTTTTCTGGGACTTTGAGCTCAAGGAGTGCTACAACCATCACTCTTTGGGATAAGAAAGCCCCAAAGCAGCCAGATAAGTCAATCCAGTATAGATCAGCAGAAGTGCATGCTTGCCAGTGGAAGACCTTACTAGAGAAACTAAATAGTTTTTCAGGTTATATAAGGATACTGGAGGCAAAGGAGGACTGGCATCTTCATATCTGTCTCAGCTCTTACTAGCTGTGTGACCCTGGGCAAGTCACTTAACTCTGTTGGCCTCAGATTCTTCATCTGCAAATGGCAAACGACTCTAAAATCTCAGTCATAAAAACACTAAATGGGGTCATTAAGAATTGGAAATGGGATGTTTGGGCATGTAGACTCTAAACGATCACGCTAGTGCAAATACTAATCATATGGAAATAGGTCTTGATCAATGGCACATGTAAAACCCAATGGAACTGCTCCTTGGTGATAGAAGGGGGGTGAGAGAAGGGGAGGGAAAGAATATGAATCATGGAACCATGGGAAAATATTCTAAATGAATTAATTAAATAAATACACTTTAAAAAAGAGTTGGAAATGACTGAAAAATGACTGAGCAATAAAGGATAGGAAAAGGCAAGCCTCCAACTAGACATGATCATTTCCTCTTTCCAACACCTTTGGCACTTTTTTTGCTTTTCATCAAGTCAGAAAATGTGTTATCTCCAGGGATTTTAGAAAAAAATAATTTAGTCCAACTTTCTCATTCTGGGACAAGGATACTGAATTTCAAGGTATTTATATGATTTGTCCAAGAGTCACACAATTTCTCTTCCTCCTTAGTAGGGTCAGATAAGAATCTGGTTATACTAAGCCCACTCATTACTCAATTAGAGGGAGAATCTACAGGGAACTTCTTTGCTCTTTGTCCCTCTTCCTCACCGGCTGACATAGTTGCACAAAGTTGCAAAGACAGAAATTCAGCAGTATTTGGTGAATCCTAAACCATTTGAATCCAGTAAATGAAAGCTGGCCATCTTTCTCTAGTGTCCTTCCCCTTGGGGGACTTGACCAATACAGAAAACATGACCAGTCTGTTTGAATAATTCATCTAGGTGTTTATTTTTGGAAAAATAAAGCCATCTATTTTGTTGTGCTTTCAATAGACCATCTTAACTATAGGAGCTGTTTTTAATTTATGTTCATTCCACTTAATTCAGTGAGCATTGATTAAACACCTACTGTATGTAAGTCCCTGTGCCCAATACAGGAAATACAAAGGTGAAACTCTTGATTCCCTCAAGGAGCTTAGACTTCAGTGATGGGGGTGCTTATAACGTGTACAGAGAAGTGAATACAAAGCAACAAAACCATCTTAAAAGAGAGAAAACACTTTTATTTAAAAATTTTAAAATATCTTTTATTTTATTTGCTTATTTAAATAATATAATATATTTAATATATAGGGTAAGATATAATACAATAAAAATAAATTTAAATATTAAAAAAAGAGAAAGCACAATTATGGGGCTCTAGAGAGGTTCTCCAAAGTAGAAGACTCCTGAACTGTCTGAAAGTGAGGCTGAGGAGAGGAAGAAGCACATGGAAGACATGGGGATCTGGGCTGTAAGCTACTTAGGCAGGGGGATGGCAAGCAGTCTGATTAGAAATAAAAGAGAAATGACTGGAAAGGTCAGTGGAGAGCCAGATTGTTCTGGTCCTGAAACTCCAGGCTGAGAGTTTTCCAGGGGCAATATGGAGTCATTGATTGTTTTTGAAGAGAGGCCATCTCTGTATTTTGGTAGTCCCTTTGCCAGCCTTGTGGAGGATGGATTAGAGAGAGAATGCTGGGAGAATGATGAGGAAATGGCTTCAATTGTCCAGACCTGACCTGCAGGGCTGAAGCCTGACCAGGGATAATGGTTGTGAGAGGAAAAACAGATAGCAAGCAACAGGAGAGATGGTATGGAAATGGGATGGCCAAGACTTTCAGCTGATTGGATGATGGGGAGGGAGCCAGCAATCTCCATCACACTTATGCTGCTCTAACCACATTTCTGCCTCGTTTCACAGTTTTTGTACCCCTGGCTTAGCTCCCCCCACCAGACTAAAAGCCTGTGAGTACAAGAGCTCAACCGTGTTTCTTTTTGCTCTCTCCAAGTACCTAGGACCATGCTTTGCCCCCGAGTGGTCACGGAACAAATATTTGTTGAATTCAATATGCAGTTATGAGCAAAACCTATCCATGGCATGGGAGGGGGGGATTCTTTGGACAATGCACACAAGAGGAGTCTGGATTCCCAGCAATTATCCCACATTGGGTAGTGATACATCCAACAGCAAGCTCTTCCAAATATTTTGGTGTGCAACCTTTCCTCTCTTCCTTTCTGTTGTCAGACAACATGCCAGCTGTCAGATGGAGAAAAGTAAGAAGCTCCAGCATCACTATTCATAGCACCTTCACTTTAGAGTCCCTAAAAATAGCTTAATAGGATGAAAACAAAGCTCAGACAGGGAGCAGCAGGTGGCCTCCAGTGAATGTAGGCAGTGCTCAAGGTGTAAATGAATTTCAATGTCTCTGTGATCCCAAACAACAATGAGATTATGGAGAATGAAGCTTTTGTTATCTGGGATTCCAATATTTGAAATAAGTAATAGGGAGATAATAATACTTTTTTTCATTAGCACAGCTCTTCCTCTGGGAGAGAGGTATCAAAAAGAAAAGAGAAAACCCTCTTTGGGGAAGAACTTGAGATTTCCCCACTCCCTCAATATCCTTCTCTAACTGCTGGGCTCACAGGAAGGAGAGATACTGGGATGGATCTGAGCCAAAATGAGAACAAAGGAAATATTCTCTGTTCCTGAAACTTAATCTTGCTTAAATTACTGGCAAAAGTTTTGCCCAGTGTCTTCTTTCTAATTATCCCCTGCCCCCTGCCCCCCAGACCTCTGATGACCTCCTTTCTAGCCTGAAATCCTTGGAAGAGTGGATAGTACAATGGATTGGGAGTCAGAGGGTCTGGGTTTGGTTTCCAGTTGGGATACAACGTGTGTGACGTTGGCACTTCTCTATAAAATGAGATTGGACAGGATGACCTCAAAGAACCATTCCAGTTTTAAAGCCTGAGAATTCAGTTGACTGGTATATAGTAGGTACTTAATAAATGTCCATTGATTCAGACCCAGCTTGATTTCAACCTCTTCCTTATATTTTCCCAAGTGCTTTAGCCCAAGCACACCCACCTCACCGAACACTTATGCCTGCCCCACAATTTTCTATTCTTTTAGACAAATCATCAAATTGTTCCATCCTTTTCCTTTGATGTAATTTTTATTTTCTGTCTCAGCAAGATTCGAAATTTCTCAAGTGCAAAGACTATGCCCTATACTTCCCTTGTGCCTAGACAGTTACTCCAGTTGGAGGCCTTCTGAAGGGGTACAGAATTGGGAAGTAGAAAAGCCACCATCTCTGCTTTGGTGCTTCCTCTTGGCATTTCTAGTTTCTTTCAAGGCTCAGGCCAGGACCACCTCCTATGAAAGACCTTTCCTTATTTCTCAAGTTGAAGCTGCCTGCCTTTATGAATTATGTTGGGCAGTTTCTATTTATTTATATAGGTGTAATTTCCTGTTCCCAGTAGAATATAACATCTTTCAGAGCAAGAACATCTTGACTATTGTCTTGGTATCCCCAGCTCTCAGCACGAAGGATGGGCGCCAACATTTAATTTTGTGAAATCTCAAATGAAGGGTTTAATTTACACACTTTTGGGAGGTTGTTGTACGTCTTTCATATATCCTGGCCCTCTTATAACTCCATTACCTGATAATATTTCCCTTATACTTGATACTAATTAATCAACAGATAATCATTTATCAGGTACCTACTATGGACTAGATGGGCAGCTAAGTAGCACTGTAGACTCAATTTTGTGAGTTCAGATCTGGCTTTAGATACTAGCTGTGTGATCCTGGGCAAGTCACTTAACCTTGTTTACCTCAATTTCTTCATCTGTGAAATAGACTGAAGAAAGAAATGATAAACTGCTTCAATATTGATGCCAAGAAAACCCCCAATGGGGTCGTGGAGAGTCAGATATGACTGAAAAATGACAACAATGAAATATACTAGGTGCCAGAAATACCAAGATGAACATGGAACCATGTTATGGAAAAATCAAATTGCATAGCACCAGCTGAGATGGACACATATTCCCCGAGCTTATGGCTGCAGAATAATTGGAATGTGATGAAAAAAAGAACTGGGTTGGTTGCCTTGTTCAGAATTTCCCGGGAGCCATTTACCCCACCCTCCTAATGGGTTCTTCTGGGACCATGCTGGGGGGATGCTAAGACCCTGAGTTTCAAAATCCCTAAGACCAAAGAAAAATGGAATAGTTCCTGCCCATGTAAAAAATTGAAATATTATGTTGTTATTGGTATTTAGTTGTTCAGATCTATCCAACTGTCATAACCCCATGAAATACAGCCAATGCTGTTCATGGGATTTTCTTGACAAAGATACTAGAGTGGTTTTCTATGTTCTTCTCCAGTGGATTAAGGCAAATAGAGGTTAAGAGACTTGCCCAGGGTCACCTAGATAAGTAAATGTTTATGGCCACACTTGAACTTAAGTCTCCCTGACTGCAGGCCCAGAGCTCTATCCATTGAGTCATCTAGCTGCTTCTATAAACATTTGTTCATACATACAAATATAGAAGAAGCAGTGTGATACATTAGATAGACAACTGACCTCCAAACCAGGAAGACCTGTGTTCAAGTCTTACCTTAGGTTACTCAATATGTCTACAAATTGCAGAGAAGATGTTTACCTGGGCAGGCAGAGGATGTTTATTAAGTTATTAAGTTCTCTGTATCAATGAAATCATAGCTCTAGTCTCTATGCCTACACATACACACACACACACAATTTGGGGCCAGGGGAGTATTTTCCTCTTATCTCTGTGAGAATGAATAAGTAGAGTTTAAACAAGGATCCAGAAGCTTAAACAATGGTCTGAATTCAGCTTCCTGCATATGAGTTTCGAAAGAGATCTTGTACTAATAGCAATCTCTACAACATAAGCATTCTTTGGGGGCCAAAGCTCATTCAGGAGGAGGATGGCATCCAATTAGCAGCTATTCCATCTCCAGGCAGACAATTTACAAATCTCTTCTTTGGAAGGTGAAAGAAGCTAATGAGAGGAGATTACAGGGCTTGAACTGTGGGAGAGAGAGAGACTTCCTAGCATATCATGACTCCATCATGGGGACAGTGCCCATGGCTCAGCCCAGGGCAGTTTTGTCAGGAGGATGCCACAGCCATTCTCATGAAGCCAAAGTTATTCTGACCTTCTCTTGTTGAAGACTGATTGCCAGCTTAGTGGGTCCCCTTTGCCCATTCAAGTAGAAAATGTGAGAAATCAAAAGTGACAGCACATTTAAATCGAACCCTTACCAGAAATAGGGTATCTGGACATTTCATTAGAACAATTTCAATCTCCAGGCAATAAGAGGAAGGAAACTATGGAGACTGAGGAGATGTGCTATGGACATCCATTCATGGATGAGAACTGTAACAATTAAATTTAGGTTTTGATACAATATGAAAGTAATAAAAGTGGTTGCCATTTATAAAATATTAGCCCCTAAGTCAAAAATGACTTTTTTGTTTTTTATTTTTATTTACAATAGGGTAGAGATAATGAAAGTGGGAAATATAGGAAGAAGACAAAGCCTGGTCTAGCCAACCAGCCCTAAGTGCTGCTCCAGGGAACTCTACTCTAGCTCAGCCCTTGGCAGTGGCTTTCTCCAAGTCCTGATCTCCACATGGATTTCCTGGTAAACCTTAGCCAGAAGCCCCAGTGGTGTTTTTAGCCAGAGTTCCACCAAAGCAGAATGATTCCAAGGAAAAGTGGGTTTCTTCAGCTGTTCTCACTGACTCAGAATCCAAGGGAAGAGTCTCTCCAAGGAACCAGGCTCTCCAGAGAAGGAAGCAGAATCCCTCCTCTAGCCTGGCTCACCAATAGCAGAGAGAGTCCCAGAATGATTGAGCTGGCCTTTTTAAAGTAATTTTCTCAACGTTACTTCCTGTTATTCCCCCAGGAACCAATCACAGCATCCCAATTTGCCTAGCACCGCCCAAGTTGGCAGTAAGTGACTTGTGAACTCCCCTACCTAATAGTTAGCTAGCTACTAAGTAGGGATGCTTAAGTTCTTGATCTGATTAACCAAAAATAGACAAAGGGAGAGTTAATTCTAACTTCACGGAACCCAGTGCTTGCAAGGGTAGTTTGCTTTAGAAAGAAGAAAGCACTCCATTGCTAAAGAAGGAAACACAGGGGATATCCCCTTCCCTCAACAATACAAAAATGAAAACAAGTCATTTAATTTTTTTTAATTTTCACAAATGCATATATGCATGAAATTGATATCATAATTTTGAGCCCAGAAAAAAAAATCCAGGAAGGGCTTTTTTCTTCTCTGTCTAATGTATGATCCATTGTCAAAG
The DNA here is from genome assembly GCF_027887165.1 of Monodelphis domestica. NCBI lineage: Eukaryota > Metazoa > Chordata > Mammalia > Didelphimorphia > Didelphidae > Monodelphis > Monodelphis domestica. The sequence continues at coordinate 20,004,816 of NC_077233.1, forward strand.
TCTGAGTTTATGTGCACTGAACTTAATCTTGAAAATATAACAGAGATTGTCCTAACTTCCACTGCCTGAAGGCCAGGTACTTTAAATTTCCCCTTTACCCCCAGGGTTCTTCTTCTATACCCTTAGTGGAGTTGATTGGAATGTTCAATCTCTCCATTACTTGCTCAAGTCCTAATGTGGTCTCCCAATTTTAAAGTCTCTAATACCTCAGTTCCATTTCACCACTTAATAGATTAACTTTTATAAATGACTATTTATTTCAAGGGCATAGTCACAGTCAAAATTAATACAAACACCGGATCCCCCACAACATACACAAAATCCTTAGGAGCATCATGATCTTCCACAGTCTAGGAAGTCCACTGCTTGTACCTGGAATTGAAAAAGACAAAAACTCCAAATTGGTTTCTTAGGGCCATGGGACCTTGGGAATGGGGTCCTTTCCCCCACCCAGTAGAGTGCATAATGCTTCAGTTTTAAGTGAACAGTACTATTACCCTTGAGTGCATCTGGCAAGAGAGAAACTATCTCATTGATGAGTGGATAAAGAATATGAACAGGCAATTTTCAGATGAAGAAATTAAATATATTTAGTTATATGAAAATATGTTCCAAATTACTATTAATTAGACAAATATAAATTAAAAAACTCTGTGGTACCACCCCAAACCTATAAGATTGGCTAATATGACAAAAAAGGAAAATGAAAAATGTTGGAGAGGATGTGGTAAAATTGGGGCATTGATACATTGTTGGTGGAGCTGTGAACCAATTCAACCATTCTGGACAGCAATTCAGAACCATGCCCAAAGGACTATCAAATTTTGCAGACACTTTGACATAGAAATACCACTACTAGGTATGTATCCCAAAGAAATCAAAGATAGGAGAAAAGGACCTAATTGTCCAAAAATATTTATAGCAGATTTTTTGGGGTAGAGAACAACTGGAAACTAAGGGAATATCTATCAAATGGGGAATAGCTGAAAAGAATATAGCATTTTATTGTAATGGGATACTATTGTGCAATAAGAAACAATAAACAAAATGATCACAAAAAACCTGGAAAGACTTACATGAACTGATGCAAAGTGTAGTGAGCAGAACCAGGAGAATGTTGTACATAGTGCTGGCAATATGGTACCATGATCAACTGTGAATGACTTTACTTTTATCAGTAATACAAGGATCTAGGAAAACTCCAAGGGATTCATGACAAAAAAAGGATAATACCATTGGGGAGCCAAGCAAGAGCTCACGTAAATGTAGTATCTCTGAAGAATAAATTGAATTCTCCTAGACTTGCAGAGAGTCCTTGTGACTCACAGTACTACTGAAGATCAAGTTTTGCATTGACTTCTTATTATAGTGTTTCCTTGTTACATAGTTCTGACTGCCACAACTTCTCACTCAGCTCAAATCCTTGACTTGTTCTGTGAATTCCATTACTTGTTCTTGGAACACCTTCCCTTGTTTAAATGACATATTTATAACTTTAAAATCAACATTTCCCCTACTCCTAAAAGCTCTACAAAGAAATGCAGGTCTCCATCCAGGGAACCATGGTTACATCTCCATGGGCACTTCCTCTTCTTAATATATGTCTCTCCCTAACTCTCTCCCTCTCTCTTCCTTTTTGTCTCTCTCTCATCTCTCCTTCTCTCCCTCTTTCTCCATCTCTCACTGCCTGTCTCAGTCTCTCTGTTTCTCAGTCTCTGTTTCTATCCCTCTGTCTCCATCTTTGACTCTGTGTCTCTGCATCTCTCCTTCTCTGTCTCTGTCTGTCTCTCTTTTCCTCTCTCTCTGTCTTCTCCCTGTTATTCAGATTATCCACCTCCCCACTCCCATTGTTACTAGGAAGTTCCTTCACTCATCTGTTACTGCACTCTGCTGTTTCCATCTGCTTCCTGCTGCCTCCTCCCTAACTGCCATCTACTTCCCACTGTTACTTTAGCTGCCATTGTTTTTTTTTCCCCCTTGGCATAGTGTTACAAGTCTTTTAGATAAGATGCCAAACCAAGCATATCTCAGGTTAGTCTATACATTTCCCTTTATTTTGCTAATTAGACTTGTAGCACTGCCCAGCTGACACATAAAAAGGTTACTCAATTTTCAGGACCTCCCTTCTTGACTAAAAGTGCCCAACTCTAATTCTTTAGTTAGGACTCTCTCTTGCCTTTCCCTTTCTCTCTACTGCTTTTCCCCTCTCCTCTGCATTTTCCTGTTCTTTTTCTCTCCTTTCCCTGCCTCTCCATTCTCTTCTATTTCCTTCCCCCACCTTCTCATCTCCCCCACAATGCTCTCCTCCTCTTCCCTTTTATCCCTTTCATCTCTTCTCCCCATCTTATTTATTTATTTATTTATTTATTTATTCTTACTTTTCCTTTTTCCTTTCTATGATCTTATGCTGCAGTCATAAACACTTGGTGTCTAGAACAAAGAAGGTGTTCAATGGACAGTTGTAACGTGGCATTCACATTATGGGATGGGATGACTTAGGAAAGCAGACCCAAGAGGGAGCTCAAGGTGGTGATGAGGCTTTGCCATATGAGAATAATTTGCAGGAAATAGGAAAGTTTGTTCTGAGAAAGAAGAGTCTTACTATGGCTGTGCTAGCTGTTTGCAGGTATCAGAAGCACTCTCATATAGAAGATGACCTTATCTTTTGGGGATTTGACTCCAGATTCAAATTAGGGAGCAATAGCTAAAAGTCAATGATGAGGAGTTTGGAGCTTTAACAGAGATCTGTAATTTTACTCGTGAGTAATCCTCCTACTGATGCAAATCATGACTATCCTTCCATGCCTTCTCATATAATGATGATGATAACTAACATTCACATACACTATGTTCCAGGCACTATACTAAGTGCTTTACAAATATTATCTCATTTGGTCCTGACAACAAAACCCTGGGAAGAAGGTGCTATTATTATCCTAATTTTATAGATGAGGAAACTGAAGAAAACAGAGCTTAAATGACTTGCTCAGGGGAACACAGCTAATAAATGGCTGGAGAAGATTTGAATTCAGAGCTTCCTGACTCCAGGCTCAACCCTCTGATTACTGTAGTGCCACCTCACTACTCCATAGATTTTCTCAAGTTTATCACTTAGGACAGATGTTGGTGTATGACTTATGCTCTTTACTGTAATGATCTATTCACTTATGTTTGTTACTCTGCAGAGTAAACTGACTAAGTATTTATTGAAATGAAAGTACTTGACTTTGGACTCTAGATAAAACCATCATCGAATTCTGTTATAACATTCCAAGGATATCCTAGCAGCTGGCTTTCCATTAATCAATCCCATTTTAATTTTTTTTATGAACTTAATTTTTAACCTCAACAAAATAAAGCATAACTTAAACTTACATTGAAGAAATTTCAACAAACAAAATGTTCATAGTGACTCATCAGTTACCTCCTACATATTCTCTATACTTGTATTTTTGTCCAGTTTGCCAAACTTATGGTTATGTACTTTCCCTACCTTTCTATAGTCACAGTCTATCGTTACTCTGCTTTTCATTATTTCCCATAGGTCTTTCAAGAATTCTTTGTTTTTCATATTCATCTTCCATCATTATAGTATCTCCTACATTGAAATGATAGAGCAATTTATTTAATCAGTCTCTAAACTGTTAAATTTTAGTTATTTAATTTTTCACATCATACATATTTATAAATCATATATGTATATATATAGAACACAACTACTAAAAGTAAGCACATAGGTTCACAAATAACAGTCTTTTTTAGATTCTTTTTATTATATGCTTAATAAATCACCACCAGCAAAAAAAATTTAACTAGGCAAGAGCATTAAAAATTGTGCAAAATCACAAACATATTGTTTACAACTTATTTAAAATACATAATTATATATGTGTCCTAATATAAACACCTGCTTTTAAATTCCCTTTGGATTTGTTTTACTTGTATCCTATATTCCTCTTGATTTTGGGGGGGTGTTATTTTAATTTTTAATAGATTATTATTCTTATTTTCTTTTCATCTCTTCATATATTTCCCTTTATATTTCCAATATTTGTCACTTTTAATAACATAAAGCAATCCATTTCATTTAAATATTACACGGGGCAGCTGGGTAGCTCAGTGGATTGAGAGTTAGGCCTAGAGACAGGAGGTCCTGGGTTCAAATATGGCCTCAGATACTTCCTAGCTATGTGACCCTAGGCAAGTTACTTAACCCCCATTGCCTAACTTTTACCATTCTTCTATCTTAGAAGTAATACATAGTATTACATTTAAATATTATAATTTATCGTTGCACCTGTATTATTTCCATTTATTTTCTTATTACAAATACAACTTCCATGAATATTTTAATATATAAACAGTTTTTAACCTCTAAATAATACCATTAGGGCCTAATCCTAGTAAAAAGGAAATCTAGGTCAATGATCATGATAGCTTTACAGATCTGAATTTATATTTCCATCTTGTTTTCTGCTCCAGCTATTCACAGTTACTCTTGCAATCTAATATCAGACCTGTTTCTCCATGTTCCTGCAACATTTAATTTTATCAACAATTCTTCTGGTTCTCAGTTACCATCCAGAACTATATTTAGCTAGATTGGTTCTTAGGCAATGATACAATCTGTTGCCGGGACTATACTCTTTCCAAAACCAAGTCTTTCCAATTGGGTCATACCCAGTGCAACAATTCCAATGTCACAACCCCTCCAGAATTCAGGATCACCTCCATGGTATGAATGGGTGTTAAAGTTTTTGTAGTATATTTCTGCTCTATTTACCTTTTTTTTAATCCCAGAAACTATGTTTGGTTTATGAGTATTCTCAGGCTTAGTTATACTACTAGATTAATGCAGATATGTGGGGGCTCTCCAGATATCTATCATATTTAATTTATCTAAAGTTCTATTCATCTCAACTTCTTTTTTATTTTTTAATTAGATTTATTTAGTTCTGAGAGGGGAAATTAAAATCCCCCACTATTATTTTATCTATTTCCATCTGTATCTCATTTGTTTTTTCCTTTAAAAATCAGGATGTTACAATATAGGTACAATATTGATAATGCTTCATTAACCATAGAACTCCAACCCCAACCCCAAACATAATATAGGTATCCTGTTCATCCCTTCAATTATAAGCAGTTTAGCCCCAACTCTGTTAGATATCATTATTCCTACCCCTCCTTTCTCTGGATCAGCTGAGGCATTGTATATTTGCTCTAGCCCCTGTGACTCTTGTTTTCAGTGTGTTTCTTGTAAACAACACATTATATGGTGCTGGTTTCTCATCTGTTTGGTTATCCATTTTCTTCCCATGGGTGAATTCATCTCATTTTACTCAGTGTATAAGCTACTAGCTGTGCATTTACATCTTTTCTGTTCTTCCTCACTGTTTATGCCCTTTTACTTTTCTTTCCACCATATCCTTCTTTGGATGTCCAATTTCCTTTGACCAATACCTCTCTATCAATTCCTTCCCCCAAATTCTCACTTATCCTCTCCCCTTGCCCTCCTAGTTCCAAATTGGTTCTCCTTTTCAAAGTTACCTCCTTTGTCTTTCCCTCTTACTTTTTAATTCTTATTCTATCCACCTTCTCAAAAATCCCTTCCTTATCCCCACAACTGTACCCTCCTGCTTCTTGATGTGAATTCAGATTTAAAAATATCTCTCTCCTGGCAGAACCAGGAGAACATCATAAACAGAGATTGGTACACTGTGGTATAATCAAATGTAATGGACTTCTCAATTAGTAGCAATGCAGTGATCCATGACAATCCAGAAGAACTTATGAGAAAGAACTCTATCCACATTCAGAGGAAAAGCTGTGGGAGCAAAAACACAGAAGAAAAACAACTGCTTGATCACATGGGTTGATGGAGATATGATTGAGGATGTAGACACTAAACGATCACCTTAGTGCAAATATCAATAATATGGAAATAGGTTTTGATCAAGGACATATGTAAAACCCAGTGGAATTGTGCATTGGCTACAAGAAGGGGTGGGAAGAAGGGAGGGAAAGAATATGACTCTTTTAACCAAGGGGAAATGTTCTACATTGACTAAATAAAATTTTCAAAAAAAAAAAAACAAAAACATCCATCTCCTATCTTGTCCTTAAAGTCATTCCCTATCCCCTCACCTTGTCCCCTACTTCTTGATATATACCCCCTCCCCAATCTCTCCCCATTTCCCTTCCCTCCTATTTTTCTGTACAATAAGAAAAAATTTTACCCTTCTAATTGTGGCATATTATTTTCTCTTTATCCTATATCTGATGAGAGTAGGGTTCTAATACTAACAACCCTCTATCCATTCCTCCCATTTTTTGTGGCAGTTCCTTTACTCATTCCCCCTCCAAATAAGGTAGCCTTTCTGCCCTACTTCTTCCTGATCTATTACACTCTGATTTTGTACCATTCAATTACATTCATCTAGACTTCAAGTCTTCCATCCATACATGGCCCTTCAAAATACAACTCCTGGGGGCTATAGATGACATTTTTCCTATAAAGGAATCAAATAGTTTGACCTTTTAGGTTGCTTATGATTAGTCTTTCATTACTTTTGTATGTTTCCTATGAACAAATTTTCTACAGAGGTCTGGTTTTCCCCCCAGGAATAATCAAACTTCTTTAGTTTGTTACACATCCATTTTTTACCTTTTGTAATAATGCTCATCTTTGCTGGATGCAAATAATAATCCTATGGCATATCCAAAATAATAAAAATATTGGAACAAATGGTAGGTCTTTAATTTGTAACTTTCATTGCAAAGTAGGAGTATACCTCCTCCCTATACCTTTGCCAACACTGCATTTTGTCATTTTCAACAATTTTTTGTAGTACAGATGGCTGTGTTGTGGTACCATAAAGCTTTTCTCATTTACATTTCTTTGATTCTTAGAGAACTTGAACATATTTGCAAGTGTTTATTCAAATTTTTCCATTTATTTTAATAAATTGTCTACTCATTTCCTTTGCCTATTACTCACTCAAGCTGGGATTTTATTCACATTTTTATCAGTTTAAAAATGTTTAGATATTATAGGAGTTAAAAAATTAAAACCAAAAACTTAGACATTTATCTCATATATGTCATAAATAATTCCCTAAAGACTTTTAAATCTTGATTAGATTGTTTTCATCATACAGAAGTTTTAAAATGTTAATCTAGTTTATCTTTTTTATTGCCAATTATTGGTTTGTTTAACAAAACAAAATATTTCTTGAACTGTCTTCATACTACAGTTGAGGAAAAAAAAAACTATTGTCTTCTTTTTTATAATTCTTTTTGTTTGTCTATGTGGTACAGTTTTAATGTTGTTCTTTGCCTGATTGCTAACACATTTTTCCCAACGATGTTTATAAAACTATGTATCAGTGTCCAGCTTGCATTTCCTACAAGTTTATCAAACAGGTATCTTTGATAGGTATTTTTTTTTGAAGTCTAGGCTAGGCATTTTTCCCATTTTACTTTATTCTCCCTTAGCATTAGATAATAGTAACTCTAACCCCCTTGCAATGTGTTTTATGATCTGAAAGTGCAGTTTTGCTTCCATCAGATCACAGGAGTCAAGATGTAAAGATGGAAGGGACTTATACCGTGATTGCATATTAACAATGATATAACTAAGGCCCAGAGAAATAGAATGACTAGCCAATTTCATGCTAGCAGGGTCAGGATTTAAACCTCTTTTCCTTAACTTTAGATTCAAGGTTTTTTCCACTGTGCCATGATTACTCTCAAAAAGTTTTCCCCAAAATACTCCTTCATTTTTTCCATATAAATGTTTTTATTTTATTCAATTTAAAAAGTTACAGGAACTTTAATAAGTATCGCTTTAAGTAATATGAATTAACTTGAAGATTTTTTTGTCATTTTCCCCATGTCGATCTAAACTGTCCATGAACAATGGAAATCTCACCAATTATATTGACCTTCCTTTACTTTTGTCAGGTCTTGGGATTCAAAAATTTAGGGACATCTCCATCTTAAATGCTGATATGGGCTGATATGTGCCTGATTTCTGGTAGTGCCTTCCAAGCTCCTATTGATCTTACTGGCCACAGTCAGACATACCAAACGATGACTCCATCAAAGTGAAGTCATTGTGGTCCTCTTTGAATATGAAGGACAACTAACCAATCAATCAATGGTTATATTTTTCATGGCCATCTACACATCTAGGTAAGTTCATTCATAAAGATTTAAGGATTTTTTTTAAAATTGTGAAATGTTTATTATATTTTTATGATCTTTATCATTAGTATATAAGAATGTAAATGATTTTTTTGGGTTTATCATAGACCCTAGCATTGGATAAATATATTTATTGTTTCTATTATTTTATTGTCATTGCTGCTAAAATGGTTTGGTTTCCTGGGAATGCTATTATATCATTTCCAAAAAATATTATTTTGACCTCATTATTTACGATGTTAACTTCTCTTATCCTTTTTTCTTGTCATCATTTCAATGCAATGTCAAATGAAAGTACTGAAAATGGAGATCAAACATGGAATATATTTTAGCTATTTTCTCTTTTTGTTCACCATAAACAAACTTAGTTTGCTTATAAGAGTTTACAAATTTTAGTTGGTGATCTTAACTATAGTTAAAGTAGGTTATTAGAATAAAAATAAAAATAAAACCTTATCTTCTGTATTAGAATCAATACTATATATTTGTTCCAAGTCAGAAGAGTGGTAAGTCACATTCCCTTCACCCTCTAGGTCTCCTACATCACCCCCCCAAAAAAAACCCAAAATTCAGTTCAATGTTGTATCTTCTCTATCTTTATATACATATATATGTATATATATATATATATATATACATATATATATATATATATATATATATAGAGAGAGAGAGAGAGAGAGAGAGAGAGAGAGAGATGTCCTCCTCTAGAGAAACAGAGGAGGATGTTCTAATAGGCTAAGGTGGCTACGGCATGAGGGCTATAGAAGAGCAAACTGTCAAATTAGAAATGGGGTGGAGATTGAGACCCTCCTTTCCTAGCTGGAATTTCAGGATCAACAACAACATGAAGGTGAGAGGGTTGGTTGTTTCATCTTTTGGCTTGAGCTCTGTATCAATGGAACTGGATACTGTGGTGATATCTTCCCTTCTAACCCTCTAATCCCATGAAGTTAGAAGTAGAAATTTACTCTCGTTTTTGCAAAGGAAACTTGAGGTCCCCTAAACAGAATAATTTCATAATGAACAAAGTTGTCTCAAAGTGAGATATACTTTCTTGGTTGCTAGTATGGTTCACATCACTGGAGATTCACTATTTGAGGCTTGGTGATTGCTTGTCAGGAATTCTTGCATAGTTATGCTTGGTTAGTAGATGTCTTCTCAAATTATTTGCATTTTTGAAATTCTGTCATCTGTTTCCTCTATTCCTTCTTCTCATGTTTTTTCTGTCTCCTTCCCTCTCTTCCATACTTCCTTTCTTCCTTCTTTTCCTCCTTTCCCTCTCTCTCTTTCTACTTTCTCTGTATTACTCTCCCCTTTTTTATTCCCTTCCCTTTTTCTCCTTTCCTTTTTCTTTTCTTCCTGTCTCCTATTTTCTTCTTTCATTCTTCTTTTCCTCTTTTTCTTTGCAGCCTGCAGCAATAGCTGGGTTGGTCTCTAAGAATTCTTTTTGCCTTTGTTGTAACAAAGGAAACCCAATGGCAATTTAGCAAAAACTAATTCTGTGCACTTGAGTTGTATAGAGAGCTGTTCAGATGTCCAATTTTGGATAATAATTTTTCAGTAGGAAGAGGTCAAAGGAACTTTAGCTTCATGTCTAATCATTGAATATCTTCTGCCAAAATCACAGCAGCTGAGTGACTAGAGTTGGCCCTCTGAGCTGGTGATTAGGGAAGCTTCTTCCCCCAAATTGGCCCTAGGATCCTATCCTTTAGTGCATTCTGATTTCTGTTAGAGAGATTTACAAAGCTGTTTAAATTTCACTCTAAAACTGTTATTAGCAAAAGTTATAGGCTCAACTCTTGTTCCCATTTCCAATCAACTTTCAGCACCAGAGGCCAATGGAGTGAATGATCCCATTAATATGGTCAGTGATCTGTTTCTTTCTCCTTATTTTGGTAGACTTTCTTCTAATGTGTTCTTTTAGTTCTTTTCATCCCTCACATGAATCTCTCATTTTTGTCAGTTTCAAAGGTGACTTGGTAGAGTTAAAGAATACATAGGACTTATAAATGGCAAAGGTCTGGGTTCAAATCCTCCCTCTGGTATTTAAACTCATAGGATCAGAGATCTTGAACTAAAAGGGATTTGTGTAGTAGTAGCAGCAGCAGCAGCAGCAGCAGCAGCAGCAGCAGCAGCAGCAGTAGTAGTAGTAGTAGTAGTAGTAGTAGTAGTAGTAGTAGTAGTAGTAATACTAGTAGTATTTTAGTAGTACTAGTACTACTACTAGTAGTAGTGTTGCTAATATAGCTACAATATTACTACAAATAATAGCTAGAATTTTTATAGTACTTTTAGGTTCTCAGATTATTTTCTGTATTTGAATTCATTCAATTCTCATGACAGCTTTGGGAGATAAGTATTATTATTATTATTATTATTGTTGTTGTTGTTGTTATTATTATTATTATTATCCCCCAAAATAGGCAGAAAGAGATTGTGATCTGTGTATAGTCACACTGCTTGCATCTGAGAAGATCCATATAAATCTGAGTTTTCCTGACTACATGTCCAACACTCTCTACTCTTATCTGGTGCAATTAGTACAACCCCTTCTTTGTACAGAGGAAGAAAATGAGGCTGGAAAAATTGTGACTTGCCCAGTGTCAAATGGGATATGAATCCATGTCTTTGGCATCTAAATCCAACATTTTCTCCATTATTCCATGCTTTCTTACTAAATAGTGAGGAAGAACCTACCATAATTTCTCAACCATAGTATATTCTTAAAAAATAAATACTTCTTTGATTAGATTAGGTATTTTTAATGCAAAGATCCATGCTAAAATAATATAAACACCATTTAGGTATCCCTACTGGTTAGCTCCCAGAGTCTGCCCCTGAACTACAAATCAACAGAACAGAGAAAAAGGAACCTGTTTTCCCTTAAGAATGGGATTGGCAGATAGAACTGCTGGGGGAGCAGTGATAATTATTATTAGGTTGGAAGAAGTATTGGGAAATAAGATGCTGTCTTGGCTTAACTCATAATGTGCCCTTTAGTTCCAAAAGGGAATGTATTCTTTAAAAAATAGTTACATGACTGCCCTGGGCATTTCATCAATCCTCCATCCAGGTTTGTTAATTAATCAAAAGGTTAGTCTCTCTCAGGTCCCTCCTCCACTAGGAAATCTCATGTGCTGGTAGCTGCCTGTCTCCTGTTTTGCCCAAAGAAAGTATGTTAAGAATCTTCCCACTGAGTTCTATTGTGTATCAGAGACAAAGTTATTATCACAATTATTACTCATGCTCTTTGTCATGCAAAAAAGTGTAAGTAATGTTTTTAATAATGCAAGCCATTAAAAAGTTGTCGGGATGAATTTATTGAGTCTGCTGCAAACCTACTTTAGGGAAGGATTTTTCTATTCACAAACATGTAACCCATTGCTGTCTGGGTAGCTGAATTTTCCTGAATTGCTACAGAGCATTCATACACACAATCACAGACAATACATGTATGTATTAATGTACATTATGTGTGTATATATATGTAAAACACACCCTCACCATGTAACAGATTTTATGCGCATTTACATATATATAAGTGAATGAATGAATGAATGAATGATTGAATGAATAAAGGCAAAGAACCACATTCGGAGTTCCGTGTCATACTCAACAAATTTTTGTAAGCTTAGGAGAAGTGTGGCAATAGCAGCATCTGTTTTCCATAGGTTGAGCCAGTTTCTCTTTAAAGGGGAAAGAATATCATTTTCAGGATTAGATTGGTCTGGGAGTTAGTGTTTGAACAACTGGGATGCCTCCCTGGTTGCCTGAGATACAAAAAGCTCAGCCTATGAGGAATTAGCGTTCCTCAGTTTTGATGACCTTCCCACTATAGAGCAGGTCAACATGCCTTTCTTACTGAGTGTCGTAGCTGAGATAGAGAGGCAGAGGGGAGTCGCATTCACCTCCGTACTACATCTCCATGGACTCTTTTTATGGTTGAGTAAATGTCTCTTTGTTAAATATTTTATGGTCCATCAGTGTCCTAACACATTCCAATCCTGAGGCTAAAATACTGGACTTGTCCGAGTTAGGCTTGGCCCAGGACATGGATCAAATGTGACAGATGAGAAACTTAGATGTATTTGTAAGAAATGGAAAAGCACACACAACACAACAAAATAAAATATAACAAAGCTTTCTCTGATGAGAATTGCTTTTCAGCTAAATAATAAAGACAATTGTGGAATTTTCTTCTATGGACATATTGAAGATAAGACAGAGATGTGTTTATCCAAAACAATAGAGGACATTGTTTCAGCAACAGACTGAATCAGCTTTCCAAGGGCCAGGATGGCTAAGTAAAAGCAATTTTATCACCAGAAGTGGACCAGTTAGTTGGAAGATGCATTCTATGGCCAATGGTAACTCATGAAGTGAAGAAAAAGAAAAATGGCCCTTGATGTTGGGTAACTCCCCCATGCTTCTTCAGTGATAGTATCAATGTTGTCAAAATGTGCCAACTTGTTAACATCTCTCCCATTCAATTGTAAACCCCTTGATGACAGGGACCAATTTTACCTTTCTTTTTAGTGCCTGGCACAGTAGGCATTTACATTTAATAGATCCTTGTTGCTCATCAGCTCTGGGAGGGAGAATGAAGGAGGGGAGGGAAAGAACATGGATCTTGTAACCATGGGAAAATTTTCTAAAGTAATTAATTAAGTGAAAATGGGAAAAATAAAAATAAAATAAAATAAAAATATCTTCAACTATGAAAAAAAAATTCTTGTTGTTTGATTGCTAAGAATCAAAGAGTTTTAAAGTTGTCATTACATCTTAATAAATCTATTTCTATTCTACATGTGAGACCTTATCCAATGACCAACAAATTACTACTGGAAGAATGTTCAACAAAAACACATGATTTCATGCAATTATTAGTTATTTCATATTGTCATAATTATAGTACATATTCATGGAAAGTTAACATGAAAACAAAAATAGCTTAAAGGCACCACACTTATAAAGGAGAAGAGGTAGAGAAATTCTGCGAAAAATTCAGGAAGGTCTTCCTAATTAAGTCAAAATGGATTATTATGCCTGGTGATCTTGATGTAAAAACAGACATATATTAGAACAATGAGAAATACACTGGAAAACCAGTCAATTAATAATAAGGAAGGAAAGAGGCCAAAAGACTTGTATACTATTCAGACATCTCATGCTTATAAAAAAATCCTTTAAGGAAAAATATTCTAGACACGTTGGATCTCGAAAGCACCAAAAGCTATATAAAACTGAAATTGATCATATCTTAACAGATATTTAACAGTTCACTACTGATATATGAGTATTCTTTACCCAACCACCTGTATGCTATTATGGTAGCAGTCAAAATTAGTACAAAGATAGAAGTCTGACATTTTCTCCATATCTTTGTGACCTTTTTGCCCATCATTAATGTCGACATGACAGGGGAAGTCCTATCTGGTGGAGAGACTTTAGATTGCTTCAACATCTCCAATGGCGTGAAACAAGGCTGTGTCCTCGCGCCGGTACTATTCAACCTATTTTTCACTCAAGTATTATGACATGCTATGATGGATCTAGACCTGGGCGTCTACATCAAATACCGACTGGATGGCTCACTATTCGACCTTCACTGCCTGACTGCAAAAAAAAAAAAAAAAAAAAAAAAAAAAAAAAAAAAAAAAAACAAAGAGACAATGACTGGTGTTAAAGTAGGGGTTCTTATCCCAATACCCCTTTAAAGAAATTACTATGCTCATCTATGGTCATAAAGAATTACAGGTGTGTTTACCTCTCTGGGCCTCAATCTTCTCATCTATAAGAAGATGGGTTAGACTAAAGGGCCTCTGAGGTCTCTTACTATTCTCCATCTCTGACCCTATACCTTGTCAATGGGAGATAACTTCATTTTGGTGTCCCCCTACAAAGTTTCATGAGGAATTCGCTCCCTCAGTTTGATAACCCCTTGGTTTGCTTCTGAAATTTTCCAGTGACTTTTTTTTCTATATTATAGTTTTCAAAGAAGGTACCTGGCCACCAGAAGAACTCAGGATGGAGATATAAAGGAGACTGCCAGCATAGGATTGGTCCCTGCAAATGAGAGGCCAGAAGAGTTCCTATCCATGCACAATATCCCCAATTTTATTGTTTCTAATATTTAGAAAAGTCTGCAGAAACCTTGAAAAAAATACCAAAATGAGGCTTTGGTTGGGACATCAGTGGGGTCTCAAGAGCTGGTCTTTTTCCTCTTTGTCTTCACCCTGAAAATCTGAGCCCTTCTGCCAAAAAAGAAAAGCCTGTTAAAATTCCTTTGCCTTGTAGGGCAGCTTATTTATTAGGCTAGGCCTTGCTTAGTAGCTCTGGGGAGCTCATATTCCTTTTGAAATAGCTCCATTAGCACTTAATTTGCCTGTGGCCATTAGATTAACAAAAGGAAAAATTAACTTTCCCCAGGCTGAAAATTAACACCAAAGATTAATTAAAAAACAAAGATAATCAAAACCTTCATATTTTTTCTCTCAAACCTTCCTTTCTGGGACATCTTGGATATTTCTGGGTATTTTTTGTTGAAGGAGAAGGCAAACTTCATCCCTGCTACTCCACTTTCTTCAGATTAGGTTATCCTGGAAACTGTCTTTATTTAGTAACATATACACAGAATCTCATTTGATCCTTACAACTACCCTGAAAGTTATCCATCTGCATGACAGGCATTGTCATCCCCATTTTACAGAAGAAGAAACTAAAGGCCACAGACTATTTTGCATAAGAGCACATAGCTACCAAGTGGCAGATCTCCTGTGGCTGAGGGGTGGGAGCATGGTGGCTACCACTATTATATTATACTATATTATACTATATTATACTATATTATACTATACTATACTATACTATTCTATTCTATTCTATTCTATTCTATTCTATTCTATTCTATTCTATTCTATTCTATTCTATTCTATTCTATATCATATTGTATCACATATTACGTTATATCATATCATATTACATTATGATATATTATAATATCATATAATATTATGTTGTATTGTGTCATGTCATGTCATGTTATGTTATATTAATAAATATAATATATAAAATAAAAATAATAATGGGTAACATTTATATAGCATTGACTGTGTGACAGACACTGTGCTAAATGTTTTATAGTTATCTCATTTAATCATTAGAACATCCCTGGGACATCCTCATTTTACAGATGGTGAAACTGAGGCAAACAGAATAAGTCACTTGCCAAGGTCATATAGCATCTGAGGCAGGATTTTTACTCTGGTCTTCCTGACTCCAGGTCTGGGGCTTCATGCATTATGGACCCAATGAGCTCCTGGTTTTGCCATCAAAAATCCTGCATTTAGGGAGCAGCTAGGTGGCTGGGACCATAGGTCCCAGGCTCAAATCTGGCCTCAGAGACTTCCTAGCTGTGTGACCCTGGGCAAGTCACTTCACCCCCATTGCCTAGCCCTTATCCCTCTTCTGCCTTGGAACCAATACACAGTACTGGTTTTAAGATGGAAGGTGAGGGTATAAAAAATATACTGCTAAGCACCTACTGAGGACTAGGGACTGTAGATACAAATATAATAAAGGAAACAATTCCTGCTCACAAGGAATTTGGATATGAATAATACCATTGAGCATGCCTTCTTACATGACAATAGCTAGTATTTATATAATGGTATACGTATTTGCAAAGCAATTTACAAATGCTAGTATTCTCACTTCATTCTCACAATATCCCTGGGATAGGTGCTATTATTATTCTCTCCATTTGACAGATGGGAAAACTGAGGTAGATGATAGTTTAAGGTCATACTTCTAATAAGTTCTTCAGGGTAGATTTGAATTCAGGTCTTCCTGACTCCAACTCTGGAATTCTATCCACCATATTACCTAGCTGCCTAGGAAGGTATGATCCCATTATGTGTCTCAGTTTTTCTGACTGCTAAATTATAGGGTGATAGGCAACCTCTTCTTTTCCAGAGGCACGTTTTACTGCAGTGGATCCCATTCAAACTCCTGGTGCCTACTGATGCAACCCTTCAGCATCTCTCAAGCACATGCCTGGATGGCAAACATGATCTCTCCTCCGTTTTCAGAGCAGTCAGCCAGAGTTGTGAGTTTTACAGGTGATTTGCATCTTCTTGAAGGCCAATCAACTCTATTGAGATTCTCCTCCTTGAATCACTCTCATTAAACTCCCCCATGATCCATCACTTGGAAATTGATTATCCAGGGGTTGTCTTTTACCATTATCAATCTCTGGAGATTGATGCAGCCTGGTCCTTCTGATTGACTCACATGATTTCTGTGATTAATCTTTATCTCACTCAAATTATTTACTGTTTTAGCTTAGAAGGTCTTCCTGCCTTTGAGACTGCATTTTAATAGCTTTGATGGCTTTACAGAATTCTTTAAAAAAAATCTCTTAACAGTGAAAAGGTACCCCACCTGTCCCCAAAGATTCCTAGGTAATGCTGATTCTATTTCTCAAAACAAGCATCTTTCTTCTTCCCTCCACCCCATAGACTTGAAGGACTATGCTTCTATATTCCCATGGATATTTGGGGGGGTTATTCACCCCATTAATCCTTTTTTTAAAATAAAATCCTTACTTTCTGTCTTAGAATCAATACTCTATATTGGTTCCAAGCCAGAAGAGTGGTAAGGGCTGAACAATGAAAATTAAGTGGGTCCCAGAGTCACACAGCTAGGAAGTATGTGAGGCCAGATTTGAACCCAGGACCTCCCATCTCTGTACCTGGCTTTCAATCCACTGAGCCACCTAGCTGACCCCTCACCCCATCAGTCTTAACCCCTACTCATCTCAAGAAACTCTTGCCCAAGACTTTTCATAAATCCTCTGCAGCAGATCTGCCCAGCCTTCTACGGATTTTGGGGGGGGTCTTTCTTTGCACACTGTGTGGATGTAGACCTGTGAAGAATACAGGCTCTCTACTGCTTGGCTCTCATCCATACTTTGTCCTAGGCGGATCTCCTTTGTAGTTATGCATCTCTCTATTGACCTCCTTTATACAACTTGTCTGTTAGAATTTGTTGTGTGGCTAATTCATGCCAAGGATATACCTCTTCATATTACCCTCTGAGTGACTTCCTTTAATTCTTCCTGGTACTATATGACTGGCTGCTACAGAACTGGAAAACAATGTGACTACACAAAGGAGCTGTGCTTTCATCTATCCATCCATCCATCGATGCAGATCGCAAGTCATTTATGACTTCAATGACCCACATTCATGACCCAGTCTGAGGGACATAGATTGATTATACTTAGAGTAACACAACTAATCAGTGTCAGAGACATTTCGGTCTTCTTGATGCTAAACCCATCATTATCCATTATGACCTACTGATGATATACTGAAAGAATTTTGGAATGAAAAAATAGGTCTGTGTTTCAGGGAGAAGCTTGAGGTTATTAGAGATACTGTGGTATCTCACATATGATCTAGCCTCTTTCTCCTTCCTGTTTAATTATAAGAGCAGTTCATGTTTAGCTGGAGTGTTTCTCTAAGATATATGCATACATTGATCATTTCTGTAGGTTGTCCTTGCAATTGCATGTCTGGACAGTAAGCATTCTTCATCCACTTGACTTTTTGTCTGTGAATGATCAGCTGAACTCTTAGTTGATTATCAATCTCTAGTGATATCAGAATTTTGTAGACTTAGCAATGTTCCAGGGCTTGGTTCAATGAATATAATTTCATCTGTGTACAGTAGTATTTGGAAGATCTCATTATCCATAGGGAATACTTCTATCTTGACTCTGCACTAACAACCTCTGTGACAGTGACATACTATGTTTAGAGATGAAATGGTTCTTGAAAATCATCTCATTCAAGTCTTCTTACTTCATTTTACAACTCACCAGACCAATCTGAAATGTTATTTTAATACCAATATGTAAACACTCCTTAATTGGATTTTATCTAGCTCATCATAAAAGAATGCCCTCATGCCCACCCCAAACACCTCTGTCCAGAAAAGGCACTGGATACAACACTGTAAATGGAAATTAATCTCTACAGGAAAAAAATAAGGAGAAAACTATATCAGAAACAAATGTTCTTCCAATAAGAGCTCTGAACCAGTCAAATTAATAATGCAACAAGACCTAAATAGCTCTTCTATGATGGTGTGTGAGGCACTTGTTATTCCAGAGACTTCCTAGAATGAACTTTGGTTAATTAACTTAATTAAGATTCAATATATTCATTGAAATATATTCACATACTTTTCAGACAGTCAGAGTTCAAAGGTGGGGAAGAAACATGATACATATAATAGAGTAGGGAGTTTATAATTACGTATTCTGAATTTATCATGCAAAAAATCCTCTTATATTTTTGTTTCCATGATTTGGTATCTGGAAAGGAGTTATTTTATTATTTCTTTAGTAGAGGATGCAAGCTAGAATGAGGTTTATAATAGACCAGGGAAAATATGAATATAAATCAAGGGACAAAGGAGGCATATATTCCTTGGTAGCTACCAACTGCTTTGGGTTTGGATTGGCTCCCATCTTGAAAAAAAAAACAGGAAGACAAACTGAAGAAGAGAGACTGAAATAAATGAAGATAAATAAAAAGAACAGTGAAAAAGAAAAGGAAAAATTTGGAGAAGGAATGAAGGATAGCAAGAATAAAAAGATACAAGGAAGGAAGGCAAAGGGGGAAGAAAATGAAGATGGGGAGAGAAGGAAAGAGAAAAGAAAGAAGGAAGAAAAGGAGGGATGAAGGGAGAAAAGGAGAGAGTGAAGAAGGGAGGAATGAGAAGGAAGGAAGGGAGGAAAGGAGAAATAAAAAACTGGAGATAATTCCAAAGCCTTTTATTTAATTTTAATTTAAGTCCCTAAGAAATTATAGCTTTAATAAAAGTGACTAGACTATGCAAATGTTATAACTGTATGTTTTCAATGTTTGCTTTTCTGTGAAACACAAAAGATATTATTCCAAGAATTTGAATTGCTAAAAATTAGAGAGAAAGAAAAAAAGACTTTTTTGATAACTAGGTCTCAAGGTTAGAGACAATTTGGTGCTTTGAAAAACATAATGCAGTGGGAACCAGGAGCCCTTAGTTACATGCTATCTAGGTCTAACCCCAATCAGTTGTATGACCTTAGGCAAGTCACCTTCCCTTTCTTCAGCTTCATTTTTCTCATATGTCAAATGAAAGAGTTACTTTTACTTTACATCCCCAGAGCTTACCATAGAGTCTGACCTACAATAATCACTTACTAAGTATCGCTTGACAAATTGATAAGGTAGGGGACAGTATTTGAATCCAAAAGACTAAGATCATAGATATAGACCTGAAGGGGGTATAAGAGGTGATCTAGTCCAACCTCCTCATTTTATAAGATGACAAAACTGAGGCTTAGGGAAGTTAAGAGAGAAGTCTTCTGCTGGGAGAAGAAGTATCAGAGCTGAGATTTGAACTCATTCTCTCTTCAAGTCTAGGATTATTTCAACGGTGCCACATGCCAAGTAGTATTTACCTTGTGAAAAGGAAATAATATAATGTAGGTGCTTAGCCACTCCTAAAACAATCTAAAAATATTGGTGTTATTATTATTTATCAGTACCCCTATCTGCTACTTTCTTGGAATCCAAGATTACTTTCTACTATTTATATATATATATATTTCAGTTATACTTATTTATGTATGTCTCTCTTCCTAATCTCTCTCTCTCTCTCTCTCTATATATATATATATAGATATAGATATAGATATAGATATAGATATAGATATATATATAATGTGCTTAGCACAGTATTTGGAAGAGAGTTCTAATAAATATTTGTCAATTGAATTTGATGATCTCTGATAGTCTCTCCAGATTAAAAACTCTGTTTTTCTCTTGTCAATATTTCTTTTCTTATATTTCATTCTCTTGGGACTATGAAAAAGCATCACTTTGATGAGTGAGTTGGTAGGTGTTACTATGTCCTGTCTAGGTAACAATTTTAGTGCCAAAGGGATCTTTGCCTCTTGGAAGAATTTTCTTTGTTTAAGACCCTGCTTAGGTTCTGCTTTCTCTATGAATTAGGGTAAATGACTTGTTCAAGGACATATAGTTAATTGGTAATAAAGTTTGGCTCCTGGAGTAGAAGTGATTACTCTTTTCCTGAATCTCTCCCAGCACTTGAATTTCTCCTCTGCATATACCCTTTCCAGGTGTGTATACATGAATATACTTTCTCCCTACTACATGATCAGTTTCATTGAAGGACAGCTAACAACCCTAATGGGGCACAATTCTCTCCAGATCATATCATGATACTGTTGCTTCCTGTCTTTCTACTACCATGAGATGTTTCTACTCTAATTGGTCACCTAATACCCTGTCTAACATCTACAATGAGTGCAATGGTTAGTAAGCCTTTCCCTGCAGAAACGTGTTAGAGTTCTCATTTCATTCCTTTAGCCAATGGATCTAAATCTCTTCCTCTTAATCAATGTTCTCAGAGAACATAACAGATTCCCAAGTTAATATTAATCAACTAGTATTTATTATGAGGCTACTAAAAACCAGGTTACAATAAATTCTGGAGATACAAAGAAAGGCAGAAAACATAATCTAATATTATGGAGGCCATAGTCTAATGGATAAGGAAGCATGCCATCAGTTATATATAAATAAGTTATATGCAGAAATGAATTAGGAATATTCTCAGAGGGAAGGCTCCAAGATTTAAGAAGACTGGGAAATGCTTCTTAAAGAAGGTGGAACTTTATCTGAGACTGGAAAGGATCTAGGGAAACCAGGAACTAAAGATAAGAAGGGAGGGAGTTGCAGGTAAGTGTCTCATATCCATAACTTACAGAGGACCAATACTGAAAAGTCTTGGAGTTAGGAGATGGAGCCACAGGTACAAGGAACAATAAGATCAATGTCTCTGGATGGTAGAAAACATTTGCAGATCATGTCTACTTTTTGAATTCTTCTTGTTAGTCAAGTCCCCCAGTTTAATACTAATTTTACTTAAGACCAAGAACATAATCTAGTTATGAATCCTCATTCTAATCACTAGCAGAGGTGAATGTCCCCAGGGCTCCCTTTCCTCAATCAGAAAAATAACTAAGTAAAATTGTTTTGAAGAAACTTTTGCTCCATTCTACTCTTCTGGTTTATGAAATTTACAAAGGCTAGAATGTTTTAAAAAGACTGATGAGTCTGGTGATCTCTTTTCTCCATCCCTCCAGCAACACTCATAACCCACTCTCTCTTTGAATTCTCTACATCTGTTGAGGATCATAAATATAAAGCCGCAAGATATTCCAAGACATCTTGCCCAATGCTCTCATTTTATAATTGATGATACCAAAGATCAGAGGCACAAAGAAATGTATCCACAATTATACAAGTTGTAAAGCTGAGATTCAAACTCATGCCTTTTGATTCTAGAGTTTTTCTTACTGCAACAGTTTCTTTTGCTTATTTTTTTCATTACCAGGCACTCATAATTTGTATTTTTCCTGATTCTTTGGTCCCTCAAGTCTCTGTCACCCATGATTCTTAGAAAAATTGATTAACCAGAGTTCATGATTTAATTGGAAAATTTCACTTAAAAAAGGCAAACACAACTGACAAACTTCTAATAAAGAAAACTTAAGTGAAAAGACAAAGAATACAACTAGATATGACACACTTACCATGGAGCTTCTTTTATCGAGGCTTAGGACCACTTTCATTATTGTGTGAGAGCCCTGAAGATGATAGAGAATAGTTGTTTAGGTATGAAGTACTACTACTATGCTGAAAAAATACCATTAAGCTTAAATTTCATCATTATATAGTTTAGTTCGTTAATCAGTCTGATAATGCTACATTTTTCACATACACAAAATTTTAAAAAAATACTTTTACTGAATTTATGAAACCAGTTATTCATTTAGGGTTTTACTTTTACCAGTCCCATCATTATTTGCAACAGGAAATATTTTTATGGAAAATTTTACATTTGGGGAACACTAGATTTAAACATGATCTCCTGATAGCTATTAACAGCATTGCCAATCCTTTGCAGGTCTATATTCATCCAACAATTATTTGGGTGCAAAAGGAGTGTTTGCTAGTGCAAAATAAATACAAGTAAGGTAACAGTGTCAAAAAAGAGAAATCTAGTCTTTCCAATTATTTTACATATTATTTCTCTCCATATACAACATCATCCAATCAAGTTAATCTGCTTACTATTTTTTCATCATATAATACATTTAATTTCCCATCTATTCCTTTGTACCATTGTCCCCAATACTTAAAATGCACATCCTTTTCATAATCACTTTTCAATATTTTTAGTTTCCTTTGAGGCTTGGCTCAAATACCATATGTTTCATGAAACCTTTCTTGGTCTTTCTAGTTCCTAGTGTCTGCCCATAGAAGGTTAGCTTCTATCAACTTTCTGTGTGTGTGTGTGTGTGTGTATGTGTGTTGTCTCCCCTATTAGAATGTGATCTTGGAAAGGTGAAGCTAAGATGAAGAGGTATAGGCAGCAACCCAACTGAATTCTCCCAGCATCCTCCTCTAAACAACTCTAAAATAACTCCTCAATGAGATATTTTTGTAGGCTAAGACAGTAACTTAGGTGGATGGCAGAAGTCTGTGAAACCAAGGTGGGAGCTGGCCCAGAGTGGCAGTATATTAGAAGAGACTATGACAGGTTTAGCAGCAGCTTCAAGAGATATCATCCCAGAGCCTTACAGGGGCTCTGTGTTGCTACTGGGTTCAACTGGTGCTAAGTGGGTATTATATTGCCCATAAGAAGTTCTGGGTTGCAGTTCCAGAGTATAGAGGAGCACTTGTAGTCAGTAACAAAGGAAAAGGACCCCTGGTCACAGTTCCAAAGCAGAGAGGAACATTAACTCTTGTGACTGCATAAGAAAAGGACACCTAGTCACAGTTCCAGGGAAAAGAGGCACACTAACACTTGAAACTGCAGTGAAGCATGGGCCTTCTGGGATAAAGACCAGAGCATAGACCAAGAGAAACATGACCACAGCTATCCATGGATCACACCAGCTTGGAAGCCTGAAGCTTATAATACTTCCTCAACAACCATAGGTGAGCAGAACCCAACTTTAACATGAAATTAAAAGTCAAGAAATAGACTGGAAAAATAAGCAAACAGAACAACAACAAGAAGAATATGAACCTAAATAGCTACCACAATGGGTACCATTGGGAAGATACCAAAGGGAAGTTTAAAACATTAACTCCAAAGAAGATAACACTGTAAAAACATCTGTAAGCAAAGTCTCAAAGAAAAATGATTATTTGACCCAAACTCAACAAGAATTCATAGAACACTTAAAGAAAGGGAAAAGAGTGGTAGAGGGAAAATTGTATGAAGTGAGTGATGCAATAAATTTTTGAAAAGAGAATTAGTAATTTGGTAAAAGAAACATGAAAAATACCAAATAAAACAATATCTTATAATCAGAACTGGTTAATGATAAAAAAAAAAACAACAAAAAAAAAACAAAAAAAGGCACAAATATTCACTGAAGAAACGTTCTTCTTAAATGAAAAATTGACCAAGTGGGAAAAGAAGTACAAAAACTCCCTGAAGAAAATGAATCTTAAAAATTAGAATTGGGGGTATGGAAGTTAATGACTCTATAATATATGAAGAAACAATAATATAAACTCAAAAGAATTAAAAATAGAAAAAAATGTGAAATGTCAGAAAAAATTAGTGAACTGGAAAAGAGGTCAAGGAGAATAAATTAACCATTACTTAACTACCTAAAAGCTATTATTTTAAAAAGCTTACACATCATATTTTAAGAAATTATAATGGAAAACTTCCCTAGCATCTTAAAGTATGAAATAGAAATTGAAAAAAATTCATGTTTCCTCATGAAAGAGATCTCCAAATGAAAACCTCACAAAATATTCTAACTAAATTCCAGGCCAGGTAGAAAACATTGAAGGCAGTCAAAAATAAACAAAATTTAAAGGAATTGACATGAAGCCACGGTTAGAATCACACAAAATTTAGCAGCACTTACTTTAAAGGAGTTGGAACATAATATTCCGGAATGCAAAGGAGCTAGATTACAACCAAGAATAACCTTCTCAAATAAAATGAGTATGATCTTTCAGGGTGGGCGTGAATGGATATATGATGAAATAGAAGACTTTCAAACATTCTTGATAATAAGACCAGAGCTGAATAGAAAATTTGGTGTTCAAATATAATACTCAAAAGAACCATTAAAAACCATAAATGATTAAGCATAAGGGACTCCATAGAGTTAAACTTTGTATATTCCTACATGGGAAGATAATGCATATAGCTCCTAAGAACTTTAGCATTGTTAGGGCAGGTAGAAGGACTTTAACTAGACAGAGGGCATGCATATGGATCAATTATGTTAATATCATCTCAAAAAAAATGAAGGGGTAAGAAAGAAAGATACATTGGGCTGAAGAAGGAAGAAGTAGAATGAGGAAACTTTTTCACATAAAAAAAGTGTTCAAAGGAGGGAGGGGAAAATGGAGAGAGGATGGTAGGCAATGCCTGAATCTCATTATTGTCATAATTGGATCAAAGAGGAAATAATATTTGTACACAATTAGGTATAGAAATCTGTCTTACCCAATTAGGGAAATGAGAGGAAGGGGATAAAAGAGATAGGGGGAAGGTGACAAAAGGGAGGGTAGACTAAGGGAGGCAGTGGTCAGAAGCATAATATGGAGAGGAGGATAAAAAAAAGAAAATAGGATGGAGGGAAATTCACAGTTAATAATTATGACTGTGGAAGTGAATGGAATGAACTCATTTGTAAAATGGAAATAGATAATATGTTGCTTAAAAGATACATGCTCAAAACAGAAAGATACACACAAAGTTAAAGGGCTAGAGCAGAAATTATTTGCTTCAACTGAAGTATAAAAGGGCAGTAGTAGCACTCATGATCTCAAGATGAAGCAAAAGTAAAAGTAGACCTAATTAAAAGGTAAGTTATATTTTGATAAAAAATACCATTGAAAATGAAATAATATAAAAAATTAAGGTCAAGTTTTTCTGATAAAGGCCTCATTTTTCAAATGAGAAAAAACCTCAAATTTATAAAAATAAGAGTCATTTCACAATTGATAAATGGTCAAATTTCAGAAGAAATCAGTTATCTATAGTTATATTAAAAATCATCTAATTCACTATTGATTAGAGAAATGCAAATTACAACAACTCTGAGATGCCATTTCACAACTATCAGAAATAACAAGTGCTGGAGGGGATGAGGGAAATTTGGTCCCCTTATGTTGGTGGAGTTGTGAAGGAGTTTAATTTTTCTGTAGGACAATTTAAACCATGCCCAAAGAGCTATTAAGCTATGCATTAACTTTAATTTGGCAATACCACTGCTAGATCTGTATTCCAAAGAAGACAAAGAAAAGGATCTACTTGTAAGAAACTACTTATAGATCACTTTTCTTTGTTGGCAAAGAATTAGAAATTGAAGGGAGGCCCAACAATTGGAAAATGACTGAACAAAATATGGTATATGACTGTGTTTGGAGTATGATTGTGGTATAAGAAATGATGGGGGTGATTTGAGAAAAAAATTTTTTAATATATGAAAAGACATAAACTGACATAAAGTGAGAAGAACCAGAAGATCTTGTTGCCCAGAAGGAACAATGTTGTAAAAGCAAAATTACCTTGCTATTTCTTTGCTTCTATTCCAATAAGGTTAGTATGGAATATTTTGCCTAATTATTTGATACCATTTTTCCTGGCTTCTCAATGGGTGGGAGGGAGACCATGTTAATAAAGATAAATTAAATAAACAAAAATAATACAATATTTCTGAAGGCAGGAATTATTTTGATTCTATCTCTGTATCTCCAGAACTTTGTACAGTGTCTGGCACACAGTATACATCTTGTTTGCCTGAGCTTAATGTAGCCTGCAGGGACAATGAGAATGTCATCAAAAATGGAGGGGAAAAATCCAGTGTTCTATGTTGACAGGCAGAAGATACACCACGTGTTAAGTCTTGAGGTTCCTGTGATCATATTACCATTAATTAATCCCTGCCTGTGGGTGGTAGATATGAGAGATCATTGGACTTCAAGAAAAAGAAATTGATAATATTAGGTAAAAGACATTTCGTAACCCACAGGTAGCATAAGGTGTCCTTTAGATTTTTCAAAAGTGAAGGCTGCAGAGGTTTCTCTCTGCCCCTGAATCCAGTTTTCTCTCCCTTCTCTGAAAGAATAAAGAGACATTAAAAAGCAAAGTTAGAGAGTTCTCAGTTCAGATTGTTGTGCACTTCTCATCTGTGGCAGAGTTGGCTCTGCCTTTGAAGAGTGAGTTTTACACTAAGAAAAAAATAAATGCATTCTTCATAGTTCAGATGCAATATGGTATGATAGAAATAGTGCTGAACTTGAAGTCATAGGACCTGAGTTCAAATTCTAGCTCTACTCTTTCCTCTCTCTGCACCTCAATTTCTCCAGTTGTAAAAGGAAGGGTTTGGATTAAATGGCATCTCATGGTTTTGCCCTGTTCTCAGTGGATGATAATCTCTATGAATTCCTTCAAGATTTACTATATATTACTGCTTTTAGAACTAGAAGGAAACCTGAAGTATAAGAACTTATTTGTCATGTATGATAAGCGTACTGGAATTTGAGTTATTTATGGTGATGGTGATGATTATAATTTGTTTTTTTCCTCTCCAAAATGGGGTAAATCATAACATTTACTTCACAAGATTGTCTCAGGTGACAAATGAAGGAGTATAAATAATATAAATAATAATATACACTATATAATACATAGTAATACATAATATAGAAGTAATAATTAATAGTGATATATTATTAATAATTAATAACTAATATAATAATGTAAATAATAAAGTATTCAATATTTTTATTATTAAGACTATTATTACCTGCCAAGACTATTATTAATTTCATATTATTACTACAGTTAATACTCATAGAGGGCTTTAAAGCCTACATAGTGCTTTACATATATTATTTGATTCTTTCAACAACTCTCTGATTTAGGTTCAATTATCATGATTTTCTGAATGAGGAAACTGAGACTGAGAGAAAAGTTAGGAGATCTGATTGAGATCACGTAGTAGGTTACTGAGAGTGGCTTTTAAACCAAAGTTTTCCTGACCACAAGTCCAGTTTCCTCTGTGGTACTCCTTCCCATTTGATTCTCTCAGTTACCCTGTGGAGGAGGTTCATCTCATCTTACAGAAGAGGGAAGAGTCTCAGCGAAGCTAATACATTTCAGGTATAATTGTTGAACCCAGGGACCCTGATGCCAACTCCAGGCCTCTGACTGCACTTGATAGAATCTAACTAGAGAATAGTCCCAACAATCAGTCTGCCAAACATTTTGTCCAGGAGCAGTTTCTTAAGTTCTTAATTCTGTCCTTAATTAGCCTGACGTGATGGTAACCTAGATGGTCTGCCTCCATCAGTCAGACTTGCAGCTGCTCATATGATTTCCTACTTGACTTCCTAGAGTTTCCTAAAACACTATGGATTGTCATCCACCATTAGGTGTCGGCCTTGACTAGGGAAATAGTTCAGTCTCATAAACCCAGAACCAGCATGGATTATCGTTACTCTGTCATTCGTGATGAAAGTGATCCTTCAGCAGGATCTTCTCCAAACCACAAGAGTAATGGCTTGCTATGCTTTTGCACATTTCACTTTCCTTTTTTCCTATTTTAATTTACCAAAATATTAATTTTTTTCTTTCTCTTGCAACATGCAAGTCATGAGACATGAAGTGTTTCCATAAAGAATTAGAGAGGCCAGTAATGCATAAATCAAAGAGAGAACTTCATTACAGCCCTTTGTAACTTGAGCAAGGAGAGGCTTTAGACCTAAGATATGGAATAAGATCATGGGGGTGGGAAGGGGCACCACAGAATGCAACTTGGGAGTTTTCTAAGACTCAAATGAGATGGTCTCCAGACCATAGCAGAAAGAGGAAGGAGTAAATGATGGTTCTTTAATGAGAATGCTTTCAATCTCAGGATACCCAACTTTGCCAGCCTCTTTATCATTCATTAATTCCATCCATCCATCAAACATCTACTAGCAGCTAGACTTTAAATATCACTTTAAGGTTTACAAAGCACTTTATAAGTATTATCTCATTTGATTCTCACAATGATTCTAGAAGGTAAATGTATTATTATCCTCATACAAATGAGGAAACTGAGGTTGAGAGGTTAAGTGACTTGTCTAAGATCACACAGCTAGTAATGGAGGCTTTTGAGTCTTGCCTCCAGGTCCAGCATTCCATCCATTAAACCACCTAACTGGATTTAGGGGCATTTCTTTAGTCCCTACTTTGTGCCAACACTGTAATGAATGCTGAGGATACAAAAACCAAAGCAAATAGCTCTTATGGTCAAGGAGCCTCCATTCCACGAAGGGACAGATTTCCTCTTTTTCTGAGTGATGTAAATGTTAAGAAGATTGGAAAGGTTGGAAGGGAGCAGGTTGTGAAGGAATTGATTGAACAGAACTGACATGATCTGATTTGAAATGCAGGAATATCAGTCTGATGACTCAGTGAAGGTTGGACTGCACAGGGAGAAGAAACATGAGGTAGGTAGACCAACCAACAGGCATTTATGGTAATCTAGCCTCAAGGAGATGATCCTGTACCAGGATGAGAGATGGTGCTAGTGGCAGAGGAGAGAAGAGGTATATACAAGGAATACTATAAAGGTAGAAATGGCAGGATTTGGTAACTCATTAAATACAAAAGTGAGAAAAAGGAAGGATTTGGGTTAATTCCTTATAGTTTTCTTTGTTACCTTTTGCTTTAGATCTCCTCACTCCCAATTCATGATGTCTCTCCTTTCCTCTATCACTTTCTCCTTTCTGTCTTTCCCTGCACATTTCTCAGGTCCCATAGGGAGGGCATCTCAACCTGTATAGCTAAATTACACTTGGGTAGCTGGAAAAGCTTATATACACATACACAATTATATTTTTATATATATTGAGTTAATAAAACTGGGTTATTGGTAAGATGGTGGTACCCTCAATAATAATGAGCAACTTAAGAAGAGAGGAGGGTTTGCTCTTTTGAAGTCCTTTAATGTGTCTGCTTATTAACCAACCAACATGCATTTATTATGCACCTACTATTTGCAAGGCATTATGGTAGGCTCCGAGGATATTAATATAATGGATGAAACAATTTCTTGTTGGAAGGAGTTTTCTTTGTTACCTTTTGCTTTAGATCTCCTCACTCCCAATTCATGATGTCTCTCCTTTCCTCTATCACTTTCTCCTTTCTGTCTTTCCTTGCACATTTCTCAGGTCCCATAGGGAGGGCATCTCAACCTATATAGCTAAATTACACTTGGGTAGCTGTAAAAGCTTATATACACATACACAAACACACATATGGGTATATGTGTTCCCAGCAGGCACTGCTGCTTTAAAAACCATCTCTAAGCTTTCAAACTTTCTTGAAAGACCCACAAGACTTTCCAAACAGTTGTAATATCAGCCTGAAACATACCATGCCATTCTGTTTGATCTTGGTGGAGGAAAACGAATATTTTTCTCTCGGGTTCACTTCCCCTAATGAATGGTTCACTGATCCATGCGGGAAATCATCAACTTTGGTGACTATGGGGGACTGAGTACATTTTCCTTCTTATTTCTTTCTAGTAGATGAGTGGCATTTATTGCAACCCAGTCCAACATCCATGAGGGGAAAAGAAAAGCTAATTAATTTCTGTCTTTAAGAGAACAGGAGCCTTGGATGTGTAAATTTCTGATCTGAAGGCATCCATCCCATGTGTTGACAGCATGTTTTCCTTCCTGAGTAGCCTGGGACATCGAATGTGTTCCCACTGCATTATGGATCATGTACTAGTTAATGCAGCATAGAATAACAACCAGCACTCAATGGAATCCATCTATTCCAATTGCAAGAGAGCTCTGTCCTAGTAAAAGAACTCCCCTCTCCCAATCTTTTGAGTGGTTTCTTTCCAATGAAGGGCAGATTCTTCAAAGACATCCACTTAGGGGTTAAAACAATCAAATTGAACCATGTGATATTTGTTTTACTTCCTTGAGGGAAAATCACAGCTCCAACAGCTGAGCTTCCCAGGATATTTTGTAAAATCAAAAACAAGGTCTGTTCCTGTTACAGCCACTGAGCTTCCTCCTTGCCTGATTTTTTTTCACATGGTTTGCTAGTCAAGATCTATTTACTACATGGTTTGCTGGCTAATTCTTTCTAGCCTCAGCACTGATTGAGCTGTTAATAAAGTGTGAAGGTGCCTTGCGGGCCCATTCTAAGCCTTAAAGAAAATGATGCCTGTCTCAAATAGCAAATTGTCGCATTGTTGTATCCCCCGATATTCTAGTGATCGCATCTCCCATTGTAGAATTAATCAAACTCCTCTTGGTGACAGAAATGTTAATTTAAAATTTTTGTCACAATTACCAGGAGTGTTATTGCAGCCTCTGACTTGTAATTAATTTCTCCTTTGCTTTCATCACTGGGTGAGAGTCCTTTGTAATAGTGATAAATGAAATAGCTGCCTGACCTTTTTTTATTTAAAATAAATTACTTACAAGAAAAAAAATTACCTCGAGGCAATCAACGCCTTCAGATAAACAGAGGAACATGAGACATTAGGTACCTTATTGTTTTGCTCCCCCCCTTTTTAATTTGGGTGACTGACATGATGGAGATGACAAACAGGAAGAGTGAAATGAATATAACTTTACATCCGGGTTCCCAGGTAGAATTCTTGGTTTATAGGGTTGGATTAGGGATTGGGGATTTGCTTTTATTAACCAGGACTATCTGGTCCACTCTACTTAAGCCTCCTCTGTCAAGTAAGGGGACTGACTGAAGTAGATGACTTCTAAGATCACTTCCAGTCAATCAACAAATCTGTCAAAAGTTATTTATTTATTAAGTGCCTTCTGTGTTGGGCACCCGAGTCCAGATCCCAAGAAGGAAACAGTCTCTTTTCATGGTGAACTTGCATTCTAATTAGGGAGACTGCAAGTATATATCTACATATGTGTATATATGTATAGAGACAAGAGTTAGAGACATACAAATAATACATATAATAAAGCACAATGTAATACACATATATAATATCCATGTATATGATTTATATATAATATACATAGAAATATATCACATAATATATTTTATGCATGTATATAGAATATATTGTATTTATATGTATAATGCACATTATACATATATCATAGGAACTTAATAAATGCTGATTGGTGGACTGACTCCAAGAGGACTAAATAGTGAGGATAACGGTAACAAAGAGGATTCATGAAGCCCACTGGGCACAGAGGCTAGTTTGCAGCAGTAGAACAGAGGAGGCGGACTTTGAGGAAATTTATTAACAAAAAAGCAAAAGACACAGAAAACCCTCAGAGAGGAATGAGCCTCTTTTCCCCTCTTGCTGGGTCCCCCATCAGGACAGGAATAAAGAATGCAGTTTTTTTAGGGCAGATTCTGCTTTTTTCATCTGTCTGCATTTGGCTGGGAGGAGAAGAGACAGACTACACTTACAGAAATTTTCCTGGGCTGCTGGAAAATCTGCTAGGGAGGGAGATGGGGATGTAGGGCCATTGGCTCCTGGCAGCCATGACTCGGAGGAAGGGACAATCCCTGGCTACCCTTTGCTATCACTAGAACACTGGGCATAGGGTAGTCATCCTGAACTATCTTTCTCTAGCTTTATTTGTCAATGCCTCTAGAGATCAGGAGCCCTACATTTCTTGCCATTTTATTGCAAGTTTTATCAACAATGAAGACCAGAGGGCCATACTTAGAAGGCAGTTCAGAGGCTAGTTAGAGGGAATTGGTTTTGCTGGATATATAAGACAGAACTTGAGGGCAGGATGACCTGGATTCAGCTCCCATTTCTGATGTTTTCTGACTATGGTACCATGGCAAATTATTTCAACTCTCTGAGTCTCTGTTTTCCCATTTATGAAATGAGGATAAGCAGTATATTACCTGCCTATCTTGGAAAAGGGTTATGAGGAAAGAATTTCATCAAAGTTAAGGGAGCTTTAAAGAGGCAATAATGACAATAATCCATCCAAAGTCGGACCCTACCCCAAGACCCATGACTCTGTATCCAGTAATCAGGTAATAATGTCAGAAAGTGGACATGCTCTATTTAAAAACAACCAAAAAAAAAAACCACCCTTTATCTTCTGTCTTATAAATAATACTATACATTGTTCCAAGACAGAAGAGTACTAGGGGCTAGACAATGGGAGTTTAAGTGACTTGCTCAAGGTCACAAAGCTAGGAAGTATCTGAGGTCCAATTTGAACCCAGGACTTCCCATCTTCTAGTGCCCCCAGGATCAATTTTTTCATGCATTATGAGTTATTTATATGATTAACAGAAATGGCACTTGGAATCCCCTCTACCCCATCTCAGTGAGAGTCTGTGGAAATAAAGACCTGACCTTCAAGATATTTCTAGGGAAAAATAACGAGCTAGGGATTTGTTGAAGTCCTTCATCAAAATTAAGAGAATCTTATAATTGCAATTTGTGCATCAAGACACATCCCAATGACTTGTTTCTTAACATAGCATAAGTTTTGAAATGCAAATGCAACTCAAAGGCTTTGATTAGAGAATGAAATATAGAATTCAGGAAATATCTGCTTTGACCACATGACTAAAAAGAAGCTGAGATCAGAGAAGCCTTTGTCTTTTCCCTTTCCATACTTGTCCCTTTAAAAATGCTATTTCTTGGATTTGAATGGATGGGGGTCCCTCCTTCCCATTATCTTGAGAATGGGGCCACGTCAAATACTGTTGCATTCCAGCCTACAGAATGCATAGGAAATAATCACAGATCTCTGGACTCATATGGACCATTTTACTCTGAGATCATATCCCTCTGGTATTTCCTGACCTGAATTATCACCAACCCACACATGCCTGGGAACTTATTATTTCATTTACCAAATGAGGATTTTAAATGACTTTGTAAAATGCAAAGTTCATTTGATTATTTTTAAAATAATTTTGAACTGTCAATGAGGTATAAGGAAACTAACATGATATGAGGTTCTTTCAAGCCTTTTTTAAAAATTTTTCCCCAGCCAAAAGAAAAAAGAACAGAAAGAAGGATGGAATACTAATAACTGATTTTCTGAAAGCATTTTGGAGTTTACCAAATACTTTCTGTCCATTATTTCAGTTGATCTCAAAATTCTTTGTTGCAGGCATTATTACCATCTCCATTTTTACAGAGAAGGAAACTGAGACTCAAAGAATTTAAGTAATTTATTTATGTTCACATAGCTAATTAGTTGGATGGAAGATTTGGATATTATGTCTAGCAGGCTATCTACTATGAGGTACCTTCTCTCCTGAAATTTATTACTCTTCTGCTAGGTCATTCCTATTTTTCATACCATCTGCTAGCTTTTCTCCTTCAGAATCCAAGTCCTCCAGTTTTCCTCCCTATTCCTGGCCCCTCAAATTGACTCAGTTTATTGCTTCCTCATTGATGTCATTGGTACCTGGAGCTTCCCTCTTCTTCTTCTCAGCCTTCACTAGAGAGGCTTCCAAATGACCTCTTTAAAGGTTCCTGCCCTTTTCTGTTCATTTTTAATGATCTCCTGCCTTGGGGTTAATAATAGAACATAAAAACTGAAATAGAAAAAAATGATATCTTTGAAGTGAAGACACTTTCCTATTCGCAACTGTGAGCTCTCTAGCATCCTACCAACTCCCATTTAAGCCACAATTACATCAAAGATGGCTTATTACAAACACTGCAGCTGGAGCAATCTCAGGAACATTATCTCGGTTCCTGGGCTCCAGCTGAGAAGATACCCGGAGAAAATCCAACCTTTCCACTAGAACAATACCTACCCCCCATTCAAATAATTTTCATTGGTATCTGATTTTTACAATCACTTTTATCTCCTAAGATATCCCTTCTCCCTTCCCTGCCCAAAGATTTGTCTTTTTTCAAATAATGTGAACTAAAGACCATTCTTTAAAACTGATACATGAGCTAATTCTATAGCAAGCGCAATGTTCCACACCCAAAGTCTCCCACCTGAGCTAATGACACTATTCTGATTTCCATATTGCTATTGCTATTCTTCCAATAAATCATTATTGTATTTGTGTGTGTGTGTGTGTGTGTACATATGTTTGGTTCTGTTTGCTTAATTCATTCTACATTAATCTTCCCACTTTCCTCTGAATTCTTCAGTCACCTTGTCTTACAGCACAATAACATTGCATTCCATTCATGTACTGCAATTTGTTTAGCCAGTCCCTGATCAATGGACATTTATTTTGTTTCTAAGTTTGTTTATTTTCCTATTAAAGAAAGTGCTATATAAATATTTTGGAGTAGATGAGAAATCTTCCCCCCTGTCTTTGATATCCTTGGATTAAAATCCTAGCAGTCAGATTTCAAAGTCAAAGTGTATGGGCATCTTAATCACCTTGGAACTGTGGATATTGATGGAGGACCTACAAAGCTAAGCACAAGTCATTCTTGTACTCTATTTCTCTTTCTCACAGGCTTCCAAGGATCTAAGGAAGCAAAATTCTACTCTGTTTTTTGAAGGCCAGATAAAAGAATTTATCTGTTTTGAATGGAAAAACATGGAAGGAGCCTAAGAAACTCTTGCTTGGTGAGGTTTATGTGAGGTTTCTTATGTAAGAGTTTAAATTTAGGTTTTGTGCTAAATATGAGAATTCTAAGGTAATATTGTGGTCACCTATTTAAAAAATATTATAGCTTAAATCAAAATTACTTTTAGCAACTTTGTTTACAAAGAGGTGGAAAGAGTGAAAGTGGAAAAATGTAGATAAAAAGACAGATTCTAATAAGCCTACCAGTCCTTCTCCTGAGAAGCCAGGCTCAACCCGGGCAGGGCTTCCCCAAGATTTCATATTGATTTCCCGGTAATCCTCAGCCAGAATTCTCAGTGGTGTCTTCAAAGCCAAGTCAAGAATCTCAGTCACTCACACAGCAAGCCAATGCAGGATCCAAGGAAAAGGTCTCTTCCAAGCTAGGAAAGGAATCTCCAGAACCAATCTCTCTAGAAGCCAGGAAGCAAATGAATCTCTGGAACTAATCTTTCCAGAAGCCAGGAAAGGAATGAATGCCAGACCATGTTGGCCTCTTTTTATACCCCTTTTCCCCACTTCACTTCCTGTCACTTCCTGTCACTCCTTCTCAGAAACCAATGGCAGTTTTTCAATTTGCCTAGCATTGCCCCCGGGGGGGAAGGGAGGAGGCTTTGGAGTTGTCACTCTACTAAGTGACTGGTTACCTCTCATAGGTAATGGTAAGTAAAGTAAGTAACTTTAGGTTTAGGTAAGTAAAGTAAACTAAGAACTTTAAGTCCTTGATTTAATTAGCTAAAAATAGAAAAGGGGAGAGTTAATCCTATCTTCACCCTTAAGAGTGATATATTACATACTTTTTAAAAAGACATGTCCATAAATGTCCATAAAGATGTCTATTTAGATACACATATATGTAGAGATATTCTGTGAATGCATATATGCATACATACATACATACATACATACATACATACATACATATATATTCCTCCAATAATCCTAAAGCACTGAATTTTACCTGGTCAAACTCAGAAAAACAACTTGGCAGCTAGCATTTCATCCTGGGAATTATGCCTGGAACAAGTCTGTGACTTAACATTTGAATCCTTTTCAACGAAAGCCTGAACTGTTTCTCAGAATGCATTTATTTTAGAGAAGACAAATTAACCCCAAGAAAATTGATTTTTATTCAGTATTCCCATTGTGAATTGGCTGTTCAGGACAGGTATCGTTCTTTGTGTCAACAAACAGTAGCAAATGATATTGTCCAACTTCCAGCTTGTATCGATTAATTGTTCTGAGCTCTAGCTTAAAGAAAACAACAGTCCTTGTGGCCCACGCACAAAGGTCCCCCAATGGATACACTGTGCCAAGAGAAAAGTTACTGTGAATGGTATGGATGTTCTCATTGGAAATCTACTCCTCTGGCAGCCTGTTGATTAAACCAAAGAGAAATACAGTAATGGATACTGGGTGGTTTGAAACCCACTTTAAGGGAGTCTGAAGTGGGGGAGTAACTAGTCTGGGGAAGAATAAATTGTGAGTAGACCAGTTTGGAGACTGATGTGCTGGCCCTTCTAGCCATATACTCTATGACCAGCATTAGAAAGCCGACCTCCTTTGAGACCCATTCCATACATACTGAGTGTCTATGTAAAGAAAAGAGTTTGTTTAACTGGGCAGGAAGAATGAGAATCTGTTGAGAAAGTTCTAATGACAATTGGGTGGTCAGATTCTAGTTTATTCTTTATAATAAGACATTCTTCCTAAAACTGTTATGTTTATTTAAAAAAAAACACTAAAAATAATTTTAAAAACACCTGTGAATATATGTTATAGGTGTCTTCCATTGAGGAGAAGAACAGAATTTATTTCTTGGTCTCTGATAACCTTATTCCTGTGCCTTGAATTATACACACACACAGATATCAGATATATATATATATATATATATATATATATATATATATATATAGAGAGAGAGAGAGAGAGAGAGAGAGAGAGGGAGGGAGGGAGGGAGGGAGAGAGAGACAGAAAGAGACAGAGAGACAGAGAGACAGAGAGACAGAGAGAGACAGAGAGAGACAGAGAGAGAGTCTTCTTGAATTATCATGGACATTCAAAGGAATTCTCCATCTCCTCCCACTTAATTTCTTCAGATATGAGAAAAATAGTATATTAACAAAATAACAGAAAATATTTATTGCCTAGATGGGAAAATCTGTCTTCAGGCTATAAGAAATACATTAAATAGATCCTGGGGAAATTCCAAGCTTCAGTGAGCTTTCTGGAAGGAGAAGATATAAGTAGATAAGCATTTTGAGCAGCAGAGGTGGCTCGATGTTAGAAGAGAAGGCTACTTGCATATTTATCTGGCTAAGAGAAAAAATGACTTCCCTGCAAACAAAAAGTAGGGAATATCTATTCTGAGCATGGCACTTAGCCAATTATGGTGCTGGGTAATATATAGAAGTCCTTGTACTCAGATTTGGAATTATTATTCAACCACTGGCTTTCCTGGGGAGAGGGTTGTGTGATCATGGGAATGTCACATTGGCCTCTTAGGTCTGGATTTGCCACATCTTTATAAAGACACAAGGAGGGCTTGATTTTCTCTAAGCTTCCTTCCAATTCTTTGTTTATGTTTCTAAGTTGCACTGCCAAAACACTCGTCCAAGGCCCCACAGTCCAAGCACCTTCATTATACAGATAAAATAACTGAGGCCCAGAGATGTACAAGAATTGTTGGGGGTTACAACTCTTGACAGTGACAGTATCACAATTTGAGTCTCACTTCTTTGCCCCTGGATCCAGAATATTTTCTGGGTATCTCAATGCCTCTCTTGGGAGGTTGCCTCCTTTCTGGCCATTGTCTCTGACAGCTTTCTGTTTCTCCTTTAGGGAATTCAGATGGAAGGATAATATAGCTAGTAACTTCTATGAACATCTTGTGTTTATTTAAAATCAGTTTCAGAAAATCATATTTACTGTGAAATCTCTTCAATCCCAGTAGCCCCTTGTACAAGAAAACCAGAAGAGGGCAAAGCCAAAGTCACAAAATGGATAGATAATTTTAACTGTTTATTTACCAGACTTCTCCACTTTATGAAGAAATCCATTTGTGGTTCTTTTAAATTTAGACCTTTAAATATATGTAAAATAATGGAAAGAGCTTTAGCTGTGGAACCAGCAGAACTGGGTTCAAATTCTGATTTCTTATATTTACTACTTAATTTGAACTGGATTGAGTCATTTATTCTCTATGGGCCTTAATTTTCTTTACAATAAAATGAGGAAATTGAAAGATTTCTTACAGCTTTAAACTTATGATTACAATGAAATAAATGGTCAGAGAGAAAAGGAGCATATTGGTAAATATTTACTAACTGGTCCTCCAGAAAAAAAACAAATGTATACTCATGATATACTTTTAAGTTTAATTAGAATTATTAATGATTTCTTCATCATGGGATTAAGTCTAGATAATCAGCAAAAGAAGAAACCAAGCCCTGATGTAGAGAATTTGCTGATTTCTGAGATATTGTTGAGTTCATGTTGAAATGTTTACTGAATTTTTCAGTTGGCTTACAAGTCCATCCTGGCTGGTTCTAGCACTTTCCTGAACTAGGACCAAAGTTTCATTAAAATAAAGAAGAGAAAGAAGAAATATGAATTCAAGCTAATAGTATTTATTTTACAAAAAAAAAAATACAGAGAATCTCTAAAGTTCCTTACTTTATTACAGATCTGAATTTCTGCATTGATGATGGCCCACTGCAGAAAGTGGAGAGGTAGCATAACACAGTGGGAAAAGGGTCCTAGAATGGGAGTCAGAGGACCAGAGTTTGAATATTGCCTCTATTCCTTCCAATATTTGTGACTTTGGACAGGTTTCATTGAGCATCAATTATCTCATCTGTAAAGTGAGTTGATTTGATTAAAGCCTTCTGAGGTCCTTTCCAGCTCTAGAAGTATGATTCTATGACCTTTTGGATCTTCATTTTCCTCATCCATAAAATGAAGGGAGTTGGGCTGGATGACTTTTGACATCTCTTTTAGTTCTAAGTTTAGGATTCACTAATTATGTAAGTGGGATTAATCATAATTACTTATTAATCATAATAAGTAATAATAAAAATGTGGATTCTTTAAGATGTGAATAGATCATCTCATTTATTCTTTAGGTGATTTAATTTCTCCTACAGGGAGCTTCAGGTAAGGAACTCCTTCTATCAGTGCAGGTCATTGGTATCTTCTCTACAAATAATATTGTAAGAGGGTTGCTAGGATGGAGAGGGGGAGAGGATTGAGAGGATGAAAGATACCTCAAACATCACAGCCAGTACATGTTGGAGGTGGGACTTAAATGTACATATTCCTGACTCTTGGCCAGCTCTCTAGCCATCATGGTCCACTACCATTTCACTTTTATGTTGCAATTTACAATTAGTAAATGATGTCATATCCATGATCTCATCTTATCTTCAAGCTACCTTCCCCCATTTAAAGATGAGAAAACAGGATTAGGAGGTAATTTGCCCAGGGTCAAACAGCTAGGAAACCCGTGCCTTGCTGACACCAGGTCCAGCAGTCCACCTGAGGTCCAAAGATACCCTCCTTAATAACTTCATGATGGAATATGTATACCACCAGCTAAGAATCTATTATTCCGCCAACATGATACTCAGTGGGAAACCAGTGTTGACTTAAGTCAGTGCCCAGAACATGTTTTTCTGTTTTTTGGTTGTTTTTCCCCCAATGGACAACATAAATCCCTGAAATAGTGAATGGTACCCCATGGGCCTTTCTGTGGCTTGGTCTTTATATATCAGAACAGCTTGCACTAACGTCCCCCAAAGAGCCAAAAGGATGTGTGGATTATTAGGGCCATAGTTTATTAAAAAGATCATTTATATCAGCTATGTTGGAAAGCAAGTCAAAGAGAAAAATGAATCTATAATATATCCAAATGCTATGTGACTGCCTATGGATGAGGGTACTGAGCTATAGAGCTGGATGCATTTTTATGGAAATCTTGACTGCCTGAGGTGCTGCTCTCATTATAACCTCCCCTGTTGCAACCTCTTGACACAAAGTGGATTTCCTCTTAGGGCTGGGTATTTCTCAAATAGTTTTGGCATCTCCAATGGTAAGATATTGGTTTAGTAATTATGAGAGCTAAAAGTGACAGAGCATTTTCAAGTTGACAAAATGTTTTATATACATTATCTTCTTCGAATCTCAAACCTATACTATTTCAGTTTTTATTACTTTCATTTTACCAATGAGAAATAGGTTCGAAGAGGAGCTCCAATTTACTTAAGTTCTTAACTGAGAGTCAATGAATTTTTTTAAGAAGTTGCTTTTAGTACAATAACTTTTGCTATTCTTTTTTTCTTTATGCATTCAAAAACATGATTCTGAGAAAGGGTCAATGGACTTCACCAGACTACCAATGGATGCTGGGACACACAAAAAGATTAAGAAGCCATAAGTTGAGAATATAGTGACAAGAAAAGGTAGTCCTGCTTGATGAATGCTAATTGACTGATTGACTTGCCCATGATTGGAATGGTCTGAAGCCAGGGGTCCAGGACTCATATTTTACTTCTGGCACTTACTAAGCACTAAGTAATTTACTCCTGGCACCTGGCTCAACTCGGGCAAGGAGAGTTTGTCCTTAGCTGGCCTTGGCAAAGCCTAGAACCTGAGGAACTCTATCAAGAGGTAGACCTCTCCTGAGGCTAGTTTTTTCAGTAAATGCAAGAAAGGATTCAGTTTTTTTACTCACATGTCAGTCTAAAGGAAAAGATCTAAGAACAGCCTCCCCAGAAACAAGGTCTCAGGTCCAGTTAGCAGATTTTTCTCCAATCTCAACTTCAAACACCAGAAGAAGCCAAAGTCCAAGTTGAACTCCACTCAGGAAGATGTAACTCCCTTTTAAAGACACTTTCTTTTGTGTCACTTCCTGTGCCTTCCCCTAATTTTATGTCTACCAATCACAGTTGAAGCTTTGCTTTAGCACTGTGCAGGGGCTGTCAGTTTAATTGTGATTTGTTACCCACTATTGCACACATGGGTCACAGACCTCCCCCACTCAAGTGTGAAGGGGGTAATTACACCTTTGGTGATTAAACCTAAAAAAAGGGCAGGGGTTACAATTTCATTTTCACAATCTGGGGAGAGTTAAATTTAATCTTCACCTTATCAATCAATACTATTATTAGAAGACCTACTCTGTGTCAGCTATTGTGTTGGGGAGAGTTATGGCATGATAAAATGAGAGTTTTGTAGTCATTGCCTTCAAAGATTTTACTGTCTACCTAGGAAAGAAGCCAGATGCGGTAATCTGCTATTTGTACTTTGATTTGTTATGTGTGGTGGTGGGAATGGGATGATGATTAGATCCAAGGCTAAAGAACTTATATTCCCTTTAATTAGTGAGGAGCCACTGAAGA
Organism: Monodelphis domestica; assembly: GCF_027887165.1. Classification (NCBI taxonomy): domain Eukaryota; kingdom Metazoa; phylum Chordata; class Mammalia; order Didelphimorphia; family Didelphidae; genus Monodelphis; species Monodelphis domestica. Next base: position 20,046,134 of record NC_077233.1, read on the forward strand.
GTTTGAGTAGGGAATGGAATTCTCACCATGACCCTGATGGAGATCATTGTGTCTGTTTGAGAGACAAAAAACAAAACAAAACAAAACAAAACAAAAAAAAACTGGTGGAAGCTAGGTGGCTCAGTGGATTAAGAGTCAGGCCTAGAGATTGAAGGTTCTGGATTCAAATATACTTCCTAGTGATGTGACCCTGGGCAATTCACTTAACCCCCATTGCCTAGCCCTTACCACTCTTCTGCCTTGGAACCAATACACAGTATAGATTCCAAGATGGAAGGTAAGGGCTTAAAAGAACAAATAAATAAACAAATAATAAAAATGAGAGACAAAAAAACTAATTTAAAAAGCTGTTGTATAATGATAAATAATTAAAGATATTTAATGAAGAATAATATTGGTAAGTATTATTCAATGACAAATAAATAAATGATACTAGATAAAATAATTGAGAGCCATGGAGGTTATAGAGTTAGAATCGCCACTTAGGTGATCTTAAAATGAGAAGATAAGAAAGGTTTCATTAGAGAGCCAGACAAGTGACTTTTTCTGGCTTAACATGAATGAAGGGATATAAAACCTATCATCTAGAAAACCTGGGTTTGAAAAACCTGTCATGTAAGAGCAGGCAAGAGCAGAGGGGCTGCTCCAGTGGAGCTCTGGTACTCCTGAACTATTCCAATGATTAAAGTAGTCTTTATATAGCTTCCCTGTATCATGCTCCCCTCTGGGAATCCAGATAAAGCTATGGAGATACAGTTATCAAAATATAAAAGACAAGGGGGCTCTAGCATGTTCAGTATTAGTGATGGCTAGCATCTCAACTTTGTAAGGCTTTGAAGAAGTAGTTTACAGACACCTATTTTGATCCTTATAGCAATCTTAGGGAAGTGGTGTTATTGTTATCCCTATTTATAAATTTGTAAGATAAGATAGAGGTTGTGACTTGCCCTGATCACACAGCTAATGAGTGTCTGAGCCTGGATTTGAATTCAGAAAGATGAGTCTTCTACTACCTAGTATGAATTTTAGTTTTACTCCACCCTGCTTAGTCTTTAGAATTCTGGCAATCAGTAATGTATACACCCCCACTTAAGGATTAAATGTGGGGGAGGAAGGTCCATGACCCACATGTGCTAGCAAGTGACAAATCAGAAACAACTGACTGACCCTTGTCCAAAGCCAAGTTTAAGCCACCATTGGTTCATGTAAAACACAGAAAGTGATGTAAAGAACTGCCTTTATATTTCACATCACTTCCTTCATTTGGCTGTAAAACTTGACCCTAGAGGAGCTCTAGGGTCTAGCATGAGACCCTCAGTCTGCTTCCCTTTAGATGATAATGTGGTGAGTGATAAGGCTGACTTCCCTTTCTCTTAGCTTTTCTGGAGAGGCCCCTTGGCTGAGGCCTTTGAACTCCTGCCTGGCTCAGTCTAGTCCAGAGCAGATCATCTTCCCTTTTTTCCTCTCCCTCTCTCTCTTTCTTAATTTCCTCCTTCTATTGTAAATAAACCACCATAAAATTCCATTCTGACTTGAGTATTTCATTGGGATTTAGAATTTAATTACCTGGTGACCAACTAAAATATATTGTCTCAACCCTAAATTTATGCCTTATACTAGCTTCCAGTAGGAAGGGTGTATATGGGTAGATAGATCCTCCATAGATAAAGTATGGAAGGCCCTGGAAAATTGCTGTATTAAGTGAGAAACCATGGATGGGGTACAATCTGCACTGTTAGATCTCTCATCAGTGAGATCATTGTTTGTTTTTTTTTTAATTTTTTTAAGAAAATTATTTAATTGATAAATTTAGATTATTTTTCCAGGATTAAAAAAATCATGTTCTTTCCCTTCTCTCCTCCCACCCCCTCCCATAGCCAATGAGCAATCTCCACTGGGTTTAACATGGGTCATTGATCAAGACCTATTTCCAGGGATTTCCAGGTAAGCATGGCGGCATTCTAGATGTGGGACACTTCCTCTCCCAGGCACATGTCGACATAGACTACCTCAAAAGACCTTAAAAATCGTTTTTAGAAATAAAATACCTAGGAATCTACCTCCTGAGACAAACACAGGAACTATATGAACACAACTACAAAACACTCTCCACACAACTAAAACTAGACTTGAGCAATTGGAAAAACATTAACTGCTCATGGATAGGACGAGCCAATATAATAAAAATGACCATCCTACCCAAACTTATTTATCTATTTAGTACCATACCCATGGAACTTCCAAAATACTTCTTCACTGATTTAGAAAAAACCATAACAAAATTCATTTGGAAGAACAAAAGATCAAGGATATCCAGGGAAATAATGAAAAAAACACATATGATGGGGGCCTTGCAGTCCCTGACCTTAAACCATATTACAAAGCAGCAGTCATCAAAACAATTTGGTACTGGCTAAGAAACAGAAAGGAAGATCAGTGGAATAGACTCGGGGCAAGTGACCTCAGCAAGACAGTATACGATAAACCCAAAGATCCCAGCTTTTGGGACAAAAATCCACTATTCGATAAAAACTGCTGGGAAAATTGGAAGACAGTGTGGGAGAGACTAGGAATAGATCAACACCTCACACCCTACACCAAAATAAATTCAAAATGGGTGAGTGACTTAAACATAAAGAAGGAAACCATAAGTAAATTGGGTAAACACAGAATAGTATACATGTCAGACCTATGGGAGCGGAAAGACTTTAAAACCAAGCAAGACATAGAAAGAGTCACAAAATGTAAAATAAATAATTTTGACTACATCAAATTAAAAAGCTTTTGCACATACAAAACCAATGTAACTAAAATCAGAAGGGAAACAACAAACTGGGAAAAAATCTTCATAGAAACCTCTGACAAAGGTTTAATTACTCAAATTTATAAAGAGCTAAATCAACTGTACAAAAAATCAAGCCATTCTCCAATTTATAAATGGGCAAGGGACATGAATAGGCAGTTTTCAGATAAAGAAATCAAAACTATTAACAAGCACATGAAGAAGTGTTCTACATCTCTTATAATCAGAGAGATGCAAATTAAAACAACTCTGAGGTATCACCTCACACCTAGCAGATTGGCTAACATGACAGCAAAGGAAAGTAATGAATGCTGGAGGGGATATGGCAAAATTGGGACATTAATTCATTGCTGGTGGAGTTGTGAACTGATCCAACCATTCTGGAGGGCAATTTGGAACTATGCCCAAAGGGCGACAAAAGACTGTCTGCCCTTTGATCCAGCCATAGCACTGCTGGGTCTGTACCCCAAAGAGATAATGGACACAAAGACTTGTACAAAAATATTCATAGCTGCGCTCTTTGTGGTGGCCAAAAACTGGAAAACGAGGGGATGCCCATCAATTGGGGAATGGCTGAGTAAATTGTGGTATATGTTGGTGATGGAATACTATTGTGCTAAAAGGAATAATAAAGTGGAGGAGTTCCATGGAGACTGGAACAACCTCCAGGAAGTGATGCAGAGTGAGAGGAGCAGAACCAGGAGAACATTGTACACAGAGACTGATACACTGTGGTATAATCGAACGTAATGGACTTCTCCATTAGTGGCGGTGTAATGTCCCTGAACAATCTGCAGGGATCTAGGAGAAAAAAACACTATTCATAAGCAAAGGATAAACTATGGGAGTGGAAACACCGAGGAAAAGCAACTGCCTGACTACAGCGGTTGAGGGGACATGACAGAGGAAAGACTCTAAACGAACACTCTAATGCAAATATCAACAACATGGCAATGGGTTTGAATCAAGAACACATATGATACCCAGTGGAATCACGCGTCGGCTATGGGGGTTGGGGGGGGAGGAAAAGAAAATGATCTTTGTCTTTAATGAATAATACTTGGAAATGATCAAATAAAATATTATAAAATTTTAAAAAAACGCATGAAAAAGTGCTCTAAATATCTTATAATCAGAGAAATGCAAATCAAAACAACTCTGAGGTATCACCTCATACCTAGCAGATTGGTTAACATGACAGGAAAGGAAAGTAATGAATGCTGGAGGGAATGTGGCAAAGTAGGGACATTAATTCATTGCTGGTGGAGTTGTGAATTGATCCAAGCATTTTGGAAGGCAATTTGGAACTATCCCCAAAGGCTATTAAAAGCCTGTCTGCCCTTTGATCCAGTTAAAGCACTGCTGGGTTTATACCCCAAAGAGATAATAAAGAAAAAGACTTGTACAAGAATATTCATAGCTGCGCTCTTTGTGTTGACAAAAATTTGGAAAATGAGGGGATGCCCATCAATTGGGGAATGGCTGAACACATTGTGGTATATGTTGGTGATGGAATACTATTGTGCTCAAAGGAATAATAAAGTGGAGGAATTCCATGGAGACTGGAACAACCTCCAGGAAGTGATGCAGAGTGAGAGGAGCAGAACCAGGAGAAAATTGTACACAGAGACTGACACTATGGTACAATAGAATATAATGTACTTCTCCATTAGTGGCAATGCAATGTCCATGAACAATCTGGAGGGATCTATGAAAAATAACACTATCCACGTGCAGAGGAAATCCTGTGGGAGTAAAACCAATGAAGAAAAGCAGCTGCTTGACTATAGGGGTCGAGGGGATATGATTTGGGGTATAGATTCTAAATGAACATCCTAGTGCAAATTCCAACAACATTGAAATGGGTTCAGATCAAGGACACATGTAATACCCAGTGGAATTGGGTGTCGGCTATGGGAGGGGTGGGGGAAGTGGAGGGAGAAATAGAAAATGATTTTTGCATCCAAGGAATAATGTTTGAAATTGACCAAATAAAAAATAATGTTTTTAAAAAAGACCTACTTTTATATAATTGATATTTGCACTAGGGGATCACTGCTTTTTTGAAGGAGTGAAGTTCCAGGCAGAAGAAGGGTCCTGGAGGCATGGGAAATGGGTGAATAAAGACAAGTTGAAAACTTCTTAGTTAAATTAGGAAACTGGAATGAATAAATGGAAGAAATAAATAATAAATAAATAGGTAGCTAGATTGATAGGTAGGTGACAGATGCTATAGAGAGATCAATTATGTCTATACACACACACACACACACATATATATATAATAGAGAAACTTGAGATGCAGATGACAGATTGATAGAGAATTAAAAAGAATAGCCATGTGGCTGGGAAATTCTCTGTATATACCTGATGCTCTTTACAGAGTCTTGAAAGCAACCTGAGCTCAGGCTGAATCCAGACTGCCTTGATTCAAGAAACAGGAGTTAATACCACTGTGAAGCGCAGCACCCAAGGAAATAGGAGAGTGTTACAAGAGCAATTGTCTAATACTTTAGATCTCACTAAGTCTTACTTTTTCTCTTCTACCCTCTTCTCTTTGTGTGTGCTTGTCTATCCTCTTATCTCTCTTTGTGTGTATGTCTCAATCTGTGTTTGGATGTCTCTCTCTTTTGTCTTTCTCACTTTCCTTCTTAGTGTGTCTGCCACCTCCACTTTGTGTATGTCATCTATTATGAATTACAAGGCTAACCACAGGCCATCTTCCTTTTAATTCCCCCAAGCACTTTTGATGCCCAAAGGCATAGATATTGATCTCAAGAGTCTATATATGTATGTGAAGAAGACAGATGCTAACATCTCACAACTGGAACCCCTCAGGCATAAAACCAGAGGCTAATCCATATTCATCATGCTTTGGTTTGATGTTCTGTGACAAAGACTTGGGAAATATGTCCTCGAGGAAATTGGGATGAGTGGGAAGAAGAGACAGGGCAGAAACAGCCCCATGTCCTACCAGCCCAGCCAGTTGTGAGCATGTACTAGGATCCTATATCCAGACTTAAAAGGGACCTAAGAAGACTTCTAGTTCAATTCCATCATTTTAAGATGCTGAAACTGAGTCCTAAGGAGCCCAAATGACTAATCTAATGTCACACAGGGAGTAAACATCAGAGGTAGAGATGAACCAAAAATCCCTGGCTCTGAAGCCAGTGTCCATTCCATCGTGCCATATTGTATTCTTGTGGATATCACCAAATAAGTATGAAAGCAAAGGGGAAAGCCAAGATAAGCAACATTTCATAATGGCATCCAGATGTGTAAGCTGGCCTCAGCAAAAGCAAGATCTTGGTTCAAGTCCTGCCTCTGATCTACTAGTTGTATAACTCTGGACAAGTCGCTTACCCTCAAAGTACCTCCAAGAGTATCTAGACTGTCTGTTACAAATGAATTGTTGAGCAATAGAAGGAATATTCTTGTAGAGTATTCCCCACACTGACAAAATTTCACATCAAAACTTTATCCTTCCTCGCAAAAAAAATGGCTATTTTTTTTTCTAAATGAGCTAAGAAATTTAATCTAGAAAGCAAGAAATATATATATATATATATATATATATATATATATATATATATATATATATATGTATTGAATGGATTCTTTGTTCTAGAAATTGTGGTAAGGCAACAACAACACTCCTGGCCTAAATAATTGTGTGGTGTGTATATGTGTATCTAGTTTAACATATTACTTGACACATAGTAAGTGCTTAATAAATAGTAGTTGATTAAATGACATGTATTTGGAGGGGTATATCTGTGTATACATCTATATCTATTTATATCTATATATCTACCTCTATCTATCTATCTAGAGAGAAGTTGGGAGATATCTCAGTGGGGAATTAAGAGGGAGAGGGAGTCCTTCTATGGAAGATCATTTTGAGAGGAATCTTGAAGGGAAGTATGGAAGCCAGGAAGAAAAGGTGAGAAGGAAGAATATTTCAGATATGGGGGATACCCAATGCAAAGGCATTGGATTGGGAGCAGAAGAACCAAATGAGAGGAATAGTAGGATCACAATGAGAAGTAAAGTATAAAATGAATGGAAAAGTGGGAATGGTTTAAATTATGAAGGCTTTTAAATGCAAAACAGAAGGCTTTATAGCTGATCCTGGAGGTAAAAGAGAACCTGTGATGTTTATTGGCTTGGGCATAGATATGGTTAGACTTGCGCTTGAGGAAAATTACTTTGGCAGCTCTATAGAAGATAGATTGGAGTGGGGAGAAAATTGGGGCAGGCAGACCACTTAGAAGACTGTTGGAATATTCCAGGCAAGAGGTGATGAAGGCCCATAACAGAGTGATGGCTTTGTAATCACAGAGAAGGTGGCATATAGAAAGATGTGACGATAGAACCACCGGATTTGTTAAGAGATTGGATATCTGTGGTATGAAAGTGAAGGGTAACACTGAGGTCATAAGACTGGATGACTGGAAAAATACTCCTACATTTCAGCAATCAGAGAGAAGATGGGAGGATGGCAGAGGTGGATATTGCTCTTGTTTTTAGGGGTGGTTTTTGGGGGGGAGAGTGGGAAGAGAGAGATGAGTTTAGTTTCCAATTTGTTAAGTCTGAGATGCCCACAGACTACCCAGTTTAAGATAACCAAAGCAGTTTGTGATGCATCACTGTAGTTCAGAAAAAGACTAGGGCTGAATAAATAAATCTGAGCCATCTTAGCATTGAGATGATCATCAAACCCACAGGGGCTGATGAGATTCCCTGAACAAGAAAGTATAGAAGGAGAAGAGAAATGGGCTCAGGACAGAGGCTTTGAGAATACAAAAGTAGATGAGTGCGATCTCATCACATCAGAGAGTGATTAAAGATCCAGCAAAGGTGTCCTGAATCCAGGCAACTCAAGAAAAAGGTAGGCTGTAGAACTACCATAGACCTGATTCATGTTAGCAATTCTCTTTCTGTCCTTTCTCTGACCAGTACTTCACTGGAATTGCCAAGTTTCTTTGGCAAAGCAAATAATCATTGTGAAAATGATCCCAGCAGACCATTCAGAGGACTTGTTAATCTACTCACTCCTTATGGGCAAACATCCTTTTATCATCTGAGTAGTTATTTCTGGGCAATACTTCTGATGTGGCCCAACAGCATCCCATGGGCATCATATGTTGTTTAGAAGACATTGTTGACCTGCCCTGGAAAACTCTACAGGGTTTTATTTTTAACAGAAATGTAATTGATATGCATTGGTTCAATCATCCAAAATTTCTGCTCTACCCTCCTTGTGAGAAAAGGCTAATATCAATCAAGGTGCAGAAGATTAGAACATAAGGTCACTCATGTAAAATGGCACAAAGCTCCCTGGGGAATGGTATGGAGTACATATTCCACAACTAGTTCTCAAAAAAAACCAAGACAAATGTTAAAGTTTAATCTACTTTATTGATATTTTCTCATCACTTCCTTAAGTCTAAACAATCCACAAAACAATAAACCCAACCCGGACGTGAAGCATTTACCAATTGTTGAGGTGTAAATTCTCACACTAGAAATTTAACCATCAGCTCTCACAAATCAGTTTCAGCTTGCCATGACTTCTATTTCAATAACTTACTACTCTAACCAAAAGGGATCATAAGTCTTCAGGAATTTCCCATCCCCAAGAAGGCAAGAGTGCCATGAGAAAATTAGCAAAGAGAAAATTTAAGACCAAAGCAGATTAATGATTATTAAAAAGAACTAGGTGTTAGAATGTGCCATAATTTATAAAACATTCTTCTTGTAGGAATCCTACCAGGTAGGTGGCACAAGGTAAATATCATCCCCATTTTCTAGATGAGGAAATCTCAGACTCCAGGATAGTAATTTAGAATCGATTTGGGCTAGAGGGGGAATTATAATTTGAGTGACTCAGAGAAGTAGGTAACTGTGGTCAAGTGTGAAGGAAATAATTTTAAGAACTCTGATTTCAGGCTAGAGAATCTTTAATTTTTTTGAGGGGTAGGGTAAGATTTCAGACCTGATTCCTAATCATTTGTCTTCATCTATTACATTGGCCCCAAAGAGAAATGATCTCCATGGGAATATATTCATTACTTAGGGAAGATTTATAAACTAACATTTGAGCTTGTGAACACTTTTCAGAGATCAGAGATCTAGAGTTGTAATGGATGTTGGTAGCCAACCAGTACAACTCTCTGATTTTACAGAAGAAGAAACTAAGACCCAAGGAAGTTAAGAGATTTGTTCAAGGTCACATAGATTACTGTCAGAAATGGGATATGAATTTAAATTGCTCGACTCCAGAAATGATGCTTTTTCCACTGAATCATGCTGTCTTATTCCTCTAGAAGGGATTCCTTTTCAGAGCTCCAGGTCTGGAGTCAAGGGACCTGTGTACCAATATGGCCTCAGACGCTAGCCTCTTTTGGCTCAGTTTCCTCATCTGGAGAATAGGGATGAAAATAGCATCTACATCTCAGAGCAGTGAGGATTAAATGAAATAATAACTGTAAGATGCCTAGATAATTCCTGGCACAGTAAGAGCCATATAAACATTAGCTGTTATTATTATCACAATCAGTGGTGTTTTGTTATTGTTTACCTGGTACAAGACAATGTAGCATAATATTGGTCTCAGGGCCAGGAAAACTTGGATTCAAGTCCTGCCTCTGATGCATGAGGCTAGGCAAGTCACTTTATCTTCTCGAGGTTCCTAGGCAACTCTCTAAGACTGAAAATTGGATAGTAGTTGCTGATATGCTTTGGTAAAATGATTTTTTTTCACCTGGAATTCTTATCCAATGGCACAATACCTGCATACCAAAACAGAACCAGCATGTTCAGGGCTGGGGATACAACCATAGAGACAGAGGACCAGCCTTCAAGGAGCTTTCACTCTTTGGGGGGGGGGGGGATAAAATAATACATGTACTAATAAGTAAATAAAAATTACAGATGAGACAAATACAAAGGTTTTAGGGGGAAGGCTCTATGGAGCAGAAGGGCATTAAGAGAGTCTCATAGGGCAGTTAGGTAGTGTAAGGATTATTTATGAACAGACACTGGAACACTTTGAAGGATGAAATAGGATGGTCTAGAGGAGCTTGTTGTGAAGGAGATGAGGTGCTGAAGGGAAAGAGCCTAGATGAAGTGGCTCCTACCTTCCCTCACTCTCTTGCTCTTCCTAGGCTGTGCTATCAAAGGGTGTTACTCAAGGAATTGGTGTTACTCTGTAATAAGAGGGCAATGGGGAATTGAAGGATGGTCTCTCCTATCTGTTGATGTAGGAGATACCCTAAAATTTCCTTGCATGTTAAGTTCAGAAAGATATGACTCCCCAAGTGTGATGGCTCAGTGGGAGAGGGGTCTAGATCAATCCTCAGCTAAGGCTGATCAGTAGCCCCAATAAATTTCTTTCTCCAAGCTCCTTTTGAATGATTCTACTTCTCTAATATCTAACTGTGGTAAGTTGCTTTAATAGGTATTAGGTATTGAGATGAAGGGAAGCTGGATAGAGGGAAGAGGGGTCCCTATTCCCTATGTCTCAATAGGTCCTTCACTCTGCTAGCTTCACAGCCAGACAGAATTTCACCTACCCTTCCCACTATTCCCACTCCTAATTTTTAAATTACTAGGGCCAAGGAATATTCAGAACAGGTGCAAAAGGCTAAGGGGAGAAAGCCAGACTTTCAGGCAGAGTCCACCATCTTCTCAGATCCCAAAGAGAGTTGACATTCTGGTTGAATGGTCTCAGAGATGCAATGTTGTTGAAATATTTTGTAGGGGTAGTCTCAGGGCTAGTCATTGGCAAATCTCCAGTTGGCTCATGACAAGATCTCCAGCAAGGAAAGTTCTTCTTGCCTCCTCAAGATTCCCCACTCAAAATCCCAGAATTCTTCTCCAAGATCTTCTAAGTCTGTTCTCTCCCAGAATCCTCTGCTAACAACTGTCTTTGCTGCCAGTCATCTCTTCTTTCAATGTTTATCTTTTCTTTTGCAATCTGCCCTTACAGTCGGTCATTGGATGAAGAGCCTGGCCTAGAAATAAAAGGTAATTCCTGGGTTCAAATATGTTCTCAGATACTTCTTAGCTGTGTGAACTTGGACAAGCCACAACTGGGTAACTCCAGTTACCCAGCCTTTACTGCTCTTTTGCCTTGTAACTGATACTCATTGCCTCTTAGACAAAAAGTTTAATGCATTAATTTTTTAAGTTTTTTTCACCAATTATATGTAAAAACAATTTCCAACATTTTGCAAAAAATATTGAGTCTTGAATTCTCTCCCTTACTCCCTACCCCTACCCCAACTCCCTTGAGATGGTAAGCAATCTCATATGTGCAATATGATATTTATATGTGCATTCATATAAAATATTTTCCCATATTAATCCTTTTGGGGAAGGAAACTCAAATAGAAAAAAAATCTTCAGTGAAAAATAATTTGCTTTGGTCTGGATTCAGACTCAGTTCTCTTTTCTCTAGAAACAGATGGCATTTTTTTAAAAATCATAAATCCTTTGGACCTTTGGGATAGTTTTGGATCATTTCATTGCTGAAAACAGCTAAGTTATTCAAAGTTGTCAATTGTAAAGTATTCATGTCATTGTGCAATGTTCTCTTGATTCTTCTTGCTTCACTTTGCTTCAGTTAGTGTAGTTAGGGGTTTCTAAGCATCTCCTGCAAAGCAATAGTATCCTATTACAATCGTATACTCTTAATTTGCTGTGTCATACCCCAAATGATGGCTATCCCATCACATTCTAAATCTTTGCCCCTCTAAAAAGAGTTGATTTAAATATTTTTGTACATATAGGTCCTCCCCCTTTTAAAAAATTTCTTTGAGATACAAACCTGGTAATGGTATTGCTAGGTCAACGAGTATGTACTATTTTATAGCCCTTTGGATACAGGTCCAAATTCCTCTCTAGAAAAGTCAAATCAATACACAACTCCCTCAATAATGCATTAGTGTCTCAATTTTTCCACATCCTTTTAAAATTTTGTCATTTAACTTTTTTGTCATAAAAGCCAATCTAGTAGGTACTTCAGGTTTGTTTAAATTTGAATTTATCTAATTAATAGTGATTTAGAGCATTTTTGCAGGACTATAGAGAGCCTCAATTACTTAGTTTGAGAACTACCTGTTCATATCATTTGACCATTTTTCAGTTGGGGTATAACTTGTATTATATATCCCACCTATTTCTCTATGTATTTGAGAAATCAGGGCTTTATTAGAGAGACTTTAAAAAATATACCATTATGATTTCTGTGTATTATTTTCAATTCTACTTGCCCCTATTTAGTTTCTGGGCTTCCCCTTCCCCTATTTGCCCTCTTTTCTATCAGTCCCACCTCCTTCTGTTATCCCTTACCCCTCTTATTTTCCTGTAGAGTAAGATAGCTTTCTATACCGAATTCTATATATTCTTCCCTCATTGAGCCAATTCTGATGAAATTAAGATTCACAGACTCTCCTCCTCAGCTCCTCCATTTTCCCCTCTACTGTAAATGCTCTTTTATGCCTCTTTTTTGTGCAATAATCTACTCCATTCTATTTTTCCCTTCCCCGATAATTCCAATGCCTCTTCCCTCAGTCTATGTATAATCCTTTTAACTTACCTATTAATAACAAAGTTTTTTGTCATTACAAAAATCATCTTTCCATGAAAGGATGTACATAACTTAGCTTTATTGAAAATATTTTGATTGCTTTTTCTAGTTACCTTTTTTATGATTTTCTTACATCTTGCATTTGAGAATCAAATTTTCTAATCATCTCTGGTCTTTTCATCAGGAATGTTTTAAAGTCCTCTATTTCACTGAATACCCATCTCCCCCCTGAAGGATTATGTTGCTTTTCTGGGCAAGTGATTTTTGGTTGAAATTCTAATTCCTTTTCCCTCTAGAATATCGTTCTCCAATCCTTCAAAGTAGAAGAAAGAAAGAAAGAAAGAAAGAAAGAAAGAAAGAAAGAAAGAAAGAAAGAAAGAAAGAAAGAAAGAAAGAAAGAAAGAAAGAAAGAAAGAAAGAAAGAAAGAAAGAAAGAAAGAAAGAAAGAAAGAAAGAAAGAAAGAAAGAAAGAAAGAAAGAAAGAAAGAAAGAAAGAAAGAAAGAAAGAAAGAAAGAAAGAAAGAAAGAAAGAAAGAAAGAAAGAAAAAAAGGAGGGAGGGAGGGAGGGAGGGAGGGAGGAAGGAAGGAAGGAAGGAAGGAAGGAAGGAAGGAAGGAAGGAAGGAAGGAAGGAAGGAAGGAAGGAAGGAAGGAAGGAAGGAAGGATTCTGGCACTGGCATGTGAGTTGAGCTCTGATGGAAATTAGAGGTTCTAAGAGATAGGAGTGAAGAGGGAAGTCATTCTAAGTATGGAGGCCAGACAAGACATGGAATGTCAAATGTTAAGAATACTAAGTAGATCAAAAGATAAACCCAGGTCTTCCTGATATCTAGGTTATTCCTCTATCCACTCTATCTTACTGCTTTTCTTTCTTACCTTAAATAATTTCAGGGAGAAACAATGGCCTTGCCCAGAAAATATGGCTGAAACACTTGGCTTTGCTGTTTTTTAATTAACTACTGTAGGGTCCAAGGAGATTTTTGCCCTGACCCATTTTCATCTTTAGGTTTCTGTCTCTTCTTGAAGCACATTCACTTACAACATCATTAAAAAGCCACTTGAATGCAAATCCAGGATATGATGAAATTTCCCTGTGGCAAGCACATAACAACTGTCCTTTCTATAAGTTGAGAGGCATAATTGTATTCCATTCCCTGATAATAAAGTTGCTTGCATATATTAAGTATTGAAGTGAGAAAGCAGAGAGGCGAAGAATCCATAAGGGATTTTATTTTCAAGGAGTAATAACTTTACAGGACTGAAGGCAATATGAAGTGAAAAGGAATTAAGGAGAAATATTAAGAAATATAAATTAAATGTAATTCACTTTTGATTTTCATCTTTATTGTAGGCTTGGAGGAATCTATTGTCTAGTTGGAGGATGAGAATAATTGTCTCTTTGAAATACTGCTGTTACTTAACTCCACATATTAATAATTTACTAGTGGAAGATGAGGGGAAAGGGTTAATAATGGACAAAACGTCCTGGATAATTGGGTTAATTATGGCTAATAATACAATTACTGACCATTTTCATACATTTCCCCACCCCCTCCTTTCCTTTCTGCCTGACCTCTCTCCTGTCCGCTTCCTCCTTCCCTTTTCCTTCCCTTCCTCATAGGCCAATGCTTCATCTGCTAGCTATAGGATATGGCTTTTTATGCCTACATTTCTAACATAAGGAATCTTGGAATGAATCAGATGAAAAATAATTAATGCCATTTATGGGTCTTTCCTGGTCATATTTGTTCTCAAAGGGGCTACCTGGCATTATCATGCTTGATTGCCATTTTTCTTCTCTCTAATAAAAATATCAGGGAGTGAAAGGATTTAGATATCTTAGAAATGGAGCCCAAGATGAAGGCAACCAAGATGGTCAAATCCCTTATTTCGATGACGTGTAAGGATCATATGAAGAAAATGAATATTCTATGCTAGCCTAAAGAAGAAATGACTCGAGGCAGGTGGTGATATGTTTTTGAATACTGGGAATTCTTCCATGTAATGACTGATTCCATTTGGCCTCAGAAAACTGAACTAAGAGAAAAGTATTCAACTTTCAAAACACAAATTTAGATTTAACAAAGAAAAAACCCACAGAAAAAATTCTCCAATAATAACTGCTAGGCAAAACATGGAATGACCTCCCGAGGCAGGGAATAGTTTTCCTTGATTAGAGGACTTTGAATAAAGGGTTAATGATAACTTACCAGTAGAGTTGAAATGGGTTCTGTTTGGGTTGGACTGTCATCCAAGAAACCTCTCCAACTTGAAAACTATATCATTTTATGATATGACCTTTATGACTATTGGCCAAATGTTTCCCCTCCTGCTTATTCTTTTCCTTTCAAGATAGGTATTTGAATAGGAAAAAGGATAGATATAATAATAGCTAGATGCTCATCCTCTCCTGATTTTTTCTTCTTTTCCAGGGTTCTTATTTCCTTATCCATATTCACTAGACAGGGAAAGGAAATAAGGAAAGGAATAACAATAAGGAAATGAATAAGGATAAGGAAAGGGAAAGGAAAAGAGACTGGGCCTTTGATTTCATTGGTATAAGGAGCTCCCAGATGAGGTAATCCCTTCTTCTAATGTAGTTTAGCACCTTCTTTGCATCTAATAGAAATAAGGAATTACCTAGAGAAGAGACAATCTAAAGGACTTGTCCAGGGTCACAGACAGATGCATCAGAGGTGGGACTTAAAGCCAGATTTCCTTGGTTCTGAGATGGGTTCTCCATCCTCTCTTACATACTGCCTCTTCCTAAAGAAGTATTAAGTTTAAAAAGTATATTTCTTTCATAAAAGCATCTAATAAACAATCATTTCTTTAAGGACATACTATGTGCTGGGTACTATTCTGTGGGCTAAGGATTTAAGCAAATACATAAATGATACAAAAATGAGATTGCATCTTCTCTCAAGAAAGCAGATATAACATATTTACAGATAATAAATATAGAAGACATACAAAGGGAAAGTGAGGTGATTTTAGTGAAAGTGGGACTAGAAGATGGGGGATCTGAATAAGGCAATCAGACAGGTAAGACTTGAGCTGAGCCTTGAATGAATATAAAGGTTCTCAAATGGAGAAGATTCCAGACATGTGGCAAAGTCTTTTTGGCAGGAAATGAAATGCATATAGGGAATGTACAAATAGCTTGGTTTGGCTGATGTCTAGAGTGGCCAAGGAGTAAAAGTATAAACAGGCTTAAATTGAGGCTAGAGGCCAATATGTTATAGACTTTAAACATCAAACAGAGGAATTCATATTCTATCTTAAAGGAAATATGGAAGTAATAGAACTACTTAAGCAGATGAATGATGTGATCGAATCTGTGTTTTTGTAAAATTAATTTGATAGCTGTGTGAAGAAAGGCTTAGAAAGGGAAGAGATTAGAATTGAGGATACCAGTTAAGAAACTGTTGAAATAGCCCAGTTCAGAGTTCACAAGAATTTGAAGGAGAGTAGTTGTGGTGAGAGTAGAAGGAAGGAAAAGTATATGAGGGATGTTAAGGAAAAGAATCGATGAGATTGGGTGACTGATTGAATACTGGGGGTGAGTGAGAGTAAAAATGTAAATGTTGGTGACTAGAAGAATCATTGTGCTCTAAACAGAGATAGAGAAATTAGGAGAAATAGGAGTTTTGTGAAAAAGAAGAGTTTAGTTTTGGATTTGTACAAGTTCATGCTCAAAAGGTGGTTATAGGTATGGGACTGGAGCTCAGGAAAGAGAGCTGGAGCTCAAATTTTATATTCATATGCATAAAGCTGATATTTGGATTCATGGGAATTGATGAACTCACTGGTAAAGAAGAGATACATGGGAAAGCGGGACAAGAATGCAGACATTTTCAATAATCATTTCATTAGAATTAAAAATGTGGAGATATGTCTCATACAGTGAGGTGGGAAGAGAGGAGAAACGGGGAGGAAGAGAGAGAGAGAGAGAGAGAAAGAGAGAGAGAGAGAGAGAGAGAGAGAGAAAGAGAGAGAGAGAGAGAGAGAGAGAGAGAGAGAGAGAGAGAGAGAGAGAGAGAGAGAGAGAGAGAGAGAGAGAGAGAGAGAGAGGCACCTTAATGACTGCTCTGCCAGACTCATAAGATGATCATCACTTTGCCCTATAAAAGTCACAGAAGCTCTGGGTTAAAAGATATCTCTTCAACCACAAGAAAGGTGGTCATCCAACTTTTATTTGAAAATCTTTAAAGTAGGGACTCCTTATTCCCCAAGATAGCCTTTCCATTTTTCAACTATCTTTTACTTATGAGAATAAAGAAAGTTCTTTTCTATTAATGAAGAGAATTTCCTCATTTCTTTCCAATTTCAATTTTACTCGAAAGATCTCTGCCAACAGGTCAGCCATTCTATCCAGTATGCCTGTTTCTTTGTGGGTCACTTCACCCTCAAATGTGGGAGTTTATTTAAATGATTTGTCTCTGTTGCCATTTAAACTAACAGAGGGTCCTGCTATATGTTTCTTAGAATCCTCTATCCAGAGAAACTTGCTACAAACAGTGACCTCTTCAGAAAATTGAGTGTTTTTTTATTATAATATTTTTCCATATTACATGCTGGGATAGTTTTTAATATTCATTTTTTAATATTTTACAGTCCATGTTTTCCCTCTCCCTCTCACTAATCCCCAAGAAGGTAAGTAATATGATAAAGTTCATGACACATTATCATATAATACATATTTCCATGTTTGTGATGTTAGAAGGGAAAAATGGGTGTTAAATATTATTATTAGGGATAGCCAGTCTAAGTGTAACCTATTCCAATTTTTCTGAAACTCAATTATAGTTGTGGTATATTAAAAAATTTGATATCAAATACATGATATGTAAAGAGGATTATTGATCATAGCACTCACCCCCTAGACTTGTTGGGAAAATAACACCACTATAAGCTATTCAGTATAGTGAGCACTGTATAACTGTTGATCTAGTGTTATTGGGTTTTAGAATAAATAAAAGATCAAAGATAATAACATGGATGGTTTTTTAAGAAAGACAAGTTAAAATTTAATCAATACATAGATGCCATTTGATTTGGGAAGAACTCAAGAAATTTGGTGGTATATTTTAAAAATCAATGATGTTATTTCTGCTTCAATTTTTTCTTGTATCAGGAATATAATTAAAAGGTGAATTCTCTTTTAATTAGGTGACTATGCCTTTAAATACATGCTGTTGTTTGGTGAATTTTTCCAAAACATTGTGAAATCCTGTTAGAGAAGCTACTTTTGCATTGAGTCCTTAAGAGGAATATGGTAAAAGGGTTTGAGAATTTTAATTCTAAGGAATCTTTTATCCCAAAATAAAGAATTCTTGTGATTTAATAAGAGGTTTCAGGATTCTGCAGCAAGAAAGTTGTGATCTAAATTTGTAACTGTACTTGGCTAAAGTTAGAATGTTTTATCAACGCTGTGAATTTATGTTGCACAAGTCTAAAACAATGAATGGTCATTTTGAAATGAGCCAAATTGATGTCATTTGGATAAAATAAGTTTTGTATCTTATAGACCACACTTATGAAAAATGTCAAAATTATTTAAAAACTGTTCAGCACTCAATGGTTTATATTTTTCTTTAAAGTAGAAAAAAATAATAACTGGGGGCAGGTAGATAGTATATAGTACTAGTCTCTCGGTAACTGAGGATGACGATTGTCATTGTGTGCTTTCATCTGTGATGTAGATGAATGTGCACAAAGATACTTGTGAGTGAAGGAGATTTAAGTGGAAAAGCCGATGCACAGAGACAGTCTCACTCTCTCAGCATTGGAAGTCCAGTGGGTCCAGTGGCACGAAAAATCGTTACACCTGGAGACTTCCTCAGCTGCATTGGATGGCCGTGTTGTCCTTTGTGCTCCAACACGCCCTAAGCACTCCACAGTGCTTTGCTTCATCACCCTCTCAGGCGTTGAACCTTCTTATTGGTTTCTTCCATCTATTCAGCCGAAGCAGTCTTCACATGCTGGGTGAGTAAAGCCCTGGTTCACCAGGGGTCAATGACCCGATGGCTACCCTCACAAGGTTTAGCCGGCCTGTCAAAGCCGTTGCCCAGGGTGTGGCCACTGCGGCATGCTAGCAGCTACTGGTAGATAGTACAGTATATGAAACACTAGACCTGGGGTCAAAAAGCTCTGAGTTCAAATCTGGCCTCAGGAACTTACCATCTGTGTGACTTTGGGCCAGTCACTTAACCCTGTTTGCCAGTTTCCTCATATGTAAAATGAGATGCAGAAGAGCAAACCATTCCAATATCTCTGCCAAGAAAGCCCCAAGTATGGGATCATGAAGAGTTGGATATGACTGAAATGACTGAACATGAAAATTGTTTGATGGTGAGGTCTTAAGATCTTATCAACCCTACCCACAAGCATTTGATGAAATTCTGATGTACTGCAATTTAAAGAACTGGGACCCCTCACATTCAATATATAGAAAAAAATTGGCATTTTTTATATACTGATAAGTTCATTTGAGATTATTTGGCTGTCACTTATGAGAATGATATTTGTGTTGCTTGTTCAATTTATAAGAAATCAACCAACTTGCATTTCCAACCATTTCTTGTGATACTTGCCCTTTACACCCAGGTGAACATACATTGGTTCCATATGTCTGCCCAAGTGGGGTCACTCTAAACTCTCCCTTTAAAGCTTTTTCAAAGAGCTTCAAGAATGTATTGGCAGGCTATATTCTCAAATTTGCCTCAAGTGGCCAGATGAATTTCCCCTTTCTGCATTCCATCTACAGGGCAGAAAAAGGGAAGAGCTGCATATCTAAATGTCAAAATCTATTACATATTTATAACAAGTATTTCCAGCAATATAAGGATCCAGGACAACTCCAAAAGATTTCATGATGAAAAAGACTCTCCATTGCCTTAGAGGAACTGATAGAGTCTGAATGAAGATGGAAGCATGAAATTCTTCACTCCATTTCCTCCATGAATTTTTCTTCTAGTATGAGATAATCTTCAGATAAACATGGAAATATGTACTGTATAATAAAACCACTCATCACATATTTATTTGGGTATATTTTGGAATACATACACATATGGTGAATTTTTTACCTCCTTTACCTTTACATTTAGACTTATGTTAATGAATACTCTCATATTCTCAAACTACCACATTTTGCATCAACCTAACAGCAATAATTATGAATTTAACCAGTACCATAGAATACTATTGGAACATGAACAAAATTATTCTATCCTGCCCTAATATATGATTAACAAAGTTTTGCTATTTAAGTTGAAATCTTATAGAACTTTGATATAGTCCTGTGTTGGTTTTTGGTTGTTTCAGACATACTTGTAAGATTACAAAATCAATAATCCACCATTAATTGGAATTTCATGTATTGATGTCTAAGAACTAATATAGGTGGATGTTTGCCCTTGAAAGAAATTTGAGGCGAAAACCTTGCAAAAGTAAAGTTACCTTCTCTTGATTTAGTTTCTCATCATTCTAAATGAAAAAATTTCCCATCTAGATAATACTCAAAATAAGAATACCCTTTTGATACCTTAAGAACAATGTGGAGGTATGGGATGTTTGGATATTATCCAAAATAAAAAAGAGCTAAAAATATTTTTGTTCTTATTATAGCTCATATCAGGTTAGGCTGTGTCCTTATGCAGATTGTCTTGACATCGTCATAACCATGTCCCTCCTTATTCCTTTCATAGCAAATTTCTATAATCAGGACAGGTGAACTGTGAAAATTTGTATTGTTATGACAGCATTGTATTTTTACAGGTTAACCTATGAAACATTAGTTGAGAACTTTGAGGTCTTCTATACTATATTAGGATCTTATGTAGGGATATGTGATATAAATTTATATATACATATATATATATATGGATATATAGGGAATTTTACTGTTTTTAATCTGAATTTGTAAAACTTGAAGATGAATGAGTTCTCTAGCTTTTCACCCCCTTGCAAATAATTATATACTCACCCAATATTTCAGGATGGTTTGGAAAGAATATGCTACTGAGAGGAATTAAAATATAAATTGGAATAGGGAATTTGCTATCTCCAATTGCATTGTTTTTCTACATGCTTTCGGACATGAGAAGCTTATATGGAGTAGATCTGAAAGGATGAGCCTCCTCAGACTTGATCTGAGAATGCAATTTGATTCATAACTGTGTATCTACTAATTTCTACATCCAAGAATTACAAAGTAAAATAAAACACTCCACAATGTGGTGGCTACTACTCAAACCGGACCTTTGGACTTTTTCATCTATATCAAGAATTTCCAAGAAATCAACAAAACTCAACAAAGGAACTTTGTCAACTTCCTTATTTCTTTTTTCTCTCAAGCCCTGCTACCTCTGTACTTAAGGGCATCAAAGGTAATGAGGCACTAGTCTTTAGAACTGCCCGTTCCCTAAGGAAATGGTATAAATTACATCGGTGCTAGCATCAGTCCTAGCACAATCACTTATGCCCCTTTCTTATGATAACTGGGCAATGAATGATGCTATTTTTAGATTTCACAGTCAGGTAGGGTATAATCTACTCATTGGAATTGGATCTGTTACCAGGTCTACCAAAGCACACCCAAATCATGAGTGCCTTATTCCTACCCAGCTACCACAATGAAAAGGTAACTTACCACTTTCTGTTGGGCCATTTGTGAGTTTTACAGGTAGGATCCTCTCACTCCCCATTAATTAAGAATTCCTTGTGGGATCTTTATTCTTGGGTTTCTTGGATGTTTTCCTGATTGGGAGTCAAAGAAATACTAATGCTTGCCTCAGAGTTTTCTTATGGCTTTTGTAAATTGTTCTATTGAATGTAATATTACTGTTTTCTCATAGGGTAGCTTTGCAGAATTTGTTTCTGCAATTATTGTTTTCTTTATTTCACAATGTTTATGTGAATCTCTTCTCTTAGTTTGTCTTTGTATACTTTTACAGGCTCCCTGTTGCTAATTTAATTCCAGTGGATGCTGATCATGCATAAATACATTAATATGGTTTATAGATATTGATTCATGGCAAATGTCTTTTCCCCGAGACTAAAATGAGAGAATTGTGGATTTCAAAATTAATATCCCACTTTATTCTGTATTATTCAATCAACTTAATCAGTTTGCTATGTATTAATAATCAAGTTGCTATGTATTAGGTACTAGGTGAACTTGACTTTCTTCTGAAGTTCTTAAGTCTATAGCTGCAAGTTCCTATTTAGTCACCCTCCATACAGAAAGTTCTCTTCCTCAGGAGTTTCCATCCACAAAATTTAAAGTTATATTCTGAACTGTTAGAAGTTGCTGACTGGTGTACTACAAAAGCCCTATAGTTCATCAGAAATTGCCAAACATAGGACTTTCCAGAGGATATTTGTTCACCTGGTGATAAGCTGAAGCAAGTTGTGGTTAGTGACTTTGGCAATGACCAATTAGAAATGAGATATACCTTTGTTATACCAGAGTGTTGTCACTATCTATCTTTAGGTTCTTCTGTCTGATTTTAAAGGACCTACCTGACTGTCAGAGGCATCCTTTGCTACAGAGAAGTCTTGGGTCCCACTTATGGGAAGTTGCTAGCTTTGTTGCTAGATTGATCATGCTCAGGAACTTCAGGTCTCAGTTTCTCTTTATCACATATTTTCACTCATGACAAGTGATGTTTCATTGTATATTTTATTTTTAGTATTTAACTTGAAGAGTAGAATTGAAAACCCTTAATCTAAATCTGTAACACATCTAAGTGAATTGGTTCCCCAGCTTTTTGCACCTTGCAAGTAGTTATATACTCACCCATTCTTTCAGAATGATATGAAAATAATAAGCTCCTAAGGGGCAAATTAAAATTTAAATTGAGATAGGAAACTTACCATCTTCAATTGCATTAAGTCTTTCTACATGATTATTATCACATAGTTATTCTGTATTATAGATCATAGAAAAGAATATAATAAAAATGCTTAAATATGCATTGGTCCTATGAACAATTCTAGTCAACAAAATTTTTGAAAAGGAGATTAAGAAACCTCAAAACCCTTAAACAGCGTGAATACATATTTGAACAGTATATTTTTCCTGTTTTTGAAACATTGGGATGATGAAATGGAGTCTAAAATATCTCACTGTTCATGGTTAGAGGAAGTAATGAGAAAATGAGGAATGTTGATGATGATGATAATGATGATGATGATGATGATAACGAGGTTAAGATAATGACAATTACCTAGTGCTTTAAGTATTGCAAAGTATTTTATTTCCATTATCCAATCTGGTCATCACTGTAACACTATTAGATAGACATTATTATTACTTTCATTTTAAAAGTATGGAAAGTAAGGCTGAGAGATTATGTAATTTTCCTAGTGTTCCATAGCTAGCATATTGATAGAAGAAAGATTTGAATCAAGATATCTGTGGCCTCAAATCTGCCATTTTATTCATTATATTATATTGTTTCTATAATTATCAGGGATTATAACTATGCTTTGTAGTTCAGTCTTTCAGTTTCTTTACTCTCTAGTATTCCTGTCTCCTATATTTATAGAATAGGAGTTTGAGACCTAATTAGAAAAGATGTAAATCTTTGATTCTGGAAGGAGATGTAGCATTTCAGAAATTCTCTTGTCTATTTTCTTAGCACCTGACTTGTAGTGTTCAGCACTGAGGACAGGGTCCAAGTGGCTCCCATCTAATGAAGTTCCTTTTGAAATTTGAATAAAAGTTTCAAAAGAGTCACTTGTATATTGATTATTTCTACCATTTGTTCTCTAGACTTATCTATCAGCCCACATCCACTTTGATTCATGTCCTGAATTCTTTACTGTTTTGAAATGTGTCTCTAAATGAATTGGCCAGCAGACCATAAGACTGAAAAAACAAATTTAAACAGATATTCTCTGAGAAGAAAATTATTAAAGAGAATTGATCTAAACATTTAGTGACTGAGTAATGTTATTGTGATATGATCACAATGTAGTCTGACCCTCAGAGCACTAAACAGTCCTATATATTTTTTGCACTGTGCTATGTGACAGATGGTGAAGAGTTTTGATTTTTTCTCATATTTGATGAGCAGTGAATGAGCTTTGTCTGCTGCTTTATGTTCTTTCATTGTCATCTCTGGGATGCCGATGGCACACTGATTTTTGCTACTCTGATCTGTTCTCTGGATGATTTTATTTTCAATACCTACTTAAGCAAAAAACAAAATATCAGGGCCCATAAAGCAAACTAATTAAGGGTTAGAAAGTGCCAAAATACAAAAACGAGGGGAGCCAAATTGGGCCATATAGTAAAGAACCACACAGATCTCCCAACTAATGTGTTGCCATGGCATCAAGAGAATCAATATCCCTCAAATGCTTTGAGAGTTGACAGTAATTTTTGCTGGATCAGAGAATTGGGTAGAGAGAAAAAAACCTACCTACTTCCATGCCAAAGACTCCCACAACAAAACCAAAAATTTTCTCTCTAGTTTCAAACCCAAACACATATGGTATATCAATAACCTCTGTAAAAAAGTCAGCAAGGTCAAAATTTTTTCACAAGTCTAGCAAGAAGGTAATTCCAGACATCTTTGAGTAAATCCCATTATTATTATAAAAAGGTTCAACTGAATGTCTTCCTGTAAATTAACTTTTAAATCATGCACTAAAGGTTTGGAACAATAAGCCATATTAGATTGGCTACATCTTTGGACTAAATTTACCTTTCTTTTCCCCTACTTTATATATATATATATATATATATTTATAATTAATTTATCTATTTATTATATATTATATATATATTAATTTATAATTATCTAAGTAAAAACTAAAAAACTTTCATGTGAAACAAATCAACACTCATTTAGTTAGCACCTACTATGTACAGAATGCTGTATTAATTGCTAATAAATATGAAAAAAGGAAACTATCCCTAGCATGACCTTATAGCGCCTTGATGACCATTAGAATCCTGTGGACAGTATGCAGCTAGGTGACTCATTGGATTCAAAGGCAGGTCTAGAGATGAGAGGTCCTGGGTTCAAATCTAGTCTCAGACTCTTTCTATCTTTATGGCCCTGGCCAAGTCACTTAATACTTACTACTTAGCCCTTACCACTCTTCTGCCTTAGAATCAATAGACAGTGTTGATTCTAAGATGGAAAATAAGGGTTTAAAAAGTAAAGAAGCCTATGGGTACAGACCAGGTCCCAGAACTCAAGAGCCTTGAGAAGAGCAAAGCATTACATCTGTTTCCAGCACAGACTTCTCAACAAGGCTGTAACTGAGAAATAACTCTGAAGAAGGTGCCCACTTTTCTTACCATTTACAGCAGAGAAGCACAAGAGCCCTAGGAGGATCAGTATCCCTAGCCTTCACAGCCATCATCTGAAAAGGCAATTTGTTTGATATAAGCCATCTATCCCTACCAACTACCACCCAACTACCACTTATTAGACAGGCAAGGGGATAAAAACACTACCATTAACTTATTCATAATCATGACCCTGAAATAGCAAAGTTTCTAGCCTAGTACTCATACCCACCATCTTGGGAAACAATACCTATGGAGATGCCATCTGACCACTGCTCCTCCCAATGTTATAGCCACAGCTACCGAATACCCAGAAAAGAAAATTCTGGCCACCAAAGTCAAAGAAATGTCAAATGGTTCACTATCAGACACCAATAAGTTGTTTTTTTTTTCTCAGTGGAAATAACATTGAAGAAGAGACATCACAATCTTTTTTGCTGCTGAGACCAAAGGACCATGGGACCATTCCATCTGACTTTCAGCTGAAACTTTCCATATGTGTTGTCTCCCTAGTTAGAATGTGAACTTCATCAGAGGAGGGACTGTCTTACTTTTCTATTTGTATCTCCAGCTCTTAGCTCAGTGCTCTTCACCTGGTAGGGGAGGTGAGGAATCATGGCAACTTTCCATAGATGCACGTGTTGGATATAACAAATGTATGCAGCAAAACTTACACAACATGAAGTACCTTCAGAATAAATGCCAAATCATTTCAAGGAGGAGGTCAGACACTAAACAATGAAGGAATCAGGCAAAGCCTCAAAGAGAGGATGCTTCCCTCCTTTGACCTTCCTATTCCTTATCAAAACATCTGATTTGTGCTTGGAAAGAAACTAGGTGTTCTAGGAAGCAGAAGGGAGAACAGTGCCTTCGAGATATAGAGAATCCCTGTGTGAAGGCAGATAGGTGAATGATAGAATGTACTCTAAAGGGAAGTTATTGAGACAATTTGATTGACATTAAAATTGCGTGAAGACAAGTAAAAACTGGAAAGTCTTATTTCCACGGTTTCTGATGAGCTGGGAAAGAATTGGGTAGTTTTTCTAGATAAGCCACAGTACCGCTTCATCACAGGTGAAATCAGTGTTTTCTTGGATTTAATGGCAAAGATGCCCTGCCACAGAAGCCTCGTTGGTAGGAAGGATGTTGTAAACTTGACCCAATGGCTTCAGGAGGTCTTCAATCTAGGAAAGAGAGCACTGATGTTAAATTCTATTTCCCCAAGCATGCTTCTCACTGTAGCAGGCTGCCAGGCTGGTAGAGAAGGCATAATATTGGAGAATAATAGTGTCTGACCCTGTAGAACAAGAGATTTTATATCAAACCCATTTAAAGAAAAATGACAATCCATGCAGTGCCTAATGGAATGGATGATAAATCACAAAATGGAGGGGAAAATATTGTGTTACTCTTTCTGGTATGAGTTTCTAGTCTACAAGTCCATATGTTACATTTTGGGATGACATAAATTTAATGAAACCATTTTGAAATACTGACCAGAAGTCAATAAACAACCCAGCCAAACAAAGTTCCCTAATATCTTTTTGGTAATAGCTCTCGATGTCTTGCTCTTATTAAGTGTCGCAGTGTGATACGAAGGCAAAATTAAAATATAGAAGTGCGGCTTTCATACAAGGGCATTAACAGAAATGTCATCCCTAACAAATTAGGCATGGTGAAGGTTTGCCCCGTAGCCAGAGAACCCTGCTCATTCTGCCTTTTGCTATAACTTATAAAAACAAACCTCATGTTTTCAGTGCCCCTAGGTTAGCTTTCCAGTTGAGAATCAGGCGACACATTTCAGCAGGGAAATGGGGAGAGGAGGATTTGGGGTTGGTTTGTTTGAGACAAGGGATGTTGGGCCCAGGGCATTTCAGCTGCAGCTGCTGTCGATATCAAGAGGGAAGTATATTTCTAACAAGATCAAAAATAAGAAATTCTGATTGTGATTTATGGGAAGGAGAAGGAAGGGAAGACAAGGCAAAGCAAGGCAAGAGGAGACAAGGGAAGACAAGGGAAAGGTAGGGATGGAAAGACAAGACAAGGGAAGGGAATGGAAAAGAGGACAAGGGAAATGAAACCAAGGGAAGAAAAGGCAAGGCTGTCCTTAGTTCATGTGCAAATGAGTTGCTAGAGCTGCCACTTTCACATTAGAAAAACAGATTATATCTGAGTCTGAGAGATGTGAGCCTGGAGGAAAGAGTAAAGCAGTGAAATTATCTGTGGCAAAAGTGGGAGGAAATGTGTAGGATGTTTCTTGTTGAGAAAAAAAAAAAAACTCCTGCAAATTTCAAAGTTAGATTGAATCAAGATGGGACAGAAAGTTTAGCCAGTTTTCCTACTTTGGTACTTCATATTTCTATTCTTTCATGTCTTATATGTGATTCCATTGCTTTGATGGTCAGGTATGTAGGACAGAATAGGGCTTCCTAGACCAATGAAATAGTGGCTCTTGTTGGTGGACATGGTGTATCATAGTCCATACCAATAGACTATACCCATGTTGGCTCTGGTAGTTACGTTAGAAATAATCCCAACCTCTGCCTATGGCTTCTTTGAGTATTGCACCTTGACATTATTTTTTCTCATTCACTCTGTTTAGTTCACCAGATTTGAAAACATAGAATGGTTTCATTGTCATCTAGATTTCTTTTTTGTTTCCTTTCAAAGTTCTTTGGATGGGAAGAATTGAGATACTTCTCAGTGTACATGCCAAACTTAACTCAAAATATTAAATAGTCAAGGGGAAATCATTGACTACAAGTTGAATGAGAAAGAGTGTAATTCTGGTTTATAGTATTTCTATAGCAATCAATCTTAACGACTGTGTCATTTTTTCACCATTTTTAGCACTTGTCACCATCTTGTGTGTACAGAGATCTCTTAACATAATAATTTGGCAAAAATAAAAATCATTGCTATTTTTATTGTAAATATCCTTACAACTATCCCAATGTATGCTTTTGATAAATGGGGGTTGGCTAACTTGGTGGTGTTAGTTGAGTTTTGCCAACTACTTTCTTCATGAATGTTTTGTGAGGTTGGTAGTGTGTATGTTACTGTCCCTATTTTACAGACATGGACAATGAGATTTTGTGTGCCTGAGTGCCTGTTACTTTTTCATGGCCACATAGTTTATATTTCTTATGGAATTCCAATTGAAGTTCCCTTATTTCATGTCCAACAATCTTTTAAATAACCCTTGTAGGAAGGATCCCAGGCATGCTTCATTGACTCTTTCATCACAGTTACCTCAAAATCTCCTTTTTTCTGCCTTGCTTTCCAGCTTCTCTTCATATATTGTCCTCCTCCATTAAAATACAAGATCTGCGAGTTTAGGAAATATTAAGCTTGTTTCTTGTGTTTATATCCTCATCACTTATCACAAATCTCTCTCTCTTCTCTCTGTCTCTGTCTCTGTGTCTGTCTCTCTCTCTTTCTCTCCTGTCTATCTGTAAACCCTCATGATGTATCCAATGTTGAGGCTCTAATGCCCCCCCCCATTATTGTATATGTTAGTCTTAACCTCCAGGAGTGTACAGTTTTGATTTACAAAACAGAGATAATCCAGTGGGAACAACTCATCCTCAATGCTAGGCTTTCATGCTGAATGACCATGAATTGTGGCCAGTTCAAAGATGATGAAAGGCTTCCAGTATAGGTTCATTGACCATTCAAACCCCTGACTGATGCCTTGTATTGATTCAAAGCCTACATACAGAGTCAGATAAGATCGGATAAGTTGATCACAAGAAAGTTTGCTACTACATTATTATACATATACATATATAACCATACACACATATCAATATGTTTATGTACAAATACATGTATGTATGTGTGCATTTGATCATGACCATTCAAGAACATGATCTACTTGGTGAGTTCTAATATGCATTGGTGATGGTGGAAATATTCAGAACACTGAAAACATCATGGATCTTCTGAAGTCTTGAATCATCCATCGGTCTCCATATCTTTATGCCCATCATATAATTTTGAAAGCTTAATATTCAGCTGCAAATTATTCATTCCTTTTGGTCAAACCACTTTTTCCTTGGAACTAATAATGTCCATTTAAGAGTACAGAGACCCTTCTATTTATATATCAGTTATTACTCTCTAACTTTCTGCCATTCAAGAGGGGAGATACAACTTGGTGGAAAGAGAAACAGACTGGGAATCAGAGTACCAGGCGTTCGACAGTAATTTTACGAACTACTTCCATGACCTTGGAAAAGACACCTAATTTATCTCATTGGAGGTGTCATGCAGGTGAAGTTGGTAGCTCATACTGTCACTATGTCAGGCAGTGAGGTGACATAATGTCTGGAGTTCGACACTTAGAGTGAGGAAGACCTGAGCTTGACTCTGGTCTCAGACACCTAGAAGATGCATGACCCTTGGGCAAATTACTTCATCTTTCTAGACCTCAGTTTCCTCATCTGTAAAATAAGTGGTTGTACTAGAGAACCTATGAAGTCCTTCTAATTCTAGGTCTATGGTTTCTTATTCTGTTCCTTATTTAAAGACTAGAACTTGGTGATGAGAAAATATTTACATGGCATTTTAAAGTTTGCAATTGCTTTGTCCACTTCATCCCATCTGATTATCACAAGAATACTGAGAGGTAGGTATTATTATTATCTCCATTTTGCATATGAGGATACTGATGGAGAAAGAGTTTAAGTGACTTGTTCAGTGTCACCCAATCAGGGGCAAGATTCAAATTCAGTTCCTGACACTAAGTCTAGTCCTTTAGACACATTTCTCCACAGCTCTCTGGATTTCTCTGATGATGACTGGTTAAGCTACTATTTCTCCTCATTGGCTATTCAGCCCAAAGCAGCGGGTCATAACTTGTGGTCCACCTTCATCTACAGTTCAGATATATTCTCATTAACAATAATACATCACCAGAAGCTTACAACATCATATCCCCCCTCCAATCCTCCAGTGACCAAGAAGTCCTTTATTATATTGTAGTTGGGGGAAAGGGAAGGCTGACACTCATGTTACAAGCTAAGAGGACTTGTTTATTTAATAATCTCAACCCATATTTAAATGTAATAGGCCACTCCTATTAGAGAGCACTGGAAACTATTGTGCAAATTCCACTCACTTAGGGAAAGGTTAGGTGACTTGCCTAAGGTCACATAGCCATCATGTGTTGGAGGAAAAACTTGAATCCATGTGTTTCTAAATCTGATACTAGAGGGAGCAGCTGGGTAGCTCAGTGGATTGAGAGCCAGGCCTAGAGATGGGAGGTCCTAGGTTCAAATCTGGCCTCAGACACTTCCCAGCTGTGTGACCCTGGGCAAGTCACTTAACCCCCATTGCCTAGCCCTTACCACTCTTCTGCCTTGGAACCAATACAGAGTATTGACTCTAAGATGGAAAGTAAGGATTTTAATTTTTTTTAATTGTTACTCTTCATTTACATTTATACAATTCTTCCATTGCTTATTCTGTTAGTCGTTTTACTTTGCCATTAGACACGTACATCTTTTAATGGCCAACTAACATGCACTTATTAGAGCTGTCCAACACATCATAGTTCAGTAGAAAGAATTGGATTTGCATTCAGAAAACCTAGGTTCATATCTTGACTGTCACTCTGACCGATTTGATGTTGGGCAGCTCATTCAAGGGTAGTGAAGTGGTGCAGTAGACAGAGTGCAAAGTCTATAGTCAGAAGGATTCATTTTCCTGAGTTCAAATCTGGTCTCACATATTTCCTAGCTGTGTGACCCTATTTGCCTCCATTTGCTCATCTGTAAAATGAGCGGGAAGAGGAAATGGCAACCACTATAGTGTCTTTGCCAAGAAAACCCAACAAAGACAAAAGAGTCAGGCATGACTGAAATAAACGAACAACAATGAGGTCAGTCAAATTCTCTATGCGTTGGTTTCCTTCACTATCAAATGAAGGATTTTGGTTTGATGACCTCTAAAGTCTCTTCTGGTTCTTAGCCAATAGTCGTGGAGGAGTTTCATACTCGCTTTAAAGAAATATAATGGCCAAATATAACTCATAGGCTCAGCAGGTTATGTCTTTCAAATATGTTAGGCATTTGCTTCCCCTCCCCCCCTTGTAGACCTCTCAAAGTTGAAAGTTTGATTGGCATATCACCGAATAAGTATATTAAGTCAGGTAGAACTGTCTTTTTTTTCATATTGGTTCAGTCTCCTCATGAACAGTATTTTTCCAGTTGTTGAGATCTGTCCTTATTTGTATGAAAAATCTTTTAAGATTGTGTTAACATAGTTCCTAGATTTGTTTTGGCAGGTAGATTCTGAAATATTTTAGAGTGTCTGGAGTTATTTTATTTTTAAAATCATATTTATTTATTTAAATTATTTTTCTATGGCTACAAGATTCATGTTCTCTCCTTCCCCTCTTTCCTCTCCCCTCCCAGAGTTGACAAGCAATTCCACTGGATTAGTGGTAGTCTCTCGGTGACCGAGAATGACGATTGTCTTTGTGCATTTTCATCTATTGATGCACCCTCCTGTGGCTTTGGAGTCCAAAGGCTGAGGTGCACAGTTTGTGGCACATGGGGCATGGGACGCCAGTTGTTACGGGAGGTGATTCTAACTTCTTTGCCATTTGTAATGTCACATTCCAAGCCAATCTGTTCCTTTAAAGTGAAAGCTGATAAACATTATGAAAGCCTGTCTGTTTCTCAATATTTGAGCCATTTCTTTGTGGATGCTTGAAATATATTCCCCTTTTCCTGGGAGATCTGGAATTTGTCTATAAGATTTCTGGGAGAATTTTTATTTTGGGATGCCTTTTAAGAGGTGATTGGTAGATTAAATTTCAATTGCTACCTTTTCCTCTGGATCTAAGATATCAGGGCAGTTTCATTTGAATTTTAAAAACAATATGATGTCTAGGCTCTTTTTTATCATGGTTTTCAGATAATTCATAATTCCTAAATTATCTCTCCTCTCCTCAATCTATTTTCCAGATCAGTTGGCTTTTCTGATGAGATATTTGACTTTTTAAAATTCTTTTGACTTTGTTTTATTGTTTCACATTGTCTCATAGACTCATTAGCAAATGCTCAATTATAATTTTAAGAAATTTCTTTTCTTCAGTGAACTTTTATACCTCCCCCCCACCCAATTTGGTCAATTCTGTGATTTAGGAAGTTCTTTTGTTTAGTAAACATTTGTAACTCTTACCATTTGACCAATTTTATTTTTAAAAGTATTCTCTTTAATTTTTTTTTTTGCCCCTTAGCAAGCTGATAAGTATCTTTTCATGATTTTCTTCTATCACTCTCAGTTATTTCCACATTTTTTCCCTTCACCACTCTTACCTCCATCTTCAGAGCTTCCTGGAATTCTTATTAGATTTGTGTTCATTTTTTTTTTTGCTTGTACCCATGTTCAGACTTCTGTCCTATGAATTTGTTTTGAGTTTCCCTATCAACATAATACTTTTTATTGTAATATCTTTTTTTTTTGTTGTTTGTTCATTTTCCCAGCCTAACTTTTTTACTTTTAACTTCATGTTAAAATTTGTATTCCGTTCTTGAGGGGAGGCAGGAGATGGGGGTGGAGTGGGAGAGAGGCACTGCCTCAAGTTGCAGACTTTTTTGTTCTATTGTTTTGAGAGATAATTTGGGGAGTCTATGAATTTTTCAAATTTACAGTACAATGTGATACAGGGATATATCCTCTTCTGTACCCTGATATTTTTCCCAGGAAGGTCTCCTGTTCCTCTGCTACCAAAAATGTAAGTGCTTCTCTCTGCCCTGGAATCATGAGCTGGCACTTTGTATGGGCAATGTAACAGGGTCCTTTGCCTAATGCCAGGTCATAATCCCCTGTAATCTTCTTCTAACTAGTTGCCCATTGCCCTTACTCTCTCTGGCTTGAAAGCTCCAGAAGACATATCTAAGGTTCACTGCTGGTGTTCCTAAGCCTCTCTAGGATGCCATGGCCCCTTTGCACAAACCTTTTCTGATGATTTCCTTTATTGCCAAAGCAAAAAAAAAATGTCTCCTCCTGATCCCTTATTGGTTCTGCCACCGCAGAATTCAATTTGACCTGCCATTTTATGTAATGTGGAAAGGAATATTGAGAGACTTTGCCTGGGTTGCTGCTTCTATTCTATAGTCTTAGCTCTAATCCTGGTATTTCTAATATTTCATAACAGATCATCATAATGTCATTTCAGACAGTTCAGAATTCAAAGATGGATAAGTAAAATCGAATTTGTTTGTTTGTTGTGGTGAGGGTGCTGCTAGTACCTGGAGAATTTACTTGCTGGTGAGTTTAATGAGTCAGAGAAACAAGCACATAAAAACATCACCATGTAGAAAACTGTAGAGTCAAAGGACCACATCTCTGAGGAACTCTGAGAGGTCTTCATACATTAGAAAACTTAATAAGCAAATGATGCTGCAAAAGAGAGAGAAAAGAGATGTAGGTATAATAATAATAACAATAATAAGCATAGCACTTTACAAACATTATCTTCTTTTATTTTCCCAACACTGGGAATCATGGGTATCATTATCTCTATTTTACAGTTAAGAAACCTGAACCCAAAAGCTGTTAAGTGACTTGCCCAGGTTCACATATCTAGTAAGAGTTAGCCAAATTTGAACTCATATCTTCCTCACTCCTGGCCTCTACCCATTGTAACACTGAGCTAAGAAATGTTCTTAAAAGCTATTAATATAGCTTGTAACTTTGGCTGCTTTTAAAAGGTGTGCTTAGAGTCATCATGAGCCATTTTCGAATCTGGGCCAAAAAGCAGTGTTGAAGTAAGAGGAGGAAAGTGAAGGAATATGGTTAGTATAAGGTGAGGAGTGACTGTGCCTTAGGGAAAATCAGACTTTTAATGCTGATGAAGACCTGGCAGTTGCTGGAAAATGGATGAGGCATAGGGAGAAAAAAAACACAATACAGGGGACAAATTCACCCTTGTATTACTGGACCATTGGATTTTGTGATTTAGAAATGTTAAGAGTTAAGGAGTCTGAAAAGATCTCAGAGCTCTTCTAGTCTGATGCATTCATTTTATAGATGAGGACATTGAAGTTCTGACAAGTGAAATGACTTGGTCATGAAGTCAATAATCTCTGAGAGGATTTGCTAGGGAAAAAGCTGGGGGTGGGGGGAACAGCCCTCCTAGATTATGCTGTCACAGCCTCTAAATTTTCTAACCTGGGGCAAAGCCCAGATGGCCTCACCCTAATAATTGCTCTGGTTATGCTTTGAATTCCATTACCAAAGAGAAAACTAGCAAAGGGAAGGGACATTTAGTCTTAGTGGCAATAGAGCCTCTTACATAGTTATTTAATAATCATTTGAATTAATGATTGAAATAAATTGAATTGCTTTTCATATTATCACTGCCTAGAATTTGAAATTTGAAACATTTTTACTTCCTTTTAAAATAATGTGGTTGATAGATTTGATTTTTTATGTCTTGGTGGGAATAGGAAGCAGAGGATGCTGAATATGGCCAACCAAATGCATCAGAACGGGTTTTGCTATCCCCTTACTCCATTAATGGAAAAGATTAGATCTGGGCTCATGTGTGTGAGAAAGGAAGGCTATGACAAAGAAGATGGATATTCTTTCCCTAAGAACAGACCAGTGTGACCAAACCCTTGGGTCCTGAAATGGATGGTGTCTGGGTGTCAATTGGAGCTATGGTTTCATGACCTCAGAACAATAGGTAGAAAAGCAAAATGTTCACTCAGTTGTTTTATTCATGAAAAGTAACGTCTAGCTTCCCCTCTTTCTTTTGCTTTCCTCTGAGTTTTATTATTATTATAGACTGAATGAATGAATAGTTGGATGGGTTGTTAGTGTTACTATCATCCTGAAATAATGTTCCCCACAAACAAAAGCATGATTTGCTTAAACAAAAGCAATGCGATATGGACTCAGGGATCTATTACGTTCCCTTTTAGCTCTAACTTTATCTTTATTTGGGGCTATATAAAATATAGTATTGTAAATAATTTTGTAGAGAAGATGTAACAGAACTCTTGCATTTGTTTTTTACTCCCAGACAGATAAATTCATGGTTAAATGGAATATCACACTGGACTTTGGTGCATGTATATTGTTCGCATCACTCTGTCTTGATTCATTTAGTGAAATTTTGTTCTCAAAATACATGGATTTGTATACTAGTTGTACCAGTAAAAGCTCTGTGAACTTGGGCAAGTCATTTCTCTGTTTCCTGATCTGTAAAATAAGGTCACTAGACTGAATGGTGTCAAAGATTCTTTCCAACTTCAGCTTCCTACTCTTTAGAAATGTGAACTACAGTAATGATAATAGTGAATATGCTAAAGGCAGTATGAGATTAGAAATATTTGAATAATTGATCCTTGGGAATATAATATAATATAATATAATATAATATAATATAATATAATATAATATAATATAATATAATATAATATAATATAATATAATATAATATAATATAATATAATATAATATAATATAATAGCCTTCCCTAGTTCAATAGCTAGTAAGACAACTACAACTTGAAATAGGTTCATATTTTCTATGGCTTTACTTGGATTCTTCACAAAATTCTTAAATATGTTATTAAAGGGATTATTAGAAAATATTCTGAAAGGGAAGCAGTGATCCCAAAGAGCCAGACTGCCATTAACAAGAATTGATCATGCCATAAGAACCTAGTAATCTTTTTTGACAGGCTTATAAACTGAGAGATCAGGAGAAAATATGCAGGCTTTAAAAAGGCCAGCCTGAGGACTGATTGAAACTCTCTCTACTTCAGTGAGCTGTCCTGGAAGAGAAGAGTCTATCCTTGGATCTCATGGTAGTGAGTGGAGTGATTCCTTCTCTGGTTCTTTGGCAAGGAGACCCTCTCTGTTTGTTGGTGCTTCAGTGAGATACTCCCTTCAGCATGAGTTCTGGTGATATTTTAGTGGTCTTAGCCTTATATGCACTGAAGGTTCTTGGTGGATTCTTCAGCATCTCCTGGCTCTTCTGATTTCAGCTTCCTAATTAGGACTTTGGATTCTGATGAGATTTGCTTTTGGATTTGCATTTGCAGTCTGGAGAAATTAGGATTAAACTCAGGGTATTTGTAGCTAGGCAGTACTTTCTGTCTCTTTATCTACATTTTTGCACTTTCACTCTTTCTACATCTTTGTAAATAAAGCTGCTAAAAGTCATTTTGACTTAAGCTGTAATATTTTTAAATTGGTGACCACAATATTACTTTAGAATTCTCGTAAAACCTAATTTTAACATCTTACACTTTCATAATGAAAAAAAGAAAGTGTACTGAAAACTAAGAGGGGGTGAATAGAATAGGGTTGTGAGCCCTGGGCTAGATGATAATAAAATTCAGTATATTTACTATATTAATAATACTTAACAGTGCTTTAAGGCTTATGATGTGCTTTACAAAAGTTATCTCAATTGTTTAGAACTTGTTGAGTGGTGAGACCATAAAAATAGTCATGAAGAGTTCTAAGTCAACTAGGAGGAGATCTCTAGTGGAAAGCCTCAGATTTCTGCACTCTGTCCTGAGATGTTTACCATTTTTTTTCAGTTTCCTTGGATAAATGCATAAACTATGCTCATCTCTACAGATGAAGCAAAATTAGGAGGATTAAAAGTTTTATGGTCTGATCAGGTTCAAAACAAGTTTTGCCAAGCTAGAAAATAGAAATCCCAAGAAGATAACTTTACAGTTAATAAAAGTAAACCTTCCTAACACAGATGTTAGGAGCTATTCCAAAATGGAATGGAGAGTTGAGAGGGCAAGGAAAGTGGGTTCTCCCTGAGTGGAATACTCTGGATGACCACTCTTCAGCTTTATTGTAAAGGAGAGTTCTTCTGGGACGGGTTGGAATAGTTGGCCTCCAGGGTACCTTCCAATTTTAAAACGATGGGATTCTATGAAGTGGCTCCTTTGCTTTCCTTGGACTTAAAATGTAATTCTACTCTAGAAACTTGAGACATAACAGGAATCTGTAAAGCTGAGACCTCTAGGATCATAAAATAATAGATTTAGCTTTGAAAGTGGCTTTAGAGGCCATCAAGTTTAACCCTCCAGTTTCAGAAACAAGAAAACATTTTGAAACAAGTTTGAAGAAATGTATTGGTGTATGGAAACAAATATTAGCTGTTGAGTCAGAGGACCAGGGTTCATATGTGCCCTTGGGCAAACTATACCTTCTCTTAACTTCAGCCTCCTCACCTATAAAGTAGCTTCTGAGGATATCCTAAATGACCTCTAATGTCTTTTTTGAGCTCTATATCTATTTACTGTAAATTTCTGTTTATTTTCTACTCCACCTAAATTTCCATGTCAACTTTATCTGAATTTTCATCCATTCAGTGAAGTTCTATGTCTTACACTCACCCCACTTTCCATCAAAGTACTTTAAAGTGTTTTATTTTTTTACTACCTCAGAAAAAAGGCCGAAGACAAAAAATTGTCATCATAGAAGTACACCTTTCATTTACCTTTTAAAAAAACAAATCCTAGTTGGCTTTATTATGGGTAGCATTAGTTGACCTTCACAAAACAATTGGAGAAAGAAATCCATTGCATTTCCCAGTATCAGGTTCAAAAAAAGAGGAATGATAATTGGTAGAGCAATGGCAAGAAGCCATTTGACCACTGGATTTTATAAGACCAGAAAATTAATGCTCACCAAAAGCTCAGTGCCGGCAGGAATTGACTATTTACCAACATAATCATAAAGAAACAGAGTTATTAAAGGCTCCGGAATCACTAGGTAATTCAGCCGTTGACTTTGATGGATGGAACTTGGCTGTTCTTTCTGCCAAAGCTGCTGACTGGATAAATGTTTTATTCATGAAGCCCAGGGCAGGAAGAGATGCCAAAGGTTTAAGAATATTTTACGAAATTCTTTGAGATGTCAAGCAAGTTACCAGGAGGTTTTAAGCCAAACCAGTGAAGTACTCCATTGGAACACAGCTGGGTGATAAATGTAGCACCAAAGACAGCAACCAGTTTCTTTAGAGCTCATTTTGCTGAGGGAGAATATGTTTTGGATCCCTGGGACTATACTTCTTTTTTTTTTTGTATGTTTGTCCACCATGGTCATCTTGGCATCCCTTCTTTCACAGAAAGAAATCAGATGGACCACAATCATTTGCTATGATTCTATAGTCTAT